>NC_056665.1:2418777-2726277 GCF_018350195.1 Panthera tigris | reverse complement strand
TCATGACCTCTAAACTATGGAGAGTAATCATAATATCCCCTCCATAGACTGAGGATTGTATGGAGGCCATGAGAAAGCACCCCACAGACTATCACCTTAGCCAAGAGCCTCAGCTGCTGGGCTCTGATGTCATTGCTGGTTGGTGCCCAGCCTTACTTTGCTTGGGCTGTCCCCGGGGGCCACAGGTGAGCCTGTTCATGGGCAACGGCAGCCCCGGACAGCCGACTGTGACTTGTAGACTCTCTAATGGCCTTGCTGAGTCTCCCTAGGATTGGCTGATGCCTAGGACATTTCCAGGCACCCTTCTACCTCTCCCTTTCAGGTGGATCAGGCTCGCACGGTGGTCCCCAGCCTTCCCCGCTTTCCCTCATAGGTGGCTTAACGTAATCCACGCATCTTTAATATTCGAGCCCATTCTGGCACCTGTCTCTCAGAGGACGTGGACCGAGATAGTGATCGGCGAATTCTAAAAGTCTATGCAGAGCAGCCCAGATACCCACAGACGGACGAGTGCATGGCTCCGATGTCGTGTGTCTACAAAAAAACCAGAATTATTGTTCATTCGTAAAAAAGACCTGATGCACTGATACATGCTACAACGTGGATGACCTGAAGGAACGAGAAGTTCTTACGCTAAGTGGCAGACGTCAGCCACGCGTTACCCCGTCACATTGACACGAGACATTCAGAACAGGCAAACTCATAGAAACACAAAGAAGGCGAGTGGTTTCCAGGGGCCGGCAAGGTTGGGAGGAAGGTGGAGGGACCCCATAATGAGTGTGCAGTTTATTTGGGGGGCTGGAGGTTTATTGAAGTTCATCTTGGCTCTGGAAGCAGGGGTGGTGATGGGGCCACATGGTAAGCGTCCCCAATACCACTGATTTGTGTCCTTTAAGACGGTTCAAGCGGCGACTTTCATGTTATGCGTATGCTTTCACAATTAAAAAGCCCTCCGTGTGGGGATTAGGGACATCATTATTACAAAAGTTGTTCTTCTCCATTGGCTTTCCCCATCTCCCAGCCTCTGGATCCTTTCTCTGCTGGCTTCCTCTCCCCACCATCCGCTGGAACTCTTTCGCTAAGTTTCCCAACCCCCTGGTTACTCCCACACCAGTCTGACAGAAGTGGTCTTGTCTGCTGCCTCCGACAATCCCTCCTCCCTTCTCGCCGGGGTGTCCGAGGGGCGCCCTTTCACTCGGTCCCTACTCCCTGTAAACCTCGTTGGTCTCCATCCGTTCTCAAGAAATGGTGACAGCTCCCAAAAGCACGACTCACCCTCACGTGCTCACTCCAGTCCCAGCCTCCTTTCCCAGAGCAGAGCCCACTCAGAATCTTCGGGGCTCCTGCCCATCCATCCCAGTGAGTGTCACCCCCCTACACGCACTGGGTTTCGCTTGTGACTCGTCCCTCTCTCTCTCTCAGTGCCCAAATGGACTCCGCCCAAGTCCTGTCAAAGCGATCATTTTCCTGCCGTTTCAAGTCCCCACCCTACAACCCGTCTAACCTGGACCACACGGCAACCTCTCGCTGGTCTTTCTTTAGTCCTTCCTTTCCTCCTCTTTCCAAAACATCCTCTTTGTCGCTGTTCACGTGATATTCTTAAAGGGAACTGTGACCGCATCGCTGCCCAGCGTAGAGCCCTTCAGGGTCTCCGTGTGCCTCTTTCATAACGTGACGGTGGGGTCACTGGGCTGGTCCTCCCCCTCCCGCATGGCTCTCCTGGCAGACGGCCCTGCTCTTCCTTGCAAAGGGTGGAGAGACCCCGGGTCCCCAAGCTGCAGAGTGGAAGGAGCCAAGGGAGGCAGCCTCCCATCCCCCGGCAAACATTCTTGGAGGCACCCCCTCGGGGCCTGCTGAAATGAAAATGTCCCTCCTTCCTACCGGCTGGAGAGGGGAATAGGCCGAGGGGCCTGCCCCCGGGAGCAGCGAGTGGGGCCAAGAAGGGTGGCCTGGATCCTGGCAGGGTGGCCGGCCCACTCGCCCTCCCCTCAGCCCCCACCCGCCTGACCTAGCTCATTGGCTGCGGTAACAGAACATCACAGACTGGCTGCGGTAGAGACGGCCTCACGCCGGGAGCTGGAAGCCGGTGGTCCAGGTGGGGACACGGCTGGTTTCTTCTGGGGGCTGCGAGAAAGACTGTGCTGAGCCCCTCCTGCCTCCTGCACTTCGGGGGCCATCTTTTGGCAGTCTTGCCCCGTGGTCGTGCTGGCGTTCCTTAGCTAGTGGGCACATCGCCCCAATCTCTACTTTTGTTGTCACATGTCCTTCCCCCTGGTGCCCGTCCCCATCCAAATTTCCACATTCCGGTCACACTGCCTCAAGAGTCCAACCAGCTCCAGGATGAGCTCATCTTAACTAACTGCTTCTGTAATGACCTTGTTTCCAAATAAGGACACGAGTCAGCCCGTCTCACCGCACAGAGACAGGCAGGCCGAAGGCTCCCCTGACTGGTGCCTGCAAAGAGGCGGCAACATCTTTAAAACTGGGCCCGGGCCGTCCCCCGGGCCTGCCCATCCAAAGCGACTCGAGCCCAAGACGAGAAATGAGAAAGAGACCACGTCTGACCACATCCCAATCGCCTACCCCGCCTTCATGGCCTTTCACCCCCTCAAATCTCGTTCGCGTCCCCGACCCCAATCGCCAACGGGAACCCTGGCTTTTATTCAACTTACTGTGGGCCTCGTTACGGGGCTGATGTATATTCTCGTCGGACACTGAGAAACTGACCTCAAAGCCCTTTTTATGGACGTTGATGTTTCATTATTCGAGTCTGGTTCACACGAGTAGCTTAGAAGAGACTGCGGGGACCGGCGGTTTAGTGAAGGGTTAAGATAGCAAACGAAAGGACACCCGGGCTGCTCAGCCAGTGAGGCATCCCACCCTTGATTTCGGCTCCAGTCGCGACCTTACGGTTTCCTGAGTTCAAGCCCCTGCACCGGGCTTTGCGTCCACAGTGCGCAGGGCCTGCTTGGGATGCTCTCTCCCTCTCTCTGCCCTTCCCCTGCTCCCACTTGCTCTCTCTCTCTCAAAATAAATACATAAACTTAATTCTAAAAATTTAAAAAATAGCAAACCGCATTTGGAGCAGCCTCACTGAAAGTCAGTCGACTGAAGACACAGAACAAATTCTCCTTTCCGGCCTGCCTGCCTCTCTTTTTTCCCCGTCTTCAGGGTGTGCAGGAGACTTCCGCCGTCCCCATCTGCCACACGGGCCTTCTTCTCGGCCTGGATGCCGTGACCCTCTTTGTTGAGGGGCTGTGCTCTGCGCTTGGGACACGTCGCAGCATCCCCGCTCTCTTCCCAAGAGATGCCAGTCGTGTCCAGACGCTGCCCAATGTTCCCCGATGGGCAGAATCACCTCCGGTTGAGAACCACTGTCTTAAACTTACAAAAGGCACGTGGTAACTCTGAGATGCTGTGCGGTATGTGGGAATATTTCATTTATGACTTCCAGCGGCTGAGCGGTTCGTTCTCCTCCCCCGCTGATAGGTGGGGAAATAGGGCGGTGGTCCAATGCCCTGCCTTGGGTCACGCCGCACATCTGTCACCAACGACGCTGTGATCACCCCAAGCTTCTCGTCTAAATGGTGTCAATGGCTCTGTCCTAAAGGAGAGGGTGTTGTCCCCACGTCACCACCAGAGGTTGTCTCAGCGGGTCCCCCCTGCTCACTGCTGGCCTCGCGAGAGCCTAGGTCCCCCACTGGCTGTTCGTCCAGCCGCTGCCAGCATGGATCTCGCATCCTTGAGTACGCAGCCCCGGTAGGCCTCTGGGGCGAGATCCCGTGCTCGGCAAGGAGACGTGCACGTCCCTCCCGGTGAGTGTTTACATCAGGTCACGTTCTCCCTGCAGGGCCCTGCACAGCTACCGAGGACTGGATCCCCGTGTTCAAATGCCGGGAAACGCAGCGTGTGAATGAGATGCCCCTCCCCCCACGCCTGCCGTGGCCACCAGCGCTGATCTCATTCCGCCTGCCGATCGAGGGAGCCTTCGTTAATCTCATTAAATGAAGCCAGTGGGCCCCCCCCGCCACCTCCATCAGGGAACGGTTTTAATGGCCCAACAAAGGGTTCAGCCCCATGCACCGTGGACTTGAGATAATGTCCCGTGTGGGGTTAACCGAACTCTCCTGCCGGCAGTGCTGAAGCCATCTGCCCATTTATTGACAGCCTTGTCAGCAAAAATCTGGAGTCTGAGGCTTGGCGGGCGGCCAGTCCGCCTTCCACTGTCTCTCCAGTGTCTCGGTAACAGATGCTGTGCCTCATGCCTGGGGCTGCTGTTGGCAAATCACTGCTGCTTATGTTATTTATCAGGGGGTGGAGGGAGGGCAGGAAGGGATACGTGTTTTCCAGGAAGGACTTGGCGTTTCTTTCCAGGTTCTCTTTTTGCAGATGAAAAAAAAAAATCATTTGACACTGACTTTTGGAAAGGTGGAATAATCGGCTTATGATTCAACACCAAAAAGAAAGAGAGAAAGAAGAAAGAGAGAAAGGCGAAAGAAAGAAAGAAAGAAAGAAAGAAAGAGAGAAAGAGAGAAAGAAGGAAAGAAAGAAAGAAAGAAAGAAAGAAAGAAGGAAGGAAAGAAAGAAGGAAGGAAAGAAAGAAGGAAAGAAAGAAAGAGAAAGAAAGAAGGAAAGAAAGAAAGGAAGGAAGGAAGGAAGGAAGGAAGGAAGAATGAAAGAAACGAACTTATTCCAAACCCTGGAACGCTTCAAGGTGCCAAATTACAAGTTGTCCACATTACGTGGGCTTGAGCACAAGCCACACAGTCCATTCCCCTTAGAAGGTGCTTTTTAGTTATATGGTTACAAAAAAATCAACTGACTTAGGAGGATTTTTCACCAATAATAGTTGGATCATCATGAGTTCTTATCCCCCCATCAGTGGAAATCGATCAGGGTGCTGTTGCTGAATGAATCGAGAGTCAAGTATGACTCAGGGAAGAGGCGACTGGTTCGTCCTCGTTAGAAGACGTTTTCCTGGTGGTACCTTTCCCTTTAAAGGAGGAAACGAGGGGACTGGACTAGGAAATGATTGATTGCAGGGGGCTCCCGGGTAGCACAGTCGGTGAAGCATCTGACTCTCGATCTCAGCTCAGGTCATGGTCTCGCGGTTCGTGGGTTCGAGGCCCACATCGGGCTCAGTGTTGATGGCGTGGAAGCTGCTTGGGACCCCGTCTCTCCTTCTCTCTGCCCCTCGCCTGCTTGTGCTCTCTCGCTCTCTCTCTCCAAATAAAGAAATAAACTTAGAAAATTTAAAAAAAAAAAAAAGAAATGATTGATGGGAGCTTCTCTGTGGAGCTTTGCACACACGTCCCGAGCAGGCATTCCCAGCCGGACGCCCCTCTTTGGAGAGTCTTATACAAGCAAACGTCAGAGGAATTTTTCCCTTTACGTGCCAGACCCTTGACCGCTGGTTCAAGTGGGCTGTTTGCTCCCTCAGCCATAACAAAGGGAGTCTTGGATCAGGAGAGGAAAATAGCGCAGCGGCACCCAGGAAAGAGAACCACTGCCCTGGGGAGGTGGGGGGCGGGGGACAGGTGGCCTGGTGGGGCCCTTCTGCAGCTCCCTGAGCCACACGGAAGGTGTTTCTCTGTCGGTTAGTCCTCGCTGCTGTGCACATTGAAAAGGCCAAGCTCCTGACTATAGGAATCGGAGAACTTGGCAGCGGATGGGCCCAGGAGAGGACCCCTCTTCCAGCACAGGGGACTGAGCGAATCCGAGGCCAGCGGGACTCGGGTGGCCCTTGGGAGGCCCCAGAAGCCTCACACACTCCTGGATACCTGTAGGCACGCGGCAGGAGCGTGCAAGCCGCTGTCTCGCGTCTGGTGCCCCCTCTGCATCTCTGGCGCAAATTTCAGTGCCTTCCGACGAGCTGGTCTCCGGCATAAATAAGGCGACGAGAGCCTGATGCGAATGAGTGGCGAGTGCATAGGGCCGTAAGCCCCAATCCGGCTGCAGAACGCACGATTTACGTTTTCCGCTCTAGCTCCAAGGCCATAGTACCACTAATCACGTTTGGCGTTCCTAGTGGCTTTACGGTTGAAACGTCGGTTCCAAATGCGTCTTCTGGGCCACCGGAAGGCTGCCTTCCTTGCCGGTGTCCGGGCCCGACTGTGCAGTCAGGTCAGGGCAGTGGCGTGGTTCTCTGCTGGCGGGAACGCACGGGGGGCAGTGGGATGAGACCCGGCGCTGGGCCAGCACGGGTGACCCGGGGAGGGCCGGGTCCCGGGAGCCGACGACCTTCCGAGTCCGAGATGGCTTGCGTCACAGCTGGGGACACCCGTTTGCGTGACAGATGAGACCTGCGCTCTGGGCCGGAAGGGCTCCAAGACACGTTGTGCTTTGTGTGCAACCAAAGTGGGGCCTCTAGGGCTCGGCTGAGGGCAAGGCCACGGGGACTTGGCCGACATTGACCGTGAGGGCGCTGGCAGCACTGGGGGCGTTTCCATAGAGCGGAGCTGCGACCAGGCCTGGGTCGTGCAGGGTGCATGAGGCCCAGGGGTGCCAAGTGCGTGATTTCTGCCCTAAACGTATGCGAGTAAAACTTCCGACAAACCCCTTTTGGGGCTGGTGGGGGGTCATGGAGCTGTGCCTGGGGGCTGTGCTCCGGGGACTCCTTCTCAAGGGTTCCGGGCTCCTCTGGGGGTCGCGTTTTGGTTTGTGCTCTTGGAGGCTAGCTGAGGTCTTTCGGGACAGCTACCACCAGAGGGAAGCTAAATTGTGAATAATTTAGGCCCAGCCTTGCAGGGTTTAGTGTCTGAGCTAAGTGTACCCGTTTTCTATGCTGTGCAGCAAATTACCATAAACTTCGAGGCTTAAAACAAGGCACATCTGTTGTCACATGGCCTGTGGATCCGCAGCTTGGCACAGGTCAGCCGAGTCCACAGCTCAGGGTCTCAGCGGAACTGGGACAGGGCTGCAGGCTCATTCGAGCCTCAGGGCCCTCTTGGAAGCTCCCGCGGGTCGTTGGCAAAATTGATTTCTTTGTGGTTGTAGAGTTGAGGGCCTCAGCTCCTTTGAGAAAGTTCTCTGCCGTGTGGCCCTGTCTGCAACACGGTAGTGTTTCTTCAAGGCCAATAAGAGGATCTCTCTTGCTTTGAATCTCCGATTTCATTTAGGACCCACCTGATTAGGTCAGGCCCACCCATGGTAGTCTTCCTCTTAATGAACTCACAATCAACTAATTAGAGACCTTAATTACATGTGAGAAATTCCTTTGCCTTTGCCCCTTGTATAGCATAGCCTAACCGCCCCCCCCCCCACCAAAAAAAAAAGTGCAATCCATCATGGTAATAGTCCCACCCACACTCAGGGGAGAGGATGTCATGTACACCAGGGGACGGGATGAAAGTCATGTACACCAGGGGGCAGCAATCTGGGGGATCGTGTCAGAATTCTGCCTACCGCAGTCAGAAACGCTCCTCTCCTCTCTGACTTTTAATCATCCGTTAACTTAAACTCACGCTAGATGATTTTTTCACGTCAGCTTTTTAGATCTAAAACGTGAGCGTGATCTCGAAGGGCAGACTGGGCGCTGAAGCTGCTTTATTTTCCACTGGCAGGGCCGCAGAGACAAATTGGGGTTCCCACGTTAATTCTGAAACAAACAATCCTGTTTCACTCAACGATCGATGTTTTGCTCAGTTCTTGGGCAGAGGGAATTTAAGGCCCGCCGAAGGTGCACAAATACCCAGGCGGCAGAGGCATCCTCCTGGTCTGTATGGATCCAGATCACTAAGACTCGGTTTTTCGTCACGAACAGAGATTCAGCTAGATCATAAACCTGATTGCTTCCAGGTCAGGATCGGTTTAATGACGGTGAACGCCTCTCGTGAGAACGTTGGATCGCATCCTGAAACCCGCGGCCGCCTTCCCGTGTGTCTCAGGCTGTCTTCCTCCTGGAAGAAGGAGCAGAGGCTGCGGACCCGGGAGGCTCGCCCGTCCTGGCCCTGCGTCTTGCGGTCCGCACCCTCCCCACCCTGTCCATCTCCCTGGTTGCTCAGAAGGAGACGCGCAAAAGCGTGTCTCCTGTCTGAAGAGGAAGGAGCACAGCACCGTCGGCATCCTCAGGAAGATGTTCTCCCAGGCCACGGGCTCAACAATCCACCTGTCAGCGGCCCGATTTCTGTACGAAAAGCTCAGGACTCACTTCTGAAGAGCCAAGCAAGTCTGGGACTTCTGCTGTCTGCTGTCCCACATCAGAAGAGGGGACAGCCTTGCCAAAAGTCTTCTGCTAGAAGAGTATCGACCTTTCAATCCTTCTGCTTCTTCTCTCATGTTTATTTGTTTTTGAGAGAGACAGAGACAGAGCGTGAACAGGGGAGGGGCGGAGAGAGAGAGGGAGACACAGAATCTGAAGCAGGCTCCGGGCTCCGAGCTGTCAGCACAGAGTTTGACGCGGGGCTTGAACTCACCGACCGTGAGACCATGACCCGAGCCGAAGTCGGAAGCCCAACCGACTGAGCCACCCAGGCACCTGTCAATCCTTCGATTTCTAAAAGAAAGGGCTCAAGATTCAGGAAAGTCCATCGCCCTAAAATCTGCAGGCTGCGGTGAAGAACTTCCGTAGTAGAAAGAAACACTTGGGAATCTTCTAGAAGGGTTTGCTAACTGCATAAGGCAAAACTCCCTTTTGGGAATGAAAAAAAACAAAGACAAAAACAAACAATCGGCTGTTCTTTCCCTCTGCTGTATCTGTCTGTGCCTCCTCCCGAATTTGGTGGGAATGACATGCAGTTTCTGTAAGACAGCTACTGGATGGGCTCTTTCACGTCAATCAGGGAAACGTTGCAGATGAAAACAAACGAACCTGGAAACACGAAAACAGAAACACCAACAGCACATACGGTAACAAGACCCTGTCTTTCCTCCCAAACTCTCCTCCCATCTTCTGTCCTGACGGGGCCTTAGACCCAGCCCAGTGACCGGGGCTGACAGCGGATCTTTGCCAACGTGCTTTCGACATCGATGAAGTCAGAGGATATGAATTAGTGGCCTGAGTCTTCTCCAGGCGCAAGTGAATTAACAGTGTCGTTGCGTTCTCTATAATTATAAGCTTTGCCTGAGTCTCAACATTTTAAGTATATAAAGATATACTTACTCAGTCTGATGCACTATCACGTAATGGAGAGGAGCTCTCTTCTGATGGACGGAGCGCCGGGCAAGTCAGCGACACTGTGCTCTGTGCGGTCAGACGCCGCGTGCGGCATGACCAGGCTCCTGCCTGAACGAGTCCTGACCTCATTTTCAATATCTGTAAAAAATAAAATAAAATAAAATAAAATAAAAAGGGACTTGTGGGGCGCCTGGGTGGCTCAGTCGGTTGAGCGTCCGACTTCGGCTCAGGTCACGATCTCACGGTTCGTGGGTTCGAGCCCCGCGTCGGGCTCTGGGCTGACCGCTGGGAGCCCGGAGCCTGCTTCGGATTCCGTGTCTCCCTCGTGATCTAATCACCCGAAGGCCCTCCTCCTGACACCATCACCGTGGGGGTGAGGTTTCAGCACAGGGACCTTAGGGGACACAAGCATTCAGACCACAGCAGGGGGTATTTTAGTTTGGCCAAAGCTCTAGGCCTGTTTCCAGAGGAGGGGCTCCACTGGGTTGGGTGTGGCCGTTCGACGTGCTTCGTCCGGTGGGATTTATGTGAAAGGGACTGTGTGCCGATCGCCAGCTGTGAGCGGAGACTTTAAGAGGTGCCTCACATTCCCACTTTCCCTCTTACACCCCCGTCCCCTGCCGCGAGGACACGAAGTCCTGGGTGCGCAGCCTGGGCCGGCGGTGAGAACAGGTGGAGAGCATAAGTCTAAACCTATCGTCCGACCTGGAACGGAGCTGCGACGGCCGCCCACAGACCCGTGAGCAGGAAACCCACCCTGGTGGTGGTTACCCGGACTTCTGCAGCCAGAGCTGCTCTTACCGGCACCAAATGAGCCGCCTGCGTGTCCCCAGCCCTACGTGCGACCGCTGAACCTCTGCCTGTGCTGTTTTACGCACCGGCTTCCCCCTAAGAACTGACGTGAAGGAATTTATTCCACTGCTAAACACCCCAAGGGAACTGCCAGCTGTATTACACTACTTTCATTCAAGCTTTCATTGACTCACGATTTTAATATTTTGTCATTGCAAAAATGTACATTTCGGGGAGGCTGCGGGGGTGCTCAGTCCGTTGAACATCCAACTTCAGCTCAGGTCATGATCTCACAGTTTGTGGGTTCCTGCCCTGCATCGGGCTCTGTGCTGACAGCTCGGAGCCTGGAGCCTGCTTTGGATTCTACGTCTCCATCTCTCTCTGCCTCTCCCCTGCCTGCACTCTTTCTCTATCTCAAAAATAAATGCACATTTATTTATTTTTTTAACCTTTTTTTAATGTTTATTTACTTTCGAGAGAGAGAGACACACACACACACAGAGCACTAGCAGGGGAGGGGCAAAGAGACAGGGAGACACAGAATCCGAAGCAGGCTCCGGGCTCCGAGCTGTCAGCACAGAGCCCAACTCGGGGCTCAAACCCATGAACTATGAGATCATGACTTGAGCAGATCCAGATTTAGACGCTTAACTGACTGAGCCTCCCAGGCACCCCTAGATTTACTTTTCTAAATGCTTCTTCCAGGGGCACCTGGGTGGCTCAGTCGGTGAAGCATCTGACTTTGGCTCAGTTTATGATCTCACGGTTCATGAGATCAAGCCCCGCGTGGGGCTCTGGGCTGACGGCTCGGAGCCTGGAGCCTGCTTCGGATTCTGTGTCTCCCTCTCTCTCTCTGCCCCTCCCTGGCTTGTGCTCTCTCTCTCTCTCTCTCTCAAAAATAAACATCAAAAAATATTTTAATGTTTCTTCCAGCTCTGATGTCTCACAAGTTCATATATTGTCATCTCGTCCACAAGGGCTTTTCTACAGATTTGGAGACCAGAGCCAGAGCTTGGAGGCAGCTCAGGGCTGGTCACGTGCACAGTGTGCCGTGAAGTCTGACCCGAGTGGGCGAGCCCGCAGCCCGGCCACCAGGTGCCATGGCTCAGTCCTGGCACGGACACCCGGCCCCGTGTTCCCTCCCAGACGGGCAGTCGGTCTTGCCAACAGACCTTTGCCGGCTGCACGGCAGGCTGTGCACTTTTCTGACCTTTATTCTCTCCTCAAAGGTTAACCTTTCTGCGTCCTATTTAATCAGGGTCCTAAAAGATGAGCTGCAATCGTATCTAGTAAGTAAATCGAGGCCAAAGTTTTAAAGGTAATGCCAGGTAAGACGTCCACTTCCCCGGATTTACAGTGTTTTAGTCCAAAGAAATGAATAATGGCGGTGTCCCAGACACCATGGGAAGCCTGTTTTTATTTCCGTACCAATTTAAAGCACTGGTCCTGGTGGGTCACCTCCGCGCCCCCCATTCCGCCCTCCTCCTACCCCAGCCCCTGCGAGGCCATTCGCCTCCAGGACGTGCTCCACAGACAGCTGGTTGCACAAGTTACTGCCTAAAAATACTCACGCTCCGTGGCCAATAATTTCCTCTCAAATGACCCCCGTTTCCTCATCAGAGACAAGAGTAGATTGGATGAGATGAGTGTTTTTCTTCCTTCCCTACTTCCTTCCCTATCTCACTTTAGCGTATTCTTTTTTTAAGCATGTTCTTAAATTATTATAATTATAAGACATTTTGAATATATAAATATGCACAAAGAATTATTTAACGATCTTTTACATCCACCAGTCAGATCGAACAGATGTTAATTTATTTCTTCATATTTGCTCTGGGTCTTTTTATGTAAGTCACGAACCAATTCTGAAAATGTTAAAAAATATGAGAAAATGACCCTTTTAAAACCAAGGAATTATGGTAAGTTAAGGAGGAAAGCAAATATTATGTTAATAAATAATTATGAAAATTAGAACACTGCGTATGAAAATCAGTGGAAGTGTGTCAAATCTATAATCGGCAAAAAATAATAATAATTTTAAACGCTTTCATCATTTACCAAGCAAAGACAACGCACTCTAGAAAAGAAAAGAATAATCAAAGAGCCACGAGGAGAGACAACAAAGGAATTAATACAGATAAACCCAGAAATGAACAAATCAGGAACAGGATAAGACACGTCCTAAGAAGAGATTATATAAAATGAATGAACTCACCCAGAGTATTAAAACATGTGGGCATCTGCCCAGGTATGAAGCAAACCAAACTGTGACACCAATTCCTACCAAAGATAACAACCAGAAGGCTGGTGGGAAGGTGGTGAGCACGGCGGCCTTCCAAAGTGAACAACCCAAAGACACCTGTTGCAAAGCAAATTCTTAATGTTTAGATATAGTCAATATAGCCTTATCGGATTCAAGAATGTGTGAAAAGAATACCGCGACCAAGAAAGGATCCATCCATAAATGGAAGCCGTATAGTTAGGGAATACATCACTAAATGTGTAATAATAGATGATGTAAGAAAAACAATTGTCTTGGGGTGCCTGGGGGGGCTCGGTCAATGGGGCATCTGGCTCTTGATTTCAGCTCAGGTCACGATCCCGGGGTCCTGGGATCAAGCCCCATGTCGGGCTGCGCACTGAGCATGGGGCCCGCTTAAGATTCTCTCTCCCTCTGCCCCTACCCCACTTGCACTCATGGTCTCTCTCTCTCTCTCTCTCTCAAATAAAAATAAATTTAAAAAAAAGAAAAGAAAAACAATCATCTCAACATATTCCCAAAATGTACTGACCATCACATGGATGAACTAGGGTGACAGCATGCTAAGTGAAATGAGCCGATCAAGAAGGACAAATATCACATGATTCCACTTAAATGGGGTCCCAAGAGCGTCACATTCAGAAACAGGAGGCAGAAGGGTGGTTGCAGGGTTGAGGAGAGGAGGGAATGTCTGCTGTTCAATGGGGACAGAGTTTCAGTTTTGCAAGATGGGAAGGGTTCTGGAGAAGGGCTCCGCAAATGTGTGGGTGTGCTCGACGTGACCGAACCGTCCACTTCAAAATAGTTAAGACGATAAACTTGTAGATTTTGTGTATTTTACTACAATTACAAAAAAGGACGTATAAGTCAGAATGTCCGTCTTTCTGTAAAATTACAAAAAGGATCTAACGTCAAGTTCTGACCCCAATCTACATATACTTAATTTGCTTGTCCTAAAAATCCTTTAAAAAATGTTATTAAAGTAGTGGTTCATTTTACGTCTGATGGAAATCAGAAAAATCAGAAATCAGGAAAAATCAGAGATCAGAATAAAATGCTGATACTTATTTAATAGAACTGTTCAATTTGCAAATGATAGCAGAGTTCTTTTTTTGTCTGATTTTTTTTTATTTAAAAAAATTTTTTTTAACGTTTATTTATTTTTGAGACAGAGAGAGAGAGAGAGCATGAACGGGGGAGGGTCAGAGAGAGAGGGAGACACAGAATCTGAAACAGGCTCCAGGCTCTGAGCTGTCAGCACAGAGCCCGACTCGGGGCTCGAACTCACGGACCGTGAGATCGTGACCTGAGCCGAAGTCGGCCGCTTAACCGACTGAGCCACCCAGGAGCCCCTAGTCTGATATTTTTAATAACAGCACCTAATTGTTAGTTTTTGTTAAAGAATGTGATATCTGTTATTTCTGCTTCTTACATGTGTGGTTTCTTCTGTGATCAAAATGAAATCTTTAAGCACCCCCTAGATCTTGCGTTAGAATGTGTGCTGTCGGTTTTACAAACGTAGATTTTCATCTGTGTTTTCTTAATCCTACTCTAGCAATTGCAGAGCTTAAATTCTTCCTACCTCTTTCTTTTTTTGTTTGTTTGCTTGTTTGTTTCTGTGCACTTGCTGTCATAAACCGAGATTGGTGCATTTAAGTAATTCACTATAATTACATTTTTTTCTTCTTCTCCTAACTGTTTTTCAATTTTCAAACCAATTCCTGTTGTCAAAATGCTCCACACTCTTGTTTCTTCAGTGTGCATGATCATGTGTTCACCAACAGGAAGGGACTCTCTCTGTAGGTTGGCAGAGATGGGACCAGGAGTCCAGCCTCTCTGGGGACGCTGAGTAGCGCTGGGAGTGCCTTGATCTGGGGAGCCACCAGTCATTGGAACCGGGCCTCTGGCTTCCCTGGGGTCCAGGGACACTCAGTGTAGCAGGCAGTCGCACTGGTAAGAAGACTCAATATGCCCACACCACACACCTGGTGTGGAGGTGACGGTCAGGGGACATCACAGAAATGGGAGGCTTGGAGACAAAGGTCCTCCCTCAGCCAGAGCCCATCTGCGTGTCTGGGGAGGCAGCATCAGACGTGCCGACAAAAGGCCAGTGAAGCTTGGGGTCACTCCATAAGCATCTTCTACATGATTTCTGAACAAAGAGTGGTCAGGGATACATCCTTCCTTTTCCTCATTCAAGAGAAAGAAACAGTTAAAACACAGGGTTTCGATGTGAAAAGAATCTCTACCATCCAGTTCGAGATGGTGATCGAACTCATCTTTAATTCCTTGCCCTCTTGTTTTCCCCAACATCATCAAACTATAAGGGAGGAAAAACCAAGTCTACGTAAATGTTGGAAAATAGGAAGGAGTGCCACGGCAACTGTAGAGACAGACTGAGGACCTCCTCGAAGGGTACATCCTCCCCTCTAAGAAATTCCAGTCAGACTATGGTTCAATGGACGTGAATTGGACAATGTCCCGTCAGAACTACCAAAAAAAAAAAAAATCTCTTCAAAATGAAGAGAGGCAAGGGCTTGAGGTGCTAGCCATGGAGAAGTCAGCTGAGTGCGGGTCAATGCCATGAGTGTCCCTAGGGAGTGGACTGGTTTGGGCAAACAGAGCTGCTGAGCCTGACGCTCCATTCTGGAATCCGAGCAGTGAGGACGGTGTGCAAAACGAAGGGAGGGCAAGGTCACGGTGAAGAAGGGGCTATGCTATCACTCATTGCAGGCTTTCACTCTCAACACATGGAGAACGGCCCCAGCAGTCAGGTCTCTGCTATGCAGTCCTAATAGGTCCCATATGAGCTCCTCTGCTGAGATGTTGCCTCCTTCGGATAAGTAAGACTCGCTCGCTAAGGTGTTGTGTTTCTATTTTTGAGGGCATTTGTGATTTGGGGAACAGATTTATTCTTCCTTGACCCCAGATATCCTTTCCATGTTTATTCATTTGTTTTCTTCAGTTTCAATCTCCTGATCTTCGTGGAGAGCCAAGTGGCTTTTTATTTCTATGGAAAGAAATGATCTTTTCTACTCGTGGAAACATTAGTCACCACGCGTCCTCATTTAAAAACTTTCTTTTCTTGAGGAGGTGCCAACACCAAGGGTGCACGCTCACTCGTTTCTCCAGGGATCACTACCAGGATTGTTTTCTGGAGCCATTGTTTCTTTAAATTGAATCTCGATACTTAGCAGCCTGTGATTTTAAGTAAAATTAAGGCCTAATGGATGGCTTACGGTATCATTCTGCATTTCCAGAGATTCCATTTACAACAGTATCAATTGCACTGAGATGAATGGGTTTCACCCTTCCATGGAAACTGGGAAAAGCAGAGCCGAGTTGACTTTTAGATACATACTAATCGCGATTGCTGAAACGCAAAGGTCGAGAAACAATGCTCAAATACTTGTCTTTACTAAAACACTTAAATTATGGAGCACTTGAAAGTCTACTTTCATTTTTTTAAGTGGGCACATTAATCTTCTAAGCAATGAAAGAAGCAGTCATGAATGGAGGGAGTGAGAATAATTTAGATCTGACGCCATCGTTCCTTTGGAACCAGATTAAGGAGTAGAGCAGTCAGAGGGTTGATAGGGCCCTGTTCTAGGAAAGGGTGCCAAGAGCCCAGCGTGGCCCCAGTTACTGATGGGTTTACGTTCACGTCTGTAATCATCTCCTCTTGAGTGCAGGAGGCGGGGGCTGTGATTTGCCTCAGACCAATAGACTACCGCTTGGTACGAAACTGTCAGCAGCCTCAAGGATGTGCAAGAGTCCCGTGGCCAATGGCCAGCAAGCAAACAGGAGCCTCAGTCCTACAGCCAGGAGATGAATTCTGCCAACAACCTGAGGGATCTCCGAAGCGGCCCTTTCCCCAGTCCAGCCTCTGGAGGGACCCCGGTCCCGGCTGACACTTGGCTTTACCACCTGGAGTAGAGTTCAACGACACCGTGCCTGGATTCCTAACCGACAGAAAACTGTGACAGTACAAATGCACGGTGCTCTAAGCCTCTGAGTTTGCAGCGATTTGCCAGGCGGTCATGGAAAAAGAATACAACCACGAACACGTGACACAGGTGGGGACGGTTGTATGTGCCCGGAGTCCATGCAAACGAGAGCAGCAAGTGTGGTGGGAAGGAAGAATGTCATGAGTGACTTAGGCTAAGAAGCAAGTTAATTTATTGTCTTATAAGGTGGATTGGCCTGAAGTCAGAAGTAAATTACTCAGAACGATCAAGAGCTTGTTTGTTGCCTGCCGCCCACAGATTTCTCTACCCTTGTCCTGCAGTGCTCAGACCCTACACAAACGGACGGAAGACAAAATTTAAAGTACCTTATTCCTGCAAGGTGACAAAATGCTATCCCCGGGCACCCACATGGTTTGGTCTGGCTAAATCCATTGTTAAGGTTGCAAGATGCACTCACAGCCATTCCTGAATTTGGCAACCAAAGACTCAAGAGAGTTTACCTGGGTCACACTAAGATCCCATCTCCCAAAGGGCTGGGGTGAGTCGGGGGAAAGCTTGATTCTCTGAAGGAGGGCTTCGGTGGGTTTTCTGAGATCCTGTCTCTGGGAGCCTCCTGTCTCACGCTGTTTCTGAACCAGGGGGCTTTCCCCAAGCACTAACTGAGGCGTCTGAGAAGGAGCTACATGGTGGTTTCATTGCCTCCAGAACCCAGAAGAGGTTTAATTGTAAGGTGCTGAAGCTGTCTGGCCTTCCTGGAGGCACAGAGTCTCTTTCCCCAAGTAGCCCCGACTCATGCCCTCCCAGCGACCACCTCCTCTGAGCCTGTCCACAACATTTCTTCCTCACTGACCTGAAACTCTTTTTATATTCACTCGTATTGTTTTATTTCACATTGCAATAGTTCCCATACTTTGGGCAACACAATTCAATCAAAGTGTGTGTGTGTGTGTGTGTGTGTGTGTGTGTGTGTACACGCTCAAGGAGAGGTTTTATGTATAAAATGGGGACCATTATTTATACACACTGTTCTGTCACCTCTTCATCGCTCAATGAAACGTCGTAGATGTCCCAATGCCAACTCACATGACTCTGCCTCATTATATTTCGTATCTGTAGAGTATTCCGCTTTAAGAATACATCAGTATTTGTATCCCAATTTCTTTATTTTTGGACATTCAGCTTTTTTGTTTGTTTGTTTCCCCCAATCCAGAAACGGGGGAATCTTTATACATCTTTATACACATATGCAAATATTTTCGAGGCTAGTTTCCTTAGTCGAACTGTTGGATCACTAGGACACATGTGTTTTACCTTTTGAGAGACAGCCGCTAAGTTCTCTCCACGAAGACGGGACCAACATACACTCACTCGTTAGAGTATGAAGGTACCCATTCCCTATACGCTTGTCTCTACTGGATGCCACCAATGTTTTAAAATTTTGCCAGCATGGGTGAAAAACGAAATCAGCAGCTTGGCCTTTCCTTTTTAAGTTTCCCAGAGGGACGATGGACTTTCTGTCCCTCTCCTCTCCTGCTCCAAAGAGAACAGGTCTGATATAACTCTCCTGTGTAAATTTACATTTAAATTTTATTACTAGACTTCCTCATTTCGAATCATTCTTGTATTCTGGGGTGATACGCTTTGCAGTATTTTTAATTTGCTGCTGGATTTGGTTCGATAGCATTTTATTTAGAATATTTATCGTTGTAAATGAAGCCTTGACAACCTTCCTTTTTTAGTTATTCTTGTCTGGTTTGTTATAAAGGTTTTGCTAGACTAGTAAAACTAAATTGGGAGAGTTTTCCATTCTCTTCTGTGCTGTGGGACCTTATCTGCATAGCAATTGTTTTGTACCCTAGAAAGTTTTGTTGAACTTGATGGTCAAACTTTCTGATCTATGTGGCTTTAAGATCGAGAATTTAGAATGGAGACAAAGACTTTATCCCACAATTATGGATAAAAACAGTTAGAAATATTTGAGCCCCACCCACCGCCGTGTACAATCTATCAACAAGACTACATATAGTATCTTTCTACTTTGTATCAGTGGAAGGAATTAGAGAAGAAACGATAAAATCCACCACGAGGGAAAAAAACAGAAAGGCTCGAAGAGAAGTAGCTGGCCACGACGCTCGTTGGATGGCGTTGACCTCTTTGAATCACGAAGATAACACAGAAGCTCTGCTCCACTGGGTTGTCATGCGACTCGACTTCTCGGCTTGATTTAGAGTTTTTAAGCATGCCTCACTTTGTCATGAAAAACTTCTCTTCCCAGAGGGCTCACAAACCAAGGGATCATTTTACTTTGCAAATATGCAGAGTTTTTAGCACGGGGTCTGGTTCATGGTAGGCATTCAATAAAAGTTGGTTTCCTTCTCCCAGACCCATTAAAAACCCCTGCTTCGTTTAAATGTATACGCTTCTGTTCTCTTAGAAGGAAAGGTAGCAGGTAGGGGTGTTATTTAGCTTAGTAGCTGGAAATGAATGCCAGCTGTGTGAACTTCAGATGCAATCAGAATTCCAGGGTCTCAACGAAATCTGGATGTGAAAAAAAATAAAATAAAGTGATTTTGTGAAGGCGCAGCAAATCCAGTTGGCCAAACCTCATCCTTGGAAAACGTTTGGGTTTTCAATCAGCTTCCGTATATATCAGAGACTCCTTTGCTTATGATTTGGCAATTTCCAGTCCCAAGATGTGTGGAGGTAGACGAGCATGACTAACCCCGGGCTTTCAAAAGTAATTAATGGGTCCACCTTCCACTGGTAGAAATTCCCGCTTGGGCACCTAGATCAGAACAATTCTTACTATATCGCACATAAAACAAAACCATTCTTTTTTACTTTCATAGATCATTCCGTACATTCTTCCCGTGTTTTGGCACAAATCACTGGCTCTAATATAAGGCATGCCTTGTACTTCATTTTAATTCAGTAACCCGGAGAGCCGTTGCTTGAAGGATGGCTGGGCTAAAATCAGCACGTACAGAGTGGGGCTCCAACATGCCAAACATCTGTTGGATGTGAACATATTTCAGATGGCTTTAATGCAGCTGAATGTTTGATATCACACGGAAACAGACACTCTGTGATCAGACTCCCTATGTAACAGCTACAGACAGCTGTAGACAAACATGTCTCTGAGCTCTCCCTTGGAAATGATACATATACGGCCGACCTCTCTAGTTGTCTACCCTATTTCCACTGTCCCTTTTTTCCTTACTAGTAGGAGGCCAATTTTGTGATACATCCAGCTAAGACACTAATTTTTCCAATTTATGGTGAAGCTAGGGATAGCTGTATGATAGAATTCTGGATAATAAGATATACACAGAAGTTAGCTAAGCATTTCTGGTAAATGGTTTAGTCTTCTTCTTTTTCTTTTCATTTATTTTTCTTCCCTCCATTGCATTTTACTTTCCTGCCTGGAATGCAGTATTGAGGCCGGGGTTGGAGGAACCCTCTTTTGCATCTGACTTTTGATTTTGGCTCAGGTTACCATCTCACAATTTTGAGATCAAGCCTCACATCAGGCTCTGCACTGACCTCAAGGAGGCTGCTTGGGATTCTCTCTCTCCCTCTCCCTCTGCCCCTCCCCTGCTCATTCTCTCTTGCTCTCTCTCTCTCTCTCTCTCTCTCTGTCTCTCAAAATAAATAAATAAATAAATAAATAAATAAATAAATAGAGAAAAGCACATCTTAAAGATGGTGGGAGTGGACAGAGAGATAGCTCCTATGACATTGCCAAATAGGACCACTCATCATGTGAGAAAACTAAACCCTATAACTAGAGTTATACTTATTATTATTTACGGTTGAACACAATCCAGATTGGAATCACATAGACGTTGTTTTTCCTTTTTCTAAGTTTTAATGATTATTTCCTCATTTTACCTCTTTCTTATGGAAGAGTTGGATTCATATGAAGAGTGTACATAAGAAACATCAGACCCTCATATTTCCCTCACGCTGAGTTTATAATTTCTTTCAGAGGTAGCGATCTCCATCCGTGTAAGCACGATTATTTGGACAAAAGGACACAGGTTTTTATAACCAGTGGAGAGGCAGGATCGAGGTGATGCCCAGGTCTTTTGCTGTAGACTTCTGTAAAAGGTTATACTGTGCACACACACACACACACACACGCCTTTTGCAGGGACTAGGAGTTCCCAGAGACATGGGACCATCACCTCTTATGGTTCAACAGCTTTCTTCTCCTAGAAGGGGATCCCATAGGTTCAGGAATGTCCAGAATTACTGATGGCATATTTGGTGTATTTTCAGAATCGACAATACGGCCAACCATCCAGTACAGCAGGATTCTAGTAGAATTTGTGTGCGGTTCGTGCGCAGATGAGAAGCTCATGTAGTCTGGCTGTCATCGTGCCATACATCATACCGTAGGATCATACATCAAGGTCACGTAATCATGCCACACCCTTGACTTTCCTGAGGCTTCAGCCTCCTGCTGCTTCTTTGTGAGGGGAGAATGTCCTGCTCAGGAACAGGGTGATTATCAGGGTCCTCACTCCTATTCTTTCTTTACTTGCAGATCTACTTGAGCCCTTTATGGTCTGTCAATACCTGTAGTGACACTGAGTGTGTGGGGACGAGGAGGAAAGGACGTAATCCACAGAGTCAGACTTGCCACTCGGTCCTGGAGTTGAGTAAGAAATTTCAGGAAGCACTGCCACTAGATAGCTCTGATTCATGGTCCTCCCCACCCTCCCATCTCATCCATTTCCATGGAAAATTAAAAATTGTTTACAGAAACAAATTAAAGGGACAGGAGGAATGTTGACAACATTCGTCATCTATGTGTCTTAACCATGTGGCTTTAATAGAACTACTGTGACAAAAACTTCCAAATAGTTTACCATAGAAAAAAACCTGCACCAACTAAAAACAGTATTGTTTTGATTAGCTGTGTTAAAATATTTAGAGAAAGTAAAAGATGTTTGGAACCCATAGAATTTCTGGACGGCCGGTGCAGAAGGTCACGTTGTAGAGGGACACAGCCATGTGTCTCCATCAGGGGCGAGCCTCCTGGAGGATGAGAAATGAGGCATGGGGGCCAAGGGTCACTGGGATCAAGCCTGCAAAGTCATTTGCAAGGAGGACTGTGGAAAGACGATACAGGAGAGTTCTAGGAGGGAGAAAGTTGTCCCAGATATAAAATGATTGAGAATAGCCCCAGTGAGAGCCATCAAGAGGGGCAAAAGCCTACAGGTTGGCAGGTGGGGTGTGTAGGGGCCAGACCAGTGATGCCCTCGCTCAGCCAACTGACTGCTCTGCCTGCAAGAAGGGGTAGCTGGCTGTGCAAGTCCAGTGCTCAGGGAGGCAGAAAAAGTGCTCAACGAACAGATTTTGTGGCTCGATAAGTGAGACAGACCTGGCTGGAGACACAAACTGAACCAGCATGTGAGGCCAAGTAGAAGAAATGGAATAGGGTAAGATGAACCCGGGAGTTGGCAGCCTTCTGTGAAGTCCACAGAGGGCCGTGAGCCTCTATCACAACTACTCAGCTTGGCCGTTGTGGCACAAGACAGCCAATAAGTAAGGTTGGATTAGAACCCAGCCTCACCCATTTGTCGAATATTGTCTGGGGCACCCCAATCTAAATTTCACAGTTTTCACATGTCACAAGATAATTTTCTGTCCTCCCCTCACCCGCTTTCCCCAACCATTGAAAAGTTGTAAAAGCTATTCTTAGTTTGTGGGATGTGCAAAAGCAGGCAGTGGGCGGGGGCCATGTTTTGCCAATTCCCGTGTTAAACAAATAAAAGCCCAAGGGTGGGGAGGGGGAGCAGGGAGAATGAAGGGAGCAGGAGATGGTGAAAAGGGGTAGAAGTAAATGTATGAGGTAAGAACATCAGATTTAATTTTTTTTTTAATGTTTATTTAGTTTTGAGAGAGAGACAGAGCATGAGCAGGGGAGGGGCAGAGAGAGACGGAGACACAGAATCGGAAGCAGGCTCCAGGCTCCGAGCCATCAGCACAGAGCCCGATGCGGGGCTCGAACTCACAAACCACGAGATCAACCTGAGCCAAAGTCGGATGCTCAACCGACAGAGCCACCCACGTGCCCCCCAGTTTATTTCTATTTTAAAAGAAAGAGCTATTAAACAAAAATAAAGGCATTTGTTGTTGCCTTTCCTTCCTCTCTTGGGTCTTTGACATCTGGGAGCAGGTTATGTCCTCCCCGTACCTGCTGCTGGCTTCTGGGGCTCCTGTTTAGTAGCCCTGCTCCTTAGAATTTTTTTTTAAGTTTTAGAATATTATCTCTGAAATCCACACCTTCATTAGGTGACAGATCTATGAGGAGCGTGATTTTATTTGGAATATTTGTTCTTTCTTTCTTCCCTTTTTTTTGGGGGGGGGGCACAGACTGTTAAATTGAGGGCTTCCCCACAGAATCTGCCGCAGCCAACCTTCCAGGAGCATCTTTTACGACGTCCCTCCATGGGAATTTGTAGTTAGTTGGAATAGGCACAGAGATCATTTAATTTGATTGAAAATGATTCAACTGCTGAGTAACTAATTTGGAAGCTTTTTGAGGCCGGACAGCCCATCAGGCCACCTCTGTTCCCTTTCCCTGCGTTCCCTTCGGACGACACTTGGGGCATAAGACAGGCTCACAGAGTGTTTGCTGATTGAGCGAATGAACTGGCGAACAAGTGGTTGCCATGGTCACGTCAGTCAGTGGGAGATAAATAGACATTGCGGAACAGAAGATGTTCACCGCAGCTGTGCTACAGGTGTCGATGCGTCTAGAATTATGGGCAAGTCGCTGGAGAGTGTATTTCCTGGTTAGTAGGCTCTGATTTCTTTCCTTCAAATCAGGGGCTCTGAATTCTGTCAATTTGGATGGGGTATCATTTGCCTACGACTACACAGCTGTGGTTATTGTTGGAGCCAGTTCTTGGCCATGATTTGCTTTGTGAAGTGTTTGCTCTGAAATGCGGCTGGACAGGAACCAGAATCCAAGACATTTCAGTGGTTACGGGACATGCTGGAGGATGTTGTGGAGATCGAGGGCCATTTGGGGATATGGTAAAAGGTCATTAAGAATGAAGAGCTATGATAACTGAGGAAATATGGTGCCTTATTCATTTTTAACCCAAGATTAGACGAAGAGAAAAGCATGGGAGAACCGCCCTTTGGCCCGACTTGGTGAAGCAACAGTAACCATAACTCCCTCCTTCTGGCCTCTTGGTTTGTGTTGTTGTGTAAACAGCTTCACTGGTATGGGACCAATGGGAATCTTCCTTCTGGTTCTTGCCTTCAAACGAGACGAAACTAAACTAAACAGCTAAGAAGCAAAGGTAGTGTGCAATTCTGTCATAGACGAATGGGGGCACAATTTAGGGCAACAGGATTAAATGTGGGCACATGAAAGTCAAGTATTTCAGGTGGAAAGGGCAATGGCGAAGGAGCCAAGGTCACGCTGTCCGAGGAAATGGCCATGCGTCCCCATCTGGATGACGCATGTCTGGGTGACACAACGTTTACCTTGTGATCGTGGCCTAAGCATAGTGCCCCTCCCACTCGTGGGGGAGCCCGGGATGCAGATTCTGGGTCAGGTGGGACAAGTTTCCGCGTGGGGCTTACTCGGCCTCGGCCTTCCCCGGCTTCAGCATGTCGGGGTCCAGGCAGGCCAACGCTCTTCTCTCTTCAGTCATCATGGGGACAAATAATAATTGCACATATGGTCCCTGAAATCTGTTTCCCGTTCAAAGTGCTCACTGTCTGGCTGGAGCAAAGTTGGGATTTTGCAGACTGGCACTCGGGCAACTGCTTGCTCATGCTCAAGTGTCAGAGCATTGAAGATCAGCCCATAATCCTTCCTTGGCCCGCGACTCCCAGAGTTATTACAAACAGTAATTGCAGGACAGGATTGCAGGCCGCTCACGTGGCCGCAACATTTTCTTGACAAGCTGGTACAGAACGTCAGGAGGAACATTGAGTTTGCATTTTTATGGGCAGCGTAAAGAATGCTTTGTAAATATCTTAAAACTGAAAAAAAGAAAAAAAAAGCCCCACTCACCCCAACTGAAAACACACACACACTGCACATCAACTCTAAGAAAGCTCGTTTTTGCTAATCACAAACATCAGGTATCTAGTGATCAAGCAATTTCCTGGCAAGAAATACTGTCAGACAGTCTGGAAGGGTTTTACAAATGTTGACTAGCTCGTGAACCGCAGCCCATACCAAGCTTTTACAGAATGTTAGGTGCAGAGCAATTTCACATGCTCTCTGGGACTGCTTTGTTCTGCAATAAAACCTGGGAACAAAACAGCCGTAGAGTAATTTGAGTCTAAATAGAAAATGGAACCATATGTGGGACATGTTGCTGGGAAGAAACTGAACATTTGATAAATGTTAATAATGATTCAAAGGATATTTAGCTTCTCTCTTGGTTGACCTCGAATACGGTGAGATGACCCATGTGCTGGGCACACAACCAAATACAACAGAATGGCTGTGGCAAGAGACTGGATTTGGGAGATCTAGTAATTAGGGAGCGTCTTCGGTAAGTTGTAGCTGTCCCGCACTGACTAATGCGGAGCGGACAGTTGTAAATCTACTGCATTTACTAATACAGAGCGGACGACCAGACCGGGGAGAGATTTTCGTGTATCCGCCTTTGGAATCCATGAGGTATTACCTAAGCTACCGACTTGCAATAACTTATCGCTGCATTTCCTGGAATCGCTGAATCAGAACCGAGAGGTCCCGAGAGGTCACCTAGTCTCGATTCCCTCCAGGGAAGAGCTCCTCTTTGAAAAGCAGCAGCGTTTTCGGCTCTCGGCGTTTGATTAAGTGTTTCTAGGGGCAGGAGGCTCATCACTAACAGAGTTCTTGTGTTGGATACTTCTCCTTGTAATAACTTTTTTTTTTTTTTTTATTTTGAGCCTCCCTGTAATTTCTACCATTTGCCTTGTTCACCTTCTGAAGCCTCACAAAACAAGTCAAATCCCTAATCCCCATGCCAGCCCCGTAGATCCTGAAAGGCAGCTCTCAGGCCAGTTCTGGGTCTTCCAATGGGTAAAAGGGAAACTCTGAGCGAGATGGCTAAGGGAAGTCCAAGCACCAGTAATCACAGTGACCGTGACCTACGACCTTACAGCCCTTGGGTAAAGCTCCAGGGCAACAATGGTGGTACCAGAAACCAGTGACGATTTGTCTCTTCCAATGTTTACACCTCTTACTTCGTTGTGTGATTGCATCGGATGACCCATCGGTCCATCTGTGATCTGTATCCAAACAGTATGTACATTTTCCTTTGCCCCCCATAGTTCTACTACCCCCATCTTGGTCTAGGCCACTGTATTAGTTTCCTGGATGCGGAAACAAGGTACCGTCTGGGTGCGAGGGGGCTCAGACAACAAACGTTTAGTGTCTCATCGTTCTGGAGGCGGAAAGTCCCAGACCAAGGTGTCTGCAGGGGTTCCCTCCGAGGGCTGTGAGGGAAGGATTGCTCCAGGCGTCCCTCCTAGGCTTGTGCCTGGCCGTCCTCTCCCTGATCCTTGTCTTAGCTCTTCATGGGGAATGTCCAAATTTCCTCTTCTTACAGGGACACTGGTCACATTGAATGAGAGCCCCGCTTAATGACCTCATTTTGACTTAATTGCCTTTCCAGCACTGCATCTCCAAATAGAGCGGTGTTCTGAGGTTCTGGGGGTTAGGGCTTCGACCTCTGAGTTTGGGTGGGGGGACACGATCCAGCCCATACCAGCCACCATCATCCCTCATCTGGGTGGCTCGCAACTGTGTCTAAACTGGAGTCACGATGTCCTCAATCCCGTTTCCAACGAGTAGCAAGAGTGACGCTCCTAAACCGGGAGGAGTGTCCTGTCGTTCCCCAACTTAGTCCTTCAACAGCTGTCAGTGCAATTAGCATCCCAACTCCTATAAGACATACGGGCCACCGATGACCCGGTGCCTTCCTATCGTGACCAATTCCGCGGGATATCTCCTTGTCCGCGGTGTTTCGGCTGCCTTAATCTTTGAATCGTGAAACCCCTTCTGTCCTCTGGGCATTTTCCTCTGCCTGGAACATTTGCTGCCCTCTCCCCCTGCCAGAACCTTCTACTTCTTAGCTTTTAGCTTAAGGATCTCTTAATAGAGACTTTCTGGCTCCACCTCGCTGGAGAAAAGTGCCCCTTTGCTCTAGCTCACAACCTTTAGAATAACTTGCAGTTAGTTTGAATTAACTGTTTTGTTGTTTTCTACTCGAGGGCAGAATCTGAGATTCACTGATTATTGTATTTCTTCTACCTAAAACAATACCAGGTGTAGAGTAGCTACTCAAATAACATTGAATACATTGTTAGGGTCTCTAACACGATGTTAAACACCGATGATATCACCAGCCCCATCTTGTTCCTGACTCCAAGAGGCATACTTTTAACTTCCCAGCATTTATTCATATATTAAACGCACTATTTATCTCAGGTTTCTGATCGAGATCTCTGACAGACACTCTGGCTCCCTAACTAACATACTTATTTATTTTCAACAGAATGAGGATTTTGTTTGGGGACCCACACAGCTCCACGTGGCCATATCTTCTCGGTCACCGGCGATTGGTCTCAGAACGAGCCTGTGACGACATTCTGGCTAAGGAGACCAAAAGGGCTCCTGGAGGAGCTTCTAGAAAAGGTTCCCGTTGTACACGCAGCCAGAAAAGATAGTGCTTCTTCTAGGGAAAATTGCTATTTTCACAGAGTAATGGTATAACTGGAGAATGTCAGTAGTGCGAGGATGTCAGAGCGGAACTAGGGAGAGAAACTGTATTCTGGATGATTCTGAGCTACATACTAACTATCCCTGGGGGCGTCTTACCTCAAGACTTCTTATGGTTTAGGCCGTTGGTCTGGGGATTGCTGATACGTATAACTAAGACTATTTTCTGCAATACTGCTTAGTTTCTTGTATGTCTAGTTTACTAAGATTATTTTATTTATTTATTTTTTTTTATAATTTTTTTTTTAATGTTCATTTATTTTTGAGACAGAGAGAGACAGAGCATGAGCGGGGGAGGGGCAGAGAGAGAGGGAGACACAGAATCGGAAGCAGGCTCCAGGCTCTGAGCCATCAGCCCAGAGCCTGACTCCGTGCTCGAACTCACAAACCGTGAGATCGTGACCTGAGCTGAAGTCGGACGCTCAACCCACTGAGCCACCCAAGGTGCCCCAAGATGATTTTTTTTTTAATCAGTGCTTTCTTTTTTTGTCGCATCAGGAACAACCTCAGATAGTTTTCTTTGTCCTCTTTTGAGGCAGAGGTGGGAATTTTCTAATCTGTTAATATGGTAAATATCTTCAGTATATTCCCTAAGGTTGAAACACCTGTGCCTTCCGGGGATACACGGAGCTTGGTTGTGAAGGAGTATTCACTTTACTACCGGACTGGACTCAGTTAATCATTACGTATTTTTTGTGGTGTGTGCATCTGTTTTCAAAAGTGATGATTCTGGATGATTTCAAAAGTGATTATTTGCTTCTGTCGTTGTCCGTTTTGCATAGTTGGTTATGCCGATTTCTTATGACGAATTGGGAAGGTTTTCAATTTCCCTATGCTCTGGAGCTGTTTCTTAAAAATGACATTTTCTTTTTCCTAAAGACCCGGTAAATTTTTTTTTTCTGTAAAACAATCTGAGTAGACCTTTTAGTAGCTTTTCAGAAGTAGATATTTTAGTAGCTTTGCAATTTTTTTTGTATGCCTTTGAGTCTATTTAAGTTTTTCCCTTCTTCCTGAGTTGATTTTGGTAATTAATCTGTTCCTGGGAATTAATTCACTTTACCTATATTTTCAGATGCATTTCATAAGAGTGAACATAATATTCTCATATAGTATTCAGATAACCCTTGGACCTGTGGACATACAATTCTTTCTATTCTTCAGGTTGCACACTTGTTCTTCCTCTAGCTTTAAAAAATGATATTTACCAGAATTGGTCCATTTAACCTCTTTTAAAAACTGATTTTTATTGATCACGTCTATTGGGATTTTTGTTTGTATCACATTGATATCTAAGTATATCTATCTCAATTCTTTCTTTCTTTCTTTCCTTCTTTCCTTCTTTCTTTCTTTTGTTTTCTTTCTTTCTTTCTTTCTTTCTTTCTTTCTTTCCTTCTTTCTTTCTTTTGTTTTCTTTCTTTCTTTCTTCTTTCTTTCTTTCTTTCTTTTCCTTCCTTCCTTCCTTCCTTCCTTCCTTCCTTCCTTCCTCCCTACCTTTCCTCCCCTCCCCTTCACTCCCCTCCCAACCCCGAATGGTATTATGTCTCAGGGTTCATCTGCAGACCTCTTTCCTTTATCTTCCCGAACTCTTTAGGCGATCTCATCCAAAGAGTCCAAATGAACAACAGTTCTGGGTATGGGAACCGGATGTAACGTGCTTAGAACCTCACCCAACTCTGTTGTTTAGTAGCCTTGAAGCATGGAAAACTTAAGTTTCTTTGTGCCTCAAATTTCTGAGATATTGAAATATTTTTATTGCATTAATTGTTTATTTAACTTATTTGTCTGCCTCCGAGAGCCATTGTGAACGTGGATTTGAGTTAATACATTAAAAAAATAAACCCATGGAACAATGGAATACAGTTAAGTGCTCTATAAATATTAGCTATTATTATCAGTATTCATCTCTGTGCTTTCCCATCATGAATAAGCTGACCAGCTTGCCCTGTGCCCCACCCCCCTCCAGTGAGTGGCACGGCCGCTCGCTCAGGTGGAAACAACCTGACTTTTACTTCTCTCGTCCACTGAAGTCTCTCCAGCACCTTGGAAGTCTCTGGGAGCATGGCAGGTGCTCAGTAAATACGAGCATGTAACAACCTGCGAACGTGATTTTGTCTACAACCCACTAATCTAGTGCGATTATTCCCAAAAAGTGTAATACTTCAGTTTTATTAGTAGAGTCATAGACACAGGCGATGGTAAAGGAAAGGTAACCAATAACGGCACAGGAAACACGGCAGGCGTTCCGATTCAAAAGGTAAAAGTAACAGAATCAATACTTTTCTGATCAAACCCCCAAATATAAGTAAAAGAAAAAATACACTTATGCAAAATGTGTAACAAACATAGAGGAAGACGGAAGGAGTGCAGCTGAATAGCTCACCAATTGCAATAAGTTGAAGCAGACTGAATTCTTTTATGAAAATAAATATAGACTGTGATTTTTTATTTTATTTATTTTTTATTTATTTTGAGCAAGAGAGAGATCAGGGGAGGGGCAGAGAGAGAGGGAGAGTGAATCCCAAGCGGGCTCTGCGCTGTCAGCACAGTGTCTGACTCGGGGCTCGAACTCAGGAACCACGAGATTACGACCTGAGCCGAAGTCAAGAGTCAGGTGCTCAACCGACTGAGCCACCCAGGTGCCCCTGACGTTACTGGTCTTAATCCCCCTTCCCAAAGAAAGCCGGTACACAGTATCGCACCAAATAATATAGCAGATAAAAAAGTGAAAACTCTTTCAAATGCAAAGAAAGCTTCATCAAAATATAATTAGAGTCAAACATTTTGACATCTCTCAGGTTTGGATGGATCTGTTAGACCAAAAGAAGTAACAATATCAGGCCACCCGGGTGGTTCAGTCGGTTGAGCGTCCGACTTCGGCTCAGGTCGTGATCTCACGGTCTGTGAGTTCAAGCCCCCCGTTGGGCTCTGTGCTGACGGCTCAGAGCCTGGAGCCTGCTTCCGATTCTATGTCTCCCTCTCTCTCTGTCCCTCCCCTGCTCATTCTCTGTCTCTCTCTGTCTCAAAAATAAATAAACATTAAAAAAAAAATATATATATATATGATTCAATTATTGCAAGACAAACATAACTCCCTCAAACAAAAAACTGTATGTGTCTTTGTGTATATAAATAGAATTATGTGTATATACGGAAATGTATATATTCAAACGGATAGATAAGCCTTAAGTCTTATTATAGTAAAGTAAGTATATATAGGATTAAATATATGTTCGAATTGGTATCTAGGCATATGTAAACATATGATTAAATATACGCTTGTGTATGTGCACAGAGAACTAAGTGTATGTATGGCTATATAGAGAGAAATAGGATGATGTTAATTTATAAAGGAGTGACAATACATGATCAGGTTATGGGTATCATTTGGTGGGTATATACGTGTGTGTGGATTAAGATTGGGACAGAATGCAAATTGGGAAAGAGCTGCGGTTAGGGCCGTGATTTTGGTTTTGGTGGGAAAAGAGTTAAAGCTGTGCGCCTGTATGAGGCTGGGGACCAGGGCATGGGCAGGATTAAGGGCACAAACCTGGATCCAAGTGTGGATCTGGGCGGGATTATGATCTATTTTCTACGCAATTATATGATTTTATAGATGTATCTTCAACAGATTATGAATATAGATTTTCTGACTGTATAGGATTATTAATTGAATTTTTTATCTGTGCCAGAATAGGATTTTGATTCCACATCTGTTTAAGATAATGCTTAAGTATTTATGCAACTGTGTAAATCTATATGTGTGCAGGGATGTGTATATTTACATATATGTATAAATAAATACATATATAAAGATATATGTGTCTCTTGCATCATTAAATTATGAAGGTTCATCTCTATTTTTAATATCCAGTAGTTTATAAATATATCTGTCTAGAAATTCCTAGGCGGACTTGGGTAAATATACATCTATCTGTACAGGAATATATAGACATATACACATGAGTCTACTCCTGTAATGGGTTATGTAAATACATCTGTATCTTCATAAGGGATTAGGCAAATGTATTGTTTACAACATGGGATTACGTGCAATGGTTATGTTGTTAGGATTATGCAAATATATCCGTTTTTTTTACATGATGTTCCAAATCTTTCTTTCTCTGAGTCTGTTTCAGATTATATAATGGATTATGTATCTATGCCAAATTACGTAGCTTGACCTATAGAACAGCAATACATTTAGTGTTCTGTAAATGTACGGGTATCTGTTTAGTATTACAAAAATGATGCTCTATCGGTACCTCTATCTGTTTAGAGTACACAATGAAATATATCTGGACAAGATTATGTGTGTCAATCCCTATCTATAACTCGGTAGTTTAGCATATAGTGTCACAGTAAGTCTCAGTACATACTACCTCAGTATGGGATTAGTTAATGTATTAGCTTCGGTCCCTTAACGGGATCATGAAAGTATCTGGGTCACTATTGATAAAGGATTATGTAAATAGAGCTCTCGTGTGTTTATATAAATCTATCTATCTATCTATCTCTCGTAGATATCTGATATATCTATAAGATTAAATGTAAATACATATATTTGACACTATATGGCATTATATACATGTGTCTAGATATAAGCCATGTTCAAAATTATGCAAATGGATCTGTATATCTACCTGTGCGGGATTGTGTAAATTAATTTATGTATATATTTGCATTTGTGTATATATATATATGGTATCTGTTATTTCTAAGAATGTGCAAACCATCAGTATCTGAATACGCCCCCCAAGTGTCATATGTCAATTTCTGTTTCTATTTCTAACTCTTTAAGGATAAGGTATAGGTTTCTGCAATCAATGTTTATGAAAATAAATCTATATTTTTATTTACAAAGTATTTTTTAAGTATGTCTTCCTAGAAGTATATAAAAGGGTTTTAATCTAAATCTCTGTAAAACTAGGTAACTGTTTCTTGAGCGATTTTACATTAAATAATTTTATCTTATTTATTTTTTCATTGAAGTATAATTAACATACAATATCATATTAATTTCAGGTGGACGGCACATTGATTTAACAGTTCTAGACACTACTCAGCAGTCAACATGAAAAATGGGGTCACCACCTGTCAGCAAACAACATCACAAAATTATCGGCTATATTCCCTATGCTGTACTTTTCATCTCTGTGATTTATTTATTTTGTAACTGGGGGTTTGTATCTCTTCATCCTCTACTTGAAATAATTTTACATCGTTAAGGTCAAGATGAGGACACACATTAATACACATCAATGTAAATATATCTGTATCTATATCTGAACACAAAACTTCATATTTAGGACATCACTTAAATCTTCGTTATTGTCAACATGTGACAAATACAAAACTATATAAGTATATAAGTAACAGACATATATTGTGAAATGTAGTAATTACAGGAATATCTGTGAAATCACAGCACGGAATACGAAATTAGACATTACTAGAACCACGTGCACCTGCTATATCCCTCCTTGCCTGTGCCTCTCCTCCAGAGCTGACCACAATTGTAACAATTTCTTTGCTTTTTAGAGCAGTGTCCCGCATATATACACATCCCCAAGCGATATATGGTTCATTTTTTTTAAGTTACCTATCTTTGTGGTTTTCTGTGGTTTGTTTTATTTTTTCACCAAAAATTATACTCTAAAATGTCCCCGTGTGGTTATCCACACCTGTAATTGATTCAATTCACTGCTATATAGTTTATCATATGAGTCAATGACAATCTAACGTGCTGACTGCAGATACACACGTCAGCATCACCCGAGAGCTTGTTAGAAACATAGACTCTCTGTCCCCATCCCAGAGCCAGCTTCCAGTTAAAACAAGATTCCCAGGGGACGTGGGCTGGTTTGTTTGTTTGTTTATTATTTATTTGTTTGTTTCGTATCATTTATAGGATTCTCTGTTCTGGTTAGGCATTCAAGTATTGTATTTGGCAAATATAATTTTCCGCTTTGTTACTTATTTTGGACTCTAATCATGATGACGTCTTAATATTAGTGCAATTGAACTTATGAACTATTTTGAAGGTTAATGCTTTGGTTTCTTGTTTAAATAGATCTTGTAGGGGCGCCTGTGGCTCAGCCGATTGAGTGTCCGACTCGATTCAGGCTCAGGTCACGATTCCAGGGTCCTGGAATCAAGCCCCATGTCAGGTTCTGCACGGAGCATGGAGCCTGCTTGAGATTCTTTCTCTCTCTCTCTCTCCCCCCCTTCTCTCTCTCTCTGCCCCTTCCCCCCACTCACACGCTCTCTCAAATAAAATTAAATAAAATAGATCTTCTGTATCCTAAGATCATAAGAATATTCACTTATGTCTTCTTTTTTTTTAATTTTTAAAAAATGTTTATTCATTTTTGAGAGACAGAGCGCGAGCAGAGGAGGGGCTGAGGGAGAGGGAGACACAGAATCCGAAACAGGCTCCAGGCTCCGAGCTGTCAGCACAGAGCCTGACGCGGGGCTGGAACTCACGAACCGCGAGGTCATGACCTGAGCCAAAGTTGGCACTTAACTGACTGAGCCACCCAGGTGCCCCTCACTTATGTCTTCTTTTAAGAGTGTTGTACATTTTTAAAAATTTTTTTTAAATGTTTATTTATTTTTGAGGCAGAGAGAGACAGGACATGAGCGGAGGAGGGGAAGAGAGAGAGGGGGAAACACAGAATCCGAAGCAGGCTCCAGGCTCTGAGCTGTCAGCACAGAGCCCGACGCGGGGCTCGAACTCACGTTCCGACCTGAGCAGAAGCTGGATGCTCAACTGACTGAGCCACCCAGGCGCCCCACGATTGCATTCTTAAAACTGTTGTGATCTATAGAATCTGCAGTGAAGTTTTGAATATTGATCTCATTTTGCATATTGACCTTAGAAATGTTCTTTTATCAATTCTCACAGTTTATCGCCAATTCTTTGAGATTTTACAGGTAGACGGTCATAATTTCTAAATAATGACAGTTTTGTTTCTCACTTCCCAAATCTTTCCTTACACCTGAATTTAAAAACTATCTATCAGGGCACCCGGGTGGCTCAGTCAGTTGAGCGTCTGACTCGGGCTCAGGTCATGATCTCGCGGTTTGTGAGTTCGAGCCCCGCGTCGGGCTCTGTGCTGACCCGCTCAGAGCCTGGAGCCTGCTTGGGATTCTGTGTCTCCCTCTCTCTCTGCCCCTCCCCCACTCATGCTCGCTCTCTCTCTCTCTCTCTCTCTCTCTCTGTCAAAAATAAATAAATATTAAAAAAAAGATTAAAAAATACTATCTGTGTGTGTGAAGATGCATATGGGATGTACAGTATTTGTGGGTATATTTCTTTGTCGTAACTAGGACACACGGTAAACCTTTGAAAAGATAATGGGCATCATCATCTTGTTCCTATTTGAAGGAGATTACTAACATTGTATTTACTTATTTTTTAAAATTTATTTATTTACTTTTGAGAGAGACGGAGAGCACGAGTCGGGATGGGCACCAACTCAGCCATCTGGGCGCCCCTCCCCCCGTTTTGAAAGGAGATACCTAACATTTTAGCAGAAATCCTTTAACAGGTGTAAAATATCCTTTCTGTTCTAGCGTACTAAGGATTCTTTAGATCACGCTTGGATGTTGACGTTGGCAAATGTTTTCGGTCTCCATCAAGGTAATCATATTTTTCCCCTTATGTAATCTGATTCTCTGATTAATGACACTTAATTTATTTTTTATTTCTTATGAAAATGTCCAAATATGTACGAGAGCAGCGTGGCATAAATGAGCCCCCATGTGTCCGTCATCAATTTTATCATATAGGTCAATAACAATTTATTGGTTCTATAAACAAAAGGCCTCCTCTAACCCCTATTCATATTTTGTCTCAATTGTTTCAAATGTTCCTTCACTTACACCTATTATCTGATTATGTTTAGACGGAAGTCATGCCGTTTCACCCAGAAATATTTCAGAATACCCTTGAAGGACATTTTTGTTTTGCCTCGTTCCTCTTTTTATTCTATAAAAATATTTCTTTCTTCTCTTTACGTCTCTGTCTTGTGGAAACCATGTCAGGGATTTGGCTGATGTCTCTTCTGTATCGTCAGCTAGTTTGTTTCTCCTTCGTATGTCCTGTAAATGCACAGTTAAGATAGAAGGTTCTAGATTCAGGTTGAGTTTTGCCAAGAATACTTGCACCTCCTGTCTTGTCCTGTTGCCTCGCTTGAGGTCCAGCTAAGAATGATCTATGGGGATCAGATGGTTTCAGCCTCATATTTCTGGGACGAACTTCCTATCAATTTTCACCTAGTAGTTTTAGCGTCTATTGATGATGGTTGCTAAGATATATTAAGATATATCACGAATATATCATTCATTAGGAGTTGCGTGATGGTAATTTTCTAATTGGGTCATTTCTTCTGCATTTACATGTATAGATTTTTTTCCAGCGTGAAATGACTTAAATTCCTGGAATAACCCCAACTCTTTCATTGTATCTTTTAATGTGTTGTTGAACTCCGTTTACTGGCATTGTGTTTAGAATCTTTGTGTTTTCGTTGTTGTATAAACTTGACACGATATTTCTTTCTAATGATATTCTTTTTTGCAGGGTATCAGCATTACGCTGGCTTCATAGATGGAACTGGAAGGATTCTCTCCATCAGTTCTATAGAATAGTTTGTAGGCAACTGGAATAATCTTTCCTAAAGACGTTGGGACTTGTTTGGACAGCGTGTGGCTCTGGTGTTCTCTCAGTGGTAAGTTAGCTATCAGTTCTGTCTCTGCAGTGCATTAGGAATGATCAGTCTTTCCATTTCCTTTTGGTTTCAGTTTTTGTAAGTTAATTTAAAAAAAATCTTTTTTATCCAAGTTTTAAACTTACTTGCGTGAGTTTCTTTTACCTTTTGAACGTAACTTTTTTAAAATCCCTAATAGTGTTTATTTGTGCTTTCTTTCTCTCCGTTTTGTTGGTCGTAGTTAGCAGAATTATGTCCATTTCATTAGATTTTTCAATAAACCAACTTAAATGTTTTTTTAATGTTTATTTACTTGAGAGAGAGAGAGAGAGAGAGAGAGACAGAGTGTGAATGGAGGAGGGGCAGAAAGAGAGGGAGACACAGAATCCGAAGCAGGCTCCAGGCTCTGAGCTGTCAAGACAGAGCCCGACGCGGGGCTCAACTATGAACTGCGAGGTCATGATCTGGGCCAAAGTCAGACGCCTGGCTGAGCCACCCAGGTGCCCATTAATGAACCAACTTTTGACTTTGATGATCCTTTATATTTTATTTACCTTCTTTCCATTTATTCAGTTGTTTTCCCCTAATTTCATGATTTCATGCTTTGTTAATTTTTGCCCTTTCTTCTTTTTAAAAATTAACATTTTAGGTCACATATTTGCCTGAAAACACAGCTGTTACTCTTTTCCACATATTTGATAGGTAGTATTCTGTCATTCAGTTCTTGGCATTTTCAAGTTTTCATTTTTATTTCTTCTTTGACCCAAGAGTACTTAAGGTGTATCTTAAAATTTCCTAGTAGATTTATTTCTTTATTTGATACTGACTTCTACAATGCATTATATCTGAGGGTGTGATCTGTACGACACCAGTTTTTGGTATTTTGTGGGAACGTGTTTTACAACCCAACCTGTGGTCAACTTTTGCGAATATCCTCAGTGCCTGACAAAAATGTATCGTTTCTCTTTCTTTCATATCTTCTCTACGTGTATATTTCTACTGACTCTATGAGTAACTGAGAGGTGTGTTAAAATATATCACTAAAATGAAGAGTTTGCCAAACTCTCCCAGTAGTTTTGTTAATCTTTGCCTTCTGTTTCTAAGGCCACATTATGAGGTTCGTACATGTTAAGGACTGTTGTGTCTTCTTGCGAATTAAAACTTTTATCACTATTTAGATACCTTCTCTAACCCCAGTAATGCCTTTTGTCTTAAAAGTCTATTTCGTCTTGTCAACATCTGTTTTACGTGCAACTGACACAACTTTCTTTTGGTTTATTATTGTCTGCTTTACCATTTTTAATCCTTTTACTTTCAATGTTTCTCTATTTTTTAGGTGTATTATTTATAAGCAGCTCATGGCGGAATTTTATTTAATTTGATGGAATCTGACAGTCTTTGCCTTTTAAATTTAAGGTGAGCCTAATCTATTACATTTATCATTGTTATTGATATACTGATACATTTGTACATTTTCTACCACCTCGTTCTTTCTATAGCTCGTATTTTCATTTTATTATGTTTCCCCTTTTTCTTGACTTTGTTTTTAATGTGGTTGAGACTTTATTTCTAATTCTTCTTCCTGGAATAGATATTACATATTTTACTTCTATTTTTAATAGTTATCCTTAAGAACATATGATGAGTAATTAATAAAGTTTAAAGTTAATTTATTTAAAAAATTCACAATCTGAGGATATTACAACATTTTAATTATTATCATTCCTGTATCCATCAGCCTAGGGTGTCATTCTGTGATAACAAGAAATTTCAAAGTCTCTGTTTTATAATTTCCAAAGTTTACTTCTTTCTCAAATGTCGTATCTGTCATGATGTGTCTGGGGACTGTCCTATGTCTTGTTTACACACTTCTACTCAGACTGATGGAACAATTTCTACCAGGGATCCTGGGTTTGTCTGATTGTATAATCCTCATACTGTTAATGCATTTTTTTCACAAAAAAGAATGCTGTATACATGATGTTGAGTCTTTCTTTTTTAATGTTTATTTATTTTTGAGAGAAAGAGAGAGAGAGAGAGAGAGAGAGAGAGAGAGAACATAGGGGAGAGGAGAAGAGAGAGGGAGACACAGAATCCGAAGCAAGCTCCAGGCTCTGAGCTGTCAGCACAGAGCCCGACGAGGGGCTCAAACTCATGAACTGTGAGATCCTGACCCGAGCTGAAGTCGGACTTAACCGACTGAGCCACCGAGTCACCCCGATGTTGAGTCTTTCCCCAAGTTACTACATGTGCTCATTGCCACTGGATGAGGCTAAATATCAGTTGGTCTTTATTGTTCAAAACTCTGGAGAAGAGGAATGGTTGTATCTTCATTTTTCAATCCAGGAATCTCTAGACATCAGTCCCTTTAATCTCTTTAAACTCGCAATCTTTGTGTGAGTTCATCAAATACAGCCAATAACAACCAGGGCTTGCTGCTAGCATTCTGTTTCCCAATCTCTTTGCCTGAAGTCATCAGCTCGTTTGGTATATTATCTCCTTCCCAAGTTATCATAGAAACAAATTGACCAGATGTTTCACCACTGTGGATGCGGGTTACTATCTCTTCAGCCTCGATATATCACTCGCCACTCTCTGGCCCTGAAGCCAAAGCCGTATATCTTATGTTCAGTCGTACTGGTAGCAATCTGTTTCTGCTGCCAGTATCTAAGTCACCTTAGGCTAAGATACACTGTCGTGTGAAATTGGACAATTGTATGCGCTACTTACGGGTTTGCAAATTAGCACAGGCTAGAGACTATAGAAATAAGAGGAGGACATTAAGACTCTATAAAAAGTTAAGTTTCTATATCATTCTAAAAAGCAATTCTGCTACTCGGAATCTATCCTGTAAGAAATATTTGAACGTACGTACAAAGATGCACAAACAAGTATGTTTATTTTCGCGTTGTTTACAAGAGTGAAAAACTGGAAACCGCTTACATGACTATCCATAGGGGAATGTTAAATAGATTACAATGCAGTTGTATTATGGAATACTTCGACAGCCATTAATTCGAACGAGGTTTCCCTGTAAGTTGTGCCATAGCATCATCTCTAAAACAAGTGTTCAGTGGAAATACATAAAGGAGTGGAAACATATAAACCTGTAATGTAACTCCATTTGTATTAAAATAAATACAATTAAAACAAGAACAAACCAAAACATTCTGTGTTTGTAGATGCGCACATACCATGGCTCCATACACACATACGCACACACACAAACCATGGCTCCATGGTTTAAATTTTTATAAAGATAGATTATTGTAGGGGCTCCTGGGTGGCTCAGTCGGTTAAGCATCCGACTTCGGCTCAGGTCATGATCTCATGGTCTGTGGGTTCAAGCCCCGCGTCGGGCTCTGTGCTGACGGCTCAGAGCCTGCTTCAAATTCTGTGTCTCCCTCTCTCTCTGCTTCTCCCCCGCTCCCACTCTGTCTCTCTTTCAAAAATAAACATTAAAAAAAATTTTAATAGATTATTATATTACTTTTGTAAGTTAATTATTGGATAAATAACATAATTTTAACTAAAGGGCATGGCAGACATTTAAAGGCAATGAGGTGAGGAAGAATGATGGGTGATGGGAACAGTATTCATGATCATTGTCACCAAATACTGAAGTGTTTCTCAAGGTGAAAAAGTTCTACATTTATTTTGGGCGCTCCCCAGAGAGCAGAAGGCTGGCAAATTTAAACGCCAGCTCATCTCCCAAAGCTGTCTACACCTGGGGCAGACTACTTGTGGGATATAATGGAAGTCCTGGCCTCAGGGATTTTGAGGAGTAAATCCAAGCCCTAACGAGCTTAGACTAAAAGACATTTAAGCTAGATGGGTTTTCATCTAGAAGTTTCTTGGGCAGCCCTAATTTCAATTTTGATTGATTGCCCCTGGAAACCATCCAGGCATCCCCAAATGGGTCGTTTTTGAGTTGAACGTTGGCTCCCCCAGGGGATCATGGGAACACATAGGTCCTGACTACAGGTGCACCCCGCATGAGTAAATCTACTCTTGGCGTCAAATTCCCCAAGAGCTCCTTTAACAGGAAAACGTCAGTTGCACCCCCAACATGCCACCTTCTGCAAGAGTAGAGTTACCCCTCCGCCTCTCCAACCGAGTTTCAGCCCAGGTGCTTACTGTTCTGGTTCCCAGGAAAATCATGGGAAACCACGGAGTATTCAGTTCAAAATGCTTTCATGCCTTCTTTCTAGAAGCAAGCACACAAGATCTGTCCTTCCTCCACCCACATTTTGTTGGCCAACGTAATATCTCACGGAGATGTTTCCTAATGGCATGCGCTTGACCAAGAAGATAAGACAACTGTCAGAATTTTCAAGTCAAAGAAGACCTTAAAAAGTGTGGATCGTTGCCTCCTCGTTTTCCCAACTGGTGTGCCACGCACAGGGGACCCAGAGCGTTTCTCGGCCGTGCTGGACACTCGCATCTCACGTGTCCCCTTCTCGCAGAAGTCAGATGCTTCGGAAATGAGTGTCGGGGTGGACCAGAGGAGTGCAGATTCATGGGCTGTGGCTCATGAATCGAAACATCCGCTCGTGTCCTGTTTGCTGCGATGTGGGGAAAACGGGCAGGGACGTCCATACGGCGTGCTTACCTGGATGTCACAGCATGGGACCCAGCTCACGTGCTACCAGATGTGTCTCTGTTGAGGGTGGCGATGAACAGATGTCGATGTTGATGCAGCTACAGATCCATTTTCTCATAAGAGTCTCGCCTGGAGAGAACCACCCTTTCTTTGTGTGTTTAAGGATCCCTGCACACTTTAAAAGTGAGTCGAAACACCCTCGTCCTGTTCATTAGCGCCCGTCCAGGGTAACGTTCAGTTCAGCCATGCAGCCTCCCCGCACTTGACTTTATTTTTGTAGAGACAGCTCACTCCTCCCTGCGTCAGCCATAATCCTTCTCAGATGTTGGGGTGAAGTCTGTCCAAGAGAGCTGATCATCTATCATAAGAGATTTAAACACTTGTCTTCCATTATCCCATTTAGAGAGACAAGTTTATGTTTTTATAAATATCTAGTGTCTCACTTGTCACAGAGGATCAAGTTCCCTTTATTATACTGCAGAGAGAATTAAAATTATTGAAAGACACCACATTACGTTTGGTAATAGCACCTGACTCTAGAAACTACCTTGATGAATGGTCTTCACTCTTGTTTTGGAAACGGAGACCTAATTTCTCCCCTGCACAGTAAGAAAGATCTGTGGTTTTAAAAACATATGCCTATTTGCTTCGATAAAAGATATAAATTTACCCAAATGTATGCAACACAATAATGATAAATTCAAAGAACAAATAGTTTTAAGATCCTAAAAATAAAGTTATCCCACCAGGAAATGACACAGGAACGTATCTGTCTGATCGCTGTGCCCTCTTTGAACTGCACTGGGTTTTTTCAAATGGCATAAATTTCCACTTCAGTTTAGAAGAAGCTTGGCTTTACAGGAGTTGGTTTTTTTTTTTTTTTTTTAATGTAAAGCAGGTTGTGATTTTTTTAAATCAATATTTCATTTATGATTCATGTTTTGCAAAAGTGGATAATGTAGTGCCTTAATGGATGGAAAAGGATCGTGGCACGGAGGTCAGAAAGCAATTGCTGCCATTAATAATACACGTTCTGCGAGGTAATTGACAGACAGAGGGGAGGGGCGTCTTCAGAATATTCCTGCAGGGGTTTGGTGCATGAGATGTATACAGAAATATAGCAGCCGACTTTAAGAACGAACAGCGTATGTCAGAGAAGCACACGCTTTTGTGTGAACGTTATCTCTGCCTTCAGCAGATAGTTTTTCTACGCATACAGTAGTCGGTTAATTATAGAACTGCAAATGATTAGAGCAATCAGGAAAAATAAAATGCGCTGGAAGTCCTAATCGCAGGAGGCCCCGGGCGTGACACGCCTTGGCTAGATGACTCATCATCTGTATTTTCCTAGTTTCCTGCTCACAATTCAGGCACTTGGTTATTTACCTTTTTGACAAGGCTCCAGAGCCCAACTTTGAGAAACGTCTCCTGAGTAGACAGGATGAGTTCCGAGAGGTTCGTTCCTAAATGTGCACGGCACCTCCACACAGGCCAGCGTTCCGTCCTCGGGTCAACCCTGGAAGGAAGCGCGGTAGCTGGGGTCGTGCTCATTTCACAGATAAGGCAACTGAGGCACGGCATGGTGCTACGATTGCCACAAGACCTCAGAACTCCGTGGTTGGCTTGGGCCATAGGGTTTTCTCACTCCAAACCCTTTCTCTCTCTCTCTATTCTTGGATGTAGCAACATGGGTTGGGGGTGCGGAGTGAGAGAGAAAGAGGTCCTGTCACCAGTATGGCGCCTTTTACCTTAAAGCTGCATTCATTTTAATGATTTTTTTTTTCAGGGGCATGTGCTCGAGCCACCTAAGCCTGGTCTCAACGTTCAGGGACGTGCGGGCATCGAAACTGGCCACGACCGAGGTGTTCACACTGTGGGGACCGGCAAAGGCTACACATCAGGGCTTTTGTCTACAGACCGTAGCTGTCAAACATTTACCTGCAAAGCACTGTTTTCAATGTATTTTTCATCTTCAGACCAGTTACCGCTGTGCCCTTGAACGTCTACATCTTTCCTAAAATGGAGGCTGAAAGTTAAGTTGCTGTTTTGAGTTAGTCAAGCTCTTAACTGAGCTACGTGTAGAGCAAGGGACCCAGAGAAGCACCTTCTTTTCCGATCTGCTCTACTGAAAGCAATGATTTCCAAACACCTCCTCGGGCTTCTCCCCCAAGCATGAAAAATATTTACGTATACAACACACACCCCACGCGCATGTGTGTACGTATATGTATGTAAATATATATATATATATGCATGTACTGTATATTATTATGTATATACACATTGAGGTTGTGCGTGTATACAATTGTATATGTAAGTATGTGTTTATATATGTTTGTAAATGACACGCGTCACTTTACTAATGGATGTCAAATTATATGTCAATTATACGTCCAAGAAATTTTTATAGGATGACGAAAAGATTTATTTTTAAATCTGTACATTATTTTTAACTCTTAAAATTATTTTGCACTGGCACAACTTAACCTTGCTCCGTATCTTTGGCTAAAGCTGAGTGGATCAGGTTCAATGCCACTCACCAATTATACACAGTACTTGGTTGAATGTGGTCAGAACATTTCCCTCTTTCCTCATGGCAGTCAGGTGCTTTCGCAAACTCTTCACACGAGTGTGTGGTGTTTGCATAGTTTTAACAGATGGGTTCAAAACCCACTGAAGCTATTTAGTGTTGAAACAGTAAATTCCACTTCTCTGTTTTTAGAGCTTGCGGATTTGGATGTTGTTATCGGTAACACTCTTAGACCATATTTAAGAACAAAACTACATAACGGTGGGAATTACTCCAAACGTCATACGCGTATCAGAGTGCACTCTCCATTATGCGGGTTTCTTCCGAAAAGCAGTTACCTTCTCGATCACTGTCAAAACCATTTCCACTTTGAAGGAGCAGATTGCACATCTGTAATGCCTACTGAAAGAGGTTCTGAGAGTCATTTGTCATCACAGAAAGTGTTAGAAAATTCGCAATATCCATCTTCTTAAAAGTAAAAATTTGCAAGCATCTTTAATTTTGAAAACTTTCCGAGTATATTCCAAGCAGGGCAATCAAAGAACCTCTCTGAGGTTACAGACTATATGGGGTAAACACAGACATACACATATAAGCTTTTGCATATATACCTAATTATATCCATAAACATTTTCTTATAGAACATCCTCTGATCACAACGTACGTATATACAAAATAATACGTATGCAATATTGGCACGTATGATACTTTACATGGACACATATGTTATGCGTATTTCTATATACACACATACTTATGAAATCATCTGTGTGTTCACTAAACACGACTCTAAACATACAATCTTAACCATAATCAGAATTATATACGTAACTGCATCATACACAAAATTTTGAACATGATTTTATACCTCTAAGTATTTGTAACACTCGATATATCCCTATAGATACACGTAATCCTTTACATAATGTTCTACTTACGCACACGCGTTTACATCACTCCGTGTAAAATCCAGTCCTACAAGTAACCTTATACTGACTCTGTGTGTGTACATGTGTGCACAGGCACCACTCGAGATTATGATCCCCGAGCTCGTTTGGCAGGGACACATGGAAAGTGCACGTAGGAAGCCGGCCGGCCAGCACAGCCCCTCCCCAGGGTGGACCTCCTGTCTCACGTTCAGGGTTCTTCACGTACAGGACGGGTTAGCATGTGGCCAGCTGCGAATGCCAGGATCTGTGCTTAAACAGTAGTCTGGCTTAGCCTTTTAATTCCCCTAAATTAAAAAGTAAGTCGAGGGAGACACAGAATCGGAAGCAGGCTCCAGGCTCTGAGCTGTCAGCACAGAGCCCGAGGAGGGGCTGGAACTCATGGACCGCGAGATCATAACCCGAGCCGAAGTCGGATGCTTAACCGACTGAGCCACCCAGGCGTCCCCACTCCTGACATTTTAAATAAGAGCTCGATACTTTCAGCTCAAAGAACCCACCGTCAAGGGGGAAAATGGGCATGATCAGGCAGTTTGAATCACGGTGGACAGGGATGGCCAAATGACGGAACCTGGAAGGTTCACCGAAACTGCAGTAGCTCTCCTTACTGACGGCCCCTTACTATGTTCAGATTTTCACAAAAGGCCCGCCAGGCCGGTGCCTTCTTCCAGATGTCACTGGCGAGGGAAGTGAGGCATGGGGTCAGTTAAATGATTTATCTACGGACCACACACCCATCAAGTACCCGTTCACATCGAGGTCTCCGGCAAGCCTTCTTACAAACCATACAGTGTTGCAAATGGCTTTTGTCTACCACGGGAATTGAACGGATTATTAAATGATGCTGGGTTTTCGCCTTAGAATATAACATACTCGTGAAAAAGATGTTTCCAACAAACGTCAAACACTCCGGTTATCGCGCTCGGCGAGATAAAACGGAATAAAATGTATAGGGGGTTCATCGCAATGTGTACATCCGTATTTGTATCTCTAGATCTAATCTATGACCTGGAAACATACTATGGTGATCACCGAGCGATTTCTTTGTCTTAGTTTTGATCGACTCTAGAGTAAATATATAATCTGAGAAAACGAAATACATGTTAGTTAATAAAACAAGATCGTGGGCTTAGAGTCAGCAAGGTCAAGGTTGCAGCACTGATACACAGATTCAAACTGACTGACATTCCTCTCTTCCTCTGGCACCTGGGTGTCACCGCCCTTCCTTAGGGACTCGGTCTTCTGGTACAGGGTCAGGGTCTCTAACACACGCTGCTTTGTTCTCTGTGTTCCTTTAGCAGGATGCTTAGTAGGGCACTGAGTTGCTCAGGGCCCTCTCGTGACCCACAGATGTCCCCTTACAGAGTGGGAAACACCCAAAGACCCATTACTCTGCCCTCCACTTAAAACAACAAACTAAGGGGGTAAGAATCAAAATGCCCAAACCCAGAAACTGAACTCGTTGACTCTCTTTTTACTCAGGTGTAAATAAAATAAGGCCGTGGGCCAGATTGCCTAGAGCAGCTTGTAGTTCTCAATCTTTGGGGGGTCCTGAATGTACTGAAGAATCATTCGAAAGTTATCCCTTTCCCATACATGCCCAATTTTGCGAACGATGTCTGAGGATTCACAGGTGCCCCGGGGGGCCCCGGGTTGCAAAGCGGGAAGAGGCGGGATGAGAGGTGAGGGGTTGCAGGCAGAGTGATGTGCCCCTTACTCAGAGGAAGAAGGGGAGCACCCAGTGACCAAGGATCACGCCTTTCATGGTCATCAAGGTGTCAATCCCTCCAGCCTCAACACGTCCTGTGCCATAGACTCGGGGCTCATTCTTCCTGGGACAGGCGTGATGCACATCGAACCACCCCTGCTCTGCACCCCACTTCGAACAAACCCCACAGATCATTCTGGAAGCGGCGTTGCTCTCTGAAAGTCAAATGCACGCAAGTATTCCTAGGAGCCCCACGCAGATACACACGGTTCATCCAATCTGAGTTCCAAAGACGTAAAAGCCCTGACCTAAACCTGGGTCTCGTCTCTCAGTGGGATCTTCAGGCACAAACACCCGCATCCCCTGCCCCCACCGTCATCGTCACACACGCTTCTGGCACGAGCTCCGGTGGAAGGTTATGGAAGCTGGCTCACAGTCCCTGTAGCAGAGCAGTTCAGGGCGGGGCCTGGCAGGTTCCTCCTGGGAAGGGCCAGCGAGTAAACACTGCGGGCTGTGTGGACCATGCACAGCCTCTAGCACGGGTTACTCTTTGTTTTTGTTTGCACAAGCCCTTGAAAATTCACAAAACACTCTTTGCACGCAGACTGTGCAAAAGCAGCCCTGTGGTTAAGAGGGAAAACTCAGAAGTTCTACCGGTGTGGGTTCAAACTCTGACGGGCAGGCCCAGCTTTGTTATCTTGGGATGCTTGCTCCAAGGTCCCGGGTCCCAGGACAGTGGGGGTGCGGGTCACCAGAGCACTTTTCCTGAGGCTGTGGTGGGGAGTCAGGACCTAGTGCAAAGGAAACACTCCAGAGAGCAATGGTCCCGGCGCCCCAACCGCGGCCCCAGCTCTTACCAACAGGTTCGGCGGGGAGGCTCCGGTGGCGATGCTTTTCCCCAAGTTACCCAGGGTCCCTCATTTCCCCGGGAGGCCACTGCCAAGGTCATCCAGCTGGGATTTTCCTGTGGCACAATTTGCACGAGGAAGGGTAAAGACTGAGCGCTCAGAACTATTAAAATAGTTCCTATATGCAAAGTGGGATAAAAATAGCTTTTACCTTACAGGGTTGGTTTGCCAAGGAATATGCATTTGTTCGTTAGAATGTATAGCTCCGAGTTTCTAGCGGAAAACACCTGATTACAAGGACTAATTTACAGGCGAGTTTGTCGCAGAAACTTTCTCTGGGTGATACCCCTGATGTAATACATTCTACGCGTGTTCGGTTGACACGTGTTTCTCGCATTTCCACCTTAGGGTCTATGCCCCCAAGCCAAGACTCCGCTGTATGTTAACCAACTTGAAAATAAATTAATGAAAGAAAAAAATAAATGATTTTAAAAGTACACTCCAGGGGCTCCTGGGTGGCTCAGTCGGTTAAGCGTCCGACTTGGGCTCAGGTCATGATCTCGTGGTTCACGGGTTCAAGCCCCGCGTCGGGCTCTGTGCTGATGGCTCGGAGCCCGGAGCCCGCTTCGGATTCTGTGTCTCCCCTCCTCTCTGCCCCTCCCCTGCTCACGCTCTGTCTCTGTCTCTCTCAAAGATAAATAAAAAACATTAAAAATAAAAATAAAAGTACACCCCAGCCTCACTAGGGAAAACTGAAAAAACCCACAGGGAAGAAAACATGCCGTCTCGCCGCATGAGGGGGGCACAGTCAGCACGTTACCACACACCCTTCCGGACGTTTTTCTGCACGCGCACGGGTTGCTCACGAAGCACCGGTCCGCCAGCGAGTCTTGTTTTGCGGGTGGAACGTACGTTGGCACCCCTGAGCAGGTGTAGAAGGAACAGAAATGTGTGAAGTCAGAATTCAGGGGAACACGCGTGGACCACTGACACCTTGTGGAGAAACGGGAAACGAGACGTTGCCATTCGTTGACGGGGCTCCGAGGGTGTGAGGCAGAGAAAGGCACAGAGGGGCCCAGGGACCCCCGCTGCACACGGGCCCCTCTGCTCGCCTCCTGGTGCCCCTTTTGCAGTTAGGAAGTCACAGTGAGAAGGCAGGTACTGATGAACAGCGTGTCCCAGGACGGGCGTTGGGCAGACAACAGAAGCAGAGAGAAAGCGTCAGAATTGTACAAACAGCCCTTCGTACAAATCTAGAAAACCCAGATCCTGCGTCTGTGGGAACTTGGGCCAATCCTGATTTTATATTTCCTGGGAAAATTGTCTATCTCAACTATGCCTTCAAATTTGTCATGGAGTTTTTCATAGGATCCCGTGACACCTTTCAAACACTTACTTTACCCGGGTGTCGATTTGTTCGTTTGGCTTTTAATGTTAGTTGTGCCTCGTCTTTCCTGATCCTATTTGCCGAAGGTTTATCTGTCTTCTTAGTCATTTTGAAGAACAAGCTTTGGGTTTTTGCCCATCAAATCATTTCTGGGAGAAGGAAATCTTTTCCGTGATTTCCAGCTTTTATCTTCCTATTTTTTTCTGAGTTTCTTTGGGTTTATTTTCTTGCACTGCATCTCCTTGCCCGGTAATGAGATTTTGGATTGCTTCTCCGCCTTGCCCGCGCATTGCCTGGAGGCAGCAAAGCACACAGGGTTAACGCAAGAAATAATAACGATGGAGGAGAGAGGGGCCCGGCCCCAGGTAGCCCAGGGGAGGCTTCTCAGAGAAAGAAGGAGGAGGACGTCAGAGGCACCGGGGAACATCTTGTCCTGGAAGGAGCCACTGAGGGCAGGACGGGCCCTGAGATCCCAGGTTTGAGCAGAGGTGTTCACAAGCGAGCTAGATTGTCGTAGCCCACGGTTAGACCACGAAGAGGGGAACATTTGTGGCTTCTGTGCTAAGACTTCCCTGCCCCCGTGCTCTCCAGGGGAGTCTTATTATCGATTATTTTGATTCTTCTGTCCACTGGTAATGCTTCTGTATTACAAGTGGAATTGCATTTCCAAGAGCTCCAGATATGAGACCGAGAGATCAAGTTAGCAATTCTGAGCACCAAGAGATTTATCCTCAGTCAGTCCATCCAGCCTGTTTGGTTTAGTCCCAGTTAATCTGCTTTTAAAATGCTCATTTCTGGGGTGCCGGGGGGGGGGGGCTCAGTCGGTAGAGCACCCGACTTTGGCTCAGGTCGTGATCTCACGGTTTGTGAGTTCGAGCCCCGCGTCGGGCTCTGTGCTGACAGCTTGCAGCCTGGAGCCCGCTTCGGACTCTGTGTCTCCCTCTCTCTCTGCCCCTCCCCTGCTCACGCTCTGTCTCTCTCTCTCAAAAATAAAATAAAACATTAAAAATTAAAAATAAATAAATAAAATGCCCCTTTCTACTCTCTCTCCAAGAAGCATGTTCTTAGTTTAAGAATTTGAGGCTCTGTCCCCCCGAGAAAGGCGCTCGAGAGAGCGCAAAGGCAAGATCTCAAAGGCAATTTACCTTTTCAAATAGGAAAGAAACATTGGCATCGAAACAGGCAAATGGCCCCACTCCCCGCTAAGGGGATCGCCCCTCTGACTTCGGGCTCCTCGTTCCCAGTGGACCGTGCCTCTGTTGTCACCGTGCGGCACCGGGCCGTTCCCCTCGGGTCCCCCGCACGACCCCCGGAAGAGCCTCCGTCCGCTCTGCTACCTGCTTCTGCCATCAGCCTTTTTGCTCAGTGGCCTGCTTTTCGCATCAGCGTGTTTTTATAGCACACGGTGGTTTCCTCAGTTACACAACAGACCCAGTGCCAATAAACCCTCTTCTAGGTAACGTAAAGCATATTTGAGCGCAAGAATGATGACATTTTCATAAGCTAAAAATAAGCCCTTGTTTTTAATTTTCCATGAGCACGCGGCCCCTCGGCCCCAGAAGCCACCTCCTACCCGGCGAGCCCTTTTTGCTAAAGTCATCATCAGCACGCGGCCGGGAAGGTGGAATTCAGATTTTCATTATGAAACACATGCGGAAAAGCCCATATGCAAATCTGTCTTTAATCCCACCATATCCCTGCCTGTTCAGAGTGCTTTAAAGAGCGAGACTATCTCAAATATACTTCGACCTGGAAGCAAATCCCACCAGAGCCAATCTACGTGGAAAGAATATCTTTATTTTGTAGAATGCAAACAATAGGTGGCATTATCGTCTCCTCGTGGCGGCATTATGGAGGCGGTAATATTATACCCGCGAAAGGATGCCAACCATGTCTCCGTTTTGCCCAGATGCCGCAAGCTGACTGTGCTGCATCGGTTTTGCTTATCGGAGGAAGTTTCTTTTCTTCCGTGTGCTTTTGACTGTGAAGATGTCCTGTCCCAGCCACAAACTGCTGATCAACTCTAGAGGGGCATTTGTAAGCCATCAACAGCTATATTTGACTTACTGTTGTCAGACACAACCTTTTTCCTCTCAAGATGAGAATTTGGGGGTCTTCCTTATGTCTGTCGACGGCTGGGATATAGCTGTGGGGTAGAACCCCACCTAAGAAGGCCTCTCTTTCAAACGATATGATTGCAAAAGCTTAGAAAAGATGTCTTTAAAAAATGACCCAAGAGGACCAGTGGGTTAAGAGTGAGGGCACTCGAGGGGCACCTGGGTGGCTCAGTCGGTTGAGTGTCCAAGTAGGTCATGATCGCACGGTTCGTGGGTTCGAGCCCCGCGTCGGGCTCGGTGCTGACAGCTCGGAGCCTGGAGCCTGCTTTGGATTCTGTGTCTCCCTCTCCCTCTGCCCCTCCCCAGCTCGTACTCTGTCTCTCTCTCTTTCTCAAAAATGAGTAAACATTTAAAAAAAATCATAAAACAAAATGACGGCACTTGAGCCAGACAAACCTGGCTGAAAACCATGAGTCAAGAAACGCAAGCTCTTACTGTCACCGTCCGCAAATGTCCCCTGTGCGTTCTGCTGATCCCAAAGATCTGACGATCTACCCCATCACTTCACAGGTCACTGGCTCAGACAAAGACTCCACCCCCAGTCTCTAATAGAGGCAAAAGGAGCCACATCTCGAAGCGCATTCGGTCTGCCTGGTGTTGTTGCCAGAAACTTAAAATGTGGCAGCTAATGGAACCCTTTGAACCTTCTTCGAGGGTAGGCGTTACCTTAACTTTTCATTTGAGTGATGTGGAGTGTCTTGCTTAAGGTAGTATTTCTGTGTATGAGAAAGGTCGTTGGACCTGAGTGACCACGGAATTACAGGTCCTTGGTCCTCGAAGTACGGTTCACGACCATCAGAGAAATCACTGGCCCATCGACGAGAGCTAGTTTCTAATTCTTCCTGTCTGTAAATACCGCAGGGAACGTTTTTAGCTCAACGTATTTCCTTCTATGTCAGTTTATTTCAAATGATGGAAAATTGGATGTGTCCTTTGGAATAATTAGTACTTTGGAAGCCCAGGACACTATACTCTCACCCTAATTCTACCATAACTTTGCCCAGACCACACTCTTCATCCAGACCGGTCTACGTTCTGACCCATCCAGGGCTGCTGCCTTCCGGTGGGTGTGCAGCCGGGCTGCGTGCGAAGGCGTGACTACTAACAACAGGTAGACTGGGTGCACACCTGCAAATTATTGGCAGCAAGAGCCCGGGTTCTCAGTCCTGAATGATTTTTTTTTAACGTTTATTTATTTTTGAGACAGAGAGAGACAGAGCATGAATGGGGGAGGGTCAAAGAGAGAGAGGGAGACCCAGAATCCAAAGCAGGCTCCAGGCTCTGAGCTGTCAGCACAGAGCCCGACGCGGGGCTCGAACTCACGGACCGTGAGATCGTGACCTGAGCCGAAGTCGGACGCTTAACCGACTGAGCCACCCAGGCACCCCCTCAGTCCTGAATGAAATAAGGGTACAGTTCTTTCATATTCACTGTTGGTTGTAGTGTCTGTTGTCCGGTCTGTTAAAACTTCCCCGATTCGTCAGTAAGAAAGGTCTCACGTAAACACACACACACACACATACACACACACACACGCACACACACACTTGTATTTTTGGAAACTTGCAATAAAAATTCCACGGAGGGTTTTTTTTTTCCCCTTGCCATTTTAATTATTGCTATTTTATCTAAGTTTCATTAGAGTTTCCAGAAAAACAATTTTGTTTTAATTTTCCCCAAACAGGGGTTGTATGAAAAACATGCTTTCAGTTACCAGCCATCCCCTAAGTTTTGTCCCTACTTCTTTATCCTTCACAAGTCTCTAAAAAAATAATATAAGAAGGGGCACCTGGGTGGCTCAGTTGGTTAAGCGGCCGACTTCAGCTCAGGTCATGATCTCACGGTCTGTGAGTTTGAGCCCCGCGTCGGGCTCTGTGCTGACAGCTCAGAGCCTGGAGCCTGTTTCAGATTCTGTGTCTCCCTCTCTCTCTGACCCTCCCCCGTTCATGCTCTGTCTCTCTCTGTCTCAAAAATAGATAAACGTTTAAAAAAATTTTTTTAAATAATATAAGAAATGCATGTTTATTGCAGGAAACAAAAAGATAAGCATTGATAATGGGATAAAACACCACAACACTATTAACAGTTTAGAAATAAACTGGGTGGCTCAGTTGGCTGAGTGTCCAACTTTGGCTCAGGTTATGATCTCACAGTTTGTGAGTTCGAACCCCACATCAGGCTCACTGCTGTCAGCATGGAGCCTGCTTCGGATCCTCTGTCCTCTCTCTCTTCCCCTCCCCCGCTCAAACTATCTCAAAAATAAGAATAAACATTTTTTTAAAAAAGAAAGCAGTTAAAATCATACCGTGTAAATATCAAATGTATTTACCATAATTTTTTATAATTGATCAATATATATTTTGGATATATATTGACCCACAAAAATATTTTCACAACAGTTATATGTCTACCCATAAAACAGATTTTTACAAGTTTATCACACACCTGATACTTGTAAATACTTGGCGAACTAGTGTAAAAATGAATAAAATTAGGATGATCCTGTAGATTCCAGATTGTAACCCAGTATTTTTACTTAAAAGTATCTTTGGCATCTATCCATGTTAATAATTCTTACCCACAACATTTTTATAATGACTGAATAGAATCTATACTATACGAACGGAACCCTTTTGGAAATAAAAATAGCAGCACAATTAAACCGAAACATATGCCAAAGCTAAAGTCATTGAAAAATTTAGCGCATTTACCATAGTCATTATAAAATAAAAAAGGAATTGGAATAATTGAAATTGGTACTTAGTACAAAAAGTCAGAGAATGCATAATTAAATAAACACATGGGGAAAGGAGCAAGGAATTAATAGCAACATAGATTTTAATGAACTGGAAAATTGATTTCGAGTGTATCCGTTCGAGAGCTGTCTCTTTGGGGAAAAATACAAGAACAAATCCATCCCGCCCTGAAATGAATAGAAGAATTGGAAGAATACAACCATTCTGAATTCTCAGTTCTAATAAAAATTTAGGAAGGAAACACAAGCGTACAACGTCACTAAAGTAGCCATTAACTGTAGATGCCGATGGCATTCTAAAATAGTAAGAGACAACCACATGAATATAAATCCGAATGAATTGGATGGTTTGCAAAGGACGCGATCTTCAAGGAGATGACCGTGTCCTAAAGTTGACTGATAAGGAAGAACAGGAGTGCAGACCAATAACCTTGAAAATTTGAAAAGCTCATAGATTACTAAAAAGAAAACTTGAGACTCCGATAGCTTCACAAGCGCAGTATTTCAAATGCCCGCAAAACAAACGATTTCTCTGCTCTCTGAACTCCCGCAGAGAGCAGCGAAGCAGATGACCATAATCGCGTCGCGCAGTTGACATTGCCCTTGTAGAGAGATTTGAAACAGAACCCTCAAGAAAACCACAGATCAGGTTAACTTATGAGTGTAAACTTACGTGAACCACAGGTAAAAACGTTATTTGAACCCACTGATAATGCGTGCTGTGTGGTCTATGTTGTGATGACAACGGAGGAAAAGAATATTGACTGTATTTCACTGGGAGATTTTAGTTCTCCTTCACTAAGGTTTGGTCGAAAACAATGTCAAAGGCAGATTTTGGTTCCTATAATGATGGAACAGCTTTTCTGGACAACAGTCCTTCTGACAGATAACAGTGATAAACTCTGGGCAAAATCTCTTCTAGAAAACGGTTTTTTGTAGACACTGGATAATGACAAAAAGTGGCCAGAAACTTACATGGCCAGAAGTCTTGAAATAATTGAACGCCCCTCAGTGGCTTAAGGGCATCATTAGATGGCTCTCTCAACTATTTAGAGGTAAAGCGTCAAAATGTTTCCCTTAACAAATTAGTCAGAAAAGAAGAAGCTAATGATGATGAACTATTTAACTATCGCCATGACTAACTGCTGACTCATGATTCGAGAAAGGATAATACGTAGACACATATGCATCCAGATATGGTAGTAAATCCAGGTAGTCAGAAAAAAGGACAACGCCAATAGGGCAAAACGTAAACTTTTGGTGAATAATTAATATAAAAGGTGTGCAAGAATTCTTTGCACCATTTTTTGCAAGTTTTTGGAAGTTTAAAATCACATCGAAACGCAACACAAAGTTCTAAAACACTCCACATTCAGGAATTACAGCAATTAATAATAAGATCCTCAGGTCCATACAAACTCTTAAGCCATTCCTAGAAGCATCTCATCTCTGAGCCGGTAAACTCTGGAAAACAGAAATGTTGAAATAAAGTTAAATATATAACTTGCCAAATGATCCAGGAATTCTTCTCTTAGATATTTTCCCAAGAGGAATGAAAACATATGTTCACAGCAAGATTTGTACAGAAATATGCCTACCAACTATATTCCTAGGAGTGGAAAAAAACAAAACAAAAACAAAAACTGAAAACAACCCAAATGTCTACCCACAGAAGAATGGATAAACGCACAGCCCGCTCGTAAAATGGAATACTACTCGCTAATAAAGAGGAATGAACCACTGACATGTAGGGCAGTGTGCTTGAATCTCAAAATCTGTGTTTTGCAGAGAAGCTGAGCACGAAAGAGGACATACTGTATGATCCCAGGAAAGGACACAGGGAGAACTTTCTGGGCGGAGGGACAAGCTCTGTGTCTTGATCTGAGTGGTGGTCGCACGGATACACACAGCTCATGGAATTCTATAACTAAGGTCTCTGCAGTTCGACAGAAATTTTACCTCCGTGTTCATACATACTCTGGAAATCTAGCACATTCCATATTCAGGGAATCCAGCAAGTAAGGAGGTGGGCTTCCTCCAGTCAGGACATATTCTTAAGATATTACTGGAAGTGTCTAGAGTCTGAATTTTTGGACTTCTGTCAGGACTTCAAAGCAATTCTAATTTCGAAGAGTGAGGGTGGTCCCCAGAGCATTAACAGGAAAGAAAAAGGCACAAGAATAGTAATTGGGCACGATTCCTGGAAAACAAACAGAGAATCAATTGGAAAACTGCTAACAGTGACAATTTACAAAACCAGCTACAAAGTGAAGTTTTGAAAAAAAAAAAAAGCAGTGTCTTTCCTATTGAGCATAAGCTATTAAAACATTAGGGGAAAATATTTTAGTAACACCAAAAATACAAAAATCTGACAGTAAATTTAAGGAAACACATAGAATATATATTTCAAAAGCCCTCCTAACCTATCCTCAGAGGCACAAAAAAATAACGGAGAAACATGTAATGTTTCTGGATGAAAAAACTCATTGCAAAAACATCAATTCCCTCTACACTAACATAAGAAGTATCCTCCTTGATCTGTACTCCTGGTGATTTTCTTTGACCTTGACACAGTTATTATCTATAATAAAAAAGCTTCGAGGCTGTCACTAGAATATACAGGCCAATACAAGAAAATAGAAATCCCAGAAACAGAAACAATTCTAACTATGTATTTAGATTTAGAATATAATGATTCTGATATTCCAAAAATTGGCGAAAGGATAGAAATTATCCAGTCTATGTTGCTGAAACAGCAGGACAGCTATTCTGAAGAAAATAGGGGCACTTGTACCCCAATGTTTATAGCAGCACTTTCAACAATAGCCAGATTATGGAAAGAGCTTAAATGTCCATCAACTGACGAACGGATAAAGAAGATGTGGTTTATATACACAATGGAATACTACTTGGCAATGAGAAAGAATGAAATTTGGCCATTTGTAGCAACATGGATGGAACTGGAGAGTGTTATGCTAAGTGAGATAAGCCAGGCAGAGAAAGACAGATACCATATGTTTTCACTCATATGTGGATCCTGAGAAACTTAACAGAAGACCATGGGGGAGGGGAAGGGGAAAAAAAAGTTAGAGGGAGGGAGGCAAACCATAAGAGACTCTTAAAGACTGAGAATAAACTGAGGGTTGATGGGGGGTGTGGGAGAGGGGAAAATGGGTGATGGGCATGGCGGAGGGCACCTGCTGGGATGAGCACTGGGTGTCGTATGGAAACCAATCTGACAATAAATTTCATGTTTAAAAAAAAAAACTAAAAAAAAAGAAAATACTAATTTGAGACTCCCCCACGCTACTTTACCGCAAAGTAAATTTCAGATCGCTAAAAATAAATGATAAAACTATGAAAACTTCAAAACAGTAGGTGAATATTTGTGTACTTGTAGTTTAGGAAAACTACAATATCAAAAACAGAAATTGTGTTTTCTGCCATAACCCCCCAATTGATAGATGTAAATATACAAAAATTATATTTTCGTGGACCTAAAACTACAATTAAATAAAAGATAAATAGATATGGGGAGTTTTTGCAACATACGTAATCAGAGAAATGTATGTTAATGGTCTTAATATATAAAGAGCTTTTCCAAATCAATGAAAGTATATATATACATCGAGAACATGGTTTCTCAACCTCAGCACTATTGACACTTTGGGCCAGATAATTTTTTTGGGGGCCCCCCGCTGTTGCCCTGGGACCCCACAGTCCTCTCCAAGGAGAGCAGCTACAAGCCACCGTCCCCGGCAGGTACGGCCCCAAGGCTCCGTGGAGGGGACCCACATCCGTGCCACTTGGGCCATCATGCCCCGTAGTTTCAGCCTTTCTGGTGAGAAGCTCTCTAGGCTTTCTTCCCCCTCTTCTTCTCCAGAGTCCAGAGACACGTGGGCCGGAAGGCGAGGTCAGTGACAAGGTCCTGTTTCTCACAGTCGCCTCTCCCCTGTGCACCGGCTCGGGCACGTCACGTCCGACTTCCTCTTCCTCGGGGTGTGTCCCTCCCGGAGGGTCCTCGGGAGACCCTGCCCACTTAGCTCCCCTGACAAGCTAAGTAATGTCTGGACTTGCCTGGATTTTTCCCAGACGGAAAACTGACAGGGGAGAGATAGACGGAAAAGTTCACCGGAGGGCTCCTCGTCGAAATGGCTCATTCCAGGGCTGGGCTGGGAGAGGCCGCGAGGAGCCTGAAGCATCTTGCTGGCCTGAAGGTGAAGGTGTTGGGAACAGGAGCCAGTTGGAAGGGGGTCCCACTGGCCGAGCCTGACATGGTAAAAAGTAGCCCCAAATCAAGAGTGATATATATAATCCACAGGCTACGACAACACTCAACAGTTTATACTGATATATATCAGGAAATAACACATAGATTAAACAATTAACTAAATGTATGAAAAAGGAAAGCTCTCGCTCCCTCTCCCTCTCTCTATTACAGTGGATTAGACCAGACACTCAACCGACTGAGCCACCCGGGCAGCCCAGTTTATCAGTGTTTTCTAATTATCTTTTTTTTTAATGTTATTTATTTATGTACTTATTTTTGAAGGAGAGAGAGAAGGCAGAGCACAAGCAGAGGAGGAGCAGAGAGGGAGAGGGAGACACCGAATCCGAAGCAGGTTCCAGGCTCCGAGCCGTCAGCACAGAGCCCGAGGCGGGGCTCGAACCCACGAACCACAAGATCATGACCTGGGCGACTGAGCCACCCAGGCGCCCCATTATCTTTTTTTTTTATTTTTACAATGAATAATTGCATAATAAAAATGCCAAAAGTCTCTGGTAAACCTCTCAGGAAGATATGCTCTTTTTCTATGCCTTGTGGGTGACGTTTGTCTCCTACTGGTACGTTGGTGCATTTTTGGAAGGCCCCACTTTATATATATGTTTCCTGTTTACCTGTTTGAGAACGAGGGCAGACTTCCCCCCCCCACCCCCAGCAGGGCTACTCTGCACAAAGGGGGTGACGGGAGGTCCTGTCTGCGTGCTCGGCCGGGATGGATGGTGTGGGCTGGCGACCGCCCACAGGACACCGCTTTCTGGTGCGCCCACGGGTGAGTCCCAGCTGGCCGTGTTCCTCAAAACGGTCTGGGTGGCTCCCTTTTCGGTTTATCCGATGACTCTCAGAACTCTCTCTAACCTTCGGGGCAGAGCCCCGTGCTACAAGCAGCCTGGCCAGTCCGGCCAGACAGCACGGAGGTGGGAGGAGGTTCAAGTCCAGAGCAGGCGGGTGGGAAACGTCACCTCTCCAAGTGTCCTCCTCGGGATTGCTTAAACCTGCGGGGCGTGAGATCGCCTTCCTCGTCTGCTTTCCTAGTTTTCTGCTCTAAGGACATGGCTTGGCCGAGCCGGCTTCCTGCCACCTGGGGGTACGAGAATGTCCAACATCTGTAGGAAACCCCCCTCCCAGGATTGAGAAGCGTGGCCGGTGGGCATGCGCTGTCTCCCCCCCGTCTTTGTTTCGTGGGGGGCCACTGGTTCTAGAAGAAGCCACCAACAAATGCTGTCCTTCCCACTGACGACGGGGCTGTCCCCCACGTGCCACTGGAACCCCGCCTCCTCCTGGTCCGGAGCGGCTGGTAGAGGACTGTCCCCAGTCCTTCCCCGCTGCATGGCTCTTTGGGGAAGGGCCCTGAGTGGGCGCCCAGCAAATTCCTTCGGAAGAGCGCCCCCTGGGGGTCACCTGGGGGCTCAGTCGGTTAAGCCTCGGACTCTTGATCTGGGCTCAGGTCGTGATCGCGCGCTTTGTGGGTTCAAGCCCCCCATCGGGCTCTGTGCTGACAGCCCGCTTGGGATTCTCTCTCTCGTCTCTCTGCCCCTCCCCTGCTCACGCTGTCTCTCTCTGTCTCTCTCTCAAAATAAATAAGCTTAAAAAAAAATTAAAAAGAGAACGATGCCACCAGCACCCTAGAGGGTAACAGCCCCTCAAGGTCAGGTCGTGCAGGGGGCACCCCTCTGGGTTCTCAACTCCGCTCCAGCCTTCCTCTCCATTTCGAGCATCCGCTGATCATTTCCACGGGGGCCTTTTCTGGAAGGATGGGGTCGCAAGGGGGGGTGAACACAGAGAGGAGCTCGCCTTCAGGGGACGGCGGAGAGGCTAGTCCTTAGGGAGAGGAAGTGACCCTGAGGGCAAGTGACTCCCTCTGGGCGTCGGGAGCTCCCAGGAAAAGGGTGACGCAGGCCATACTCCACCTTCTGCCACCGAGACCGCCCTCTTGTACTGCCTGCAACATTACGGGGAACAAAAATCCGAAAGTAGGTGAAGAGGCTGAAGATGTCAAAAGGTTGCAATTACCAAGAAGAAACCTCATTTCTTTCTTTCTTTCTTTAAGTTTTTTTTTAAAGTTTATTTATTTTTGAGAGAGAGACAGAGACAGAGCACGAGCCGGGGAGGGGCAGAGAGGGAGGTGAGGAGACACAGAATCTGAACCAGGCTCCAGGCTCCGAGCCGTCAACGCGGAGCCCGACGCGGGGCTTGAACCCGCCAACTGTGAGATCAAGACCTGAGCCGAAGTCAGGCGCTTAACCGACTGGGCCACGCAGGCGCCCCAAGAAACCTCCCTTCTAAAGTCAAACGGGTCCACCAATCCTGCAGCCCGAGAGCACAGTCCGTCTCACGTTACAGAAAACCACAATCGCTTTTTTCCAGTACTGTATTCGTGCTAGACTCCCACCCGCCTCTGGGTCAACTGCGGCTGCCACCCTGTGGCCACGGGGACGTGGTTGAGTCGCGGGGGGAGTTGGCGGAGAAGGCGCCGCCATCCAGGCAGGCCAAAGGACAGACCAAAGAGGTGAGAGAGAAAGAACACGTCCAGACGGAGGGCCACCGAGTGGTGCGGGCTGGTTACCAGCAGGTGCATTTTGATGGAGCTGTGACAGATGATTCTGGAGAGGCAGGCGGAGGCCAGAACTTGACGGACCTGCAGGTTTGCCCTGCCCAGGATAGGAAGTAAAAGAAAGGTTTGGAGGAGAAGGAGAACAAAGACAGGCAGGCCACCCTGGGGGTTGCAGGGGAGTGCTGGACCTGCCCGAGGTTCCCGAGCAAAGATAGCAGAACCCAGAGTGGAACTCAGCTCGCTGCACCTCACGCGCTCGTCTTCCTCCCGTGCCTTGAACTGTGCGTAGGCATGTGTGTGCGTGGGTGTGCACGGGTATGTGAGCGTGTGTGCGTGCCCGCAAGGGCATGCGCGGGCACGTGGGTGCCCATGTGAGTGTTGAGAGAGAAGGGGCAAGGCCGGCAAAGGTGGGGCACAGGCTATGCTCCTTAATTAATTCAACGAGCATTTGCCGCTGGGTCGAGCCAATTTAGAGGTGACACGAAAGGGGTAAAAGTGCTCAAGAGTCTGGGAAAGAGAATCCGTCTCTGGTGTATTGGTTTTGATTATTCCTCAGCTACATAAACATCCAAAGAGATGACCTCATGTATTCCACAGGCATGACCAAAGATTATGGCACAGATGTTCTGAAATAAACACTGTTAGTGCGACCACAGAGCTTCGCAGCCCTGTAACGGCCCCAAGAAGAGCTTTGTCCTTTTTCTTTTTTTTTTTTTTTTAATGTTTTATATAAACCACAAGTTAAAGCTCAATCAGAAGGAAAACAGAAACCTTTCTTCATTTGTTCTGTTCTTGGTCTCGTGGTTTATAGACGGAGGGTCTCTGCACGCCCGCCCCTACTCCGGAAGGTGGAAAGAGCATTTCTCCTGTTGACGGGATTCTGCTGAGAATTGAATTTTCTGCCATATTCGTTACTCTTTCCTAGACGTTCCACGGTTCTGCTTTTTACAGTCAGGTTTCCATTGGTACGGGTTATAGCTACGCTAAAAGGAGCATCTATGTCCCCACAGCCTATAAACTGTATATTTTTGACTCTGAGATTTTTCCTGGACCTCACCAAGGATGAAGATTATGTCCTGTTTTTCCAAAACCTCCCACGGCGCCCAGTTCATGCCATGGCACTTAGTAGGTGCTTTATTCTCAGCCACGTCTCTTGCCGAACAAGATGCCCGAGGTGCTGGCCGCAGAAATGAGTGGACAGGACAGAATTTGCCAAGGCAGACAAGACCCCAGTCTGGACTTGTGTCGTACTGTCATTCAGGTTGGTGAGCACTCAGCATAAACTTTAAAATTTTTTTAAACGTTCGTTTATTTTTGAGAGAGAATGTGCGCAGGGAAGGGGCAGAGAGAGAGGGAGACACAGGATCGGAAGCAGGCTCCAGGATCCGAGCTGTCAGCACAGAGCCCGACGCGGGCCTCGAACCCACAAACTGTGAGATCATGACTTGAGCCGAAGTCAGACGCTTCACCAACTGAGCCACCCAGGAGCCCCTAATTTATTTTAGTTTTTAAGTAATCTCTTCACCCAACATGGGGCTTGAACTCACGACCCCGAGATTAAGAGTTTCACGTTCCACCGACTGAGCCAGCCAGGCGCCCCAAATTTAAATTATATATATAAACAGCAACAAGAAATGTTTTATCTGAGAACAAATTCATACCTCCAGCAGCTAAGAATGCAGTTTGTATCGTAACCTACTGGGATAAGCTGAGATCTGCATGGTCTTCTCATAGTGGAGACCTTAGTTACGTAAACAACTTTATTCACCCAAGGAAAACGTTCTCCACAGTATTTAATATAATTCACATAATTTGTAGGGAGCTAGAGTTACAAAATGTTTTCTTAGTTTAGACTATTATACTATGCAATGGTGGGATTTTGGACTAGTATATTTTTCCCAGAACTGGCTCCAGGGAAAATAGTTTTATTACCTGATTTTAGACTAAGGTATTTCTGCAGAACATTTTAATATAGCTATTTTTCAATAGGTACACAAAATTGTATTCATTTATATAGTAATAAAGAGCACACAAAGACCGTAAAAATAGAAGTGCAGATTCTAAATAGTTTACTGTTAAAATAAAGCAGAGATGTAACTTCACGTCTATGAGCATGGGCATCACAGAGCAGACTTCAGCTTGTGGGCAGAGCAGTAAAATATCCCGACATAGAAACAATAGCTTCGTGCACGTATAAATGTTATCTTAATACTGTCCACGTTCATGGGCAAGTCTGTTTGTTTATTTATTGTACAAACATAGATGTGACAACCAAAATGATCCGGGCGTGTGGCTCAGAGGTAAAGCGCAGTCCTTACCTTTGAGTAAGTCATGTGGGAACAGAGGAGGAGAAATGAACATTTATACAGTACCTGCAATTTCAGTCTCCTCCTCAGAAAGGCACGATCCACACTGTTCCAAAGGCGAAGCAGGTGTAGCTCAGAGATGTTAAATCACTTGTGCAAGGACACATTTACCAGGCAATGAATCTAGATAAAAATCCATCACTGAAAACATAACTCATCAAAAGTTGGAATGCAAAGAAAAAAAAAGGCTACATGCATTAATGAGAAAGAAACGAGACACTTACTAAAAAGTACATGCTTCCCTCCATTCTCTCCCTTTTCCTTCCCCAACTACCTCGCTTCCATCCTGGGTTTTAGGACGGGATGTTTTTCTAGGTGAACTCTTTTTCCCACTTAAGAAACAGAGATTGCATTTCCAGGAACGGTAGCATGGTTTCTATTGGATGAAACCTCTACAGGGAACAGCTGTAACCTTTGGACAGAATTTTTAAAAAAAATTTTTTTAACGTTTATTTATTATTGAGAGACACAGAGCGTGAGCAGGGGAGGGGCAGAGAGAGGGGGAGACCCAGAATCTGAAGCAGGCACCAGGCTCCCAGCTGTCGGCACAGAGCCCGACGCGGGGCTCAAACCCACGAACTGCGAGATCATGACCTGAGCCGGAGTCAGTCGCTTAACCGACTGAGCCACCCAGGCGCCCCTGGACAGAATTTTTTAAAACAACTTCTCGAAGGTACAGGGAGAAGCTGTGGGAGAGTGGCTGCTTGGAGTTGTGGGTGTTTTCCATTTTTACTGCTCTTTGCCTCTGGGCAGACTTTGTCAGAATCATGTGAGGCTGTTAGGACTTGGATAGAAACTCGGAGTCTTAGAATAGAAAACCTCATTTTACTGGCTGGAATGGAAGAACTAGGGTGTGAGCGCCACAGATCAGCGTTGTCCTAACAAAGAAAGAACTGGAAAAGAGGAGTCACAATTTTTTTTTTTTTTTTTTTGTATAAACCTTTAAACTACATGAAAGAGATATTTTAACTGCCTCTCACCAGGAAAGAAAGAGTTTGGAATTTGTGTCCAGACAAAATAAATGCCTGCCAAAACAAAGCATGATAAGATAAGATAAGATAAGATAAGATAAATAAAATAGAGCAATTAAAAGCTCTTTACAGGAGTATAACAGAATATGCAGTCTTTTTTTTAATTAAAAAAAAATTTTTTTTTAATGTTTTTATTTATTTTTGAGACAGAGAGAGACAGAGCATGAAGGGGGGAGGGGCAGAGAGAGAAGGAGACACAGAATGGGAAGCAGGCTCCAGGCTCTGAGCCATCAGCCCAGAGCCCGACGCGGGGCTCGAACTCACGGACCATGAGATCGTGACCTGAACCGAAGTCGGACGCTTAACCGACTGAACCACCCAGGCACCCCTAGAATATGCAGTCTTAAAATGCATCATCGTAATGTTCAGTAAACTATACAAGATTATTAGACATGCAGAGAAAAGGGAAAATGTGACCCATATGGGCAAGAAAGGGCAATCACTAGAGACTAAACCTGAGATGAGCCAGATGTTGGATATCAGACAAGAATTTCAAAGTAGCTATTATAAGTCTTCTCAAGGATGTAAAGGGAAAAATGCTTAGAATGACTCCACAAATAGGAAGTCACTGCAAATAACTAGAAACTGTCAAAATAGGGTAAAGAGAATCCAGAACGTGTCGCATTCAAAAATAAAACTTCTCAGCCTTTCCAAAACCTAGGATGGGCATGAGGTAGTTTGGGGAGGAAAGGGCGAGAATGGGGAGAGTAATGCCGTTTTTGGAAAAATGCCTCAGTTTCTTCATCATTCGTAAGTATAGGTTTTCGGAGTTCGGTGTCTGATGATTTGTATGTTGTCAGTCGTGGATTTTTATCTGTCTTCTCCACCTGATCCTGTTTTTTCTAACAAAAGTCTCTCAAAGTAGGGAATGATGTGTGTAGCTATAAGACCCTTTGCCGTAAAAAAAATTTTTTTTAATTTTTTTAATGTTTATTTTTGAGAGAGAGACAGAGATGGAGCAGGGGACGGGCAGAGAGAGAGGGAGACACAGAATCCAAAGCAGGCTCCAGACTCCCAGCTGTCAGCACAGAGCCCGACGCGGGGCTGGAACCCACAAACCACGAGATCGTGACCTGAGCTGAAGTCAGGCACTTAACTGCCTGAGCCACCCAGGCGCCCTATGCTGTAGTGAATTTAAGGTAAAGTCTTCACTGGCCATTTTATCTAGACAAAAGGGCTTCCGAGAGCCTCCTGGGCCACCACCTGGTTAAGCCTACTGCCAATAACGCCATAAGCATTGATCACTTGGACTAAACGCGACAGAGACGCTCACAAGGGCAGAAAGCAGACCACGAAAGCTACTCAGCCACAAAAATCAGCCTTTTCGTGGAAAAAGAAGGAGGAACCAGAAGGAGGAACCAAATATTTATGGAAAAGAGCAAAAAGGCCCAGGGAAATACCTCCCAGGGAAGATGACTGAGTCTAACAGAGAAACTGGACCACGAACCCAGCTGGATCTCCGAAATGCGAAGCGTCCGTGATTGCACGAGCCCCCCTGTTTTTCCCCGTTCGAATCGCACGTGTCCCCTGCGCTTTTCCCGTCCCTGCCTCGTCCCTGAACACTGAGGTTTTGGGTCAGCAGAGAATGTACACGTTTCGCTCGGTCTTTTATGTTAAGATGGGTTCCGTCACGGAACCTTAGCTCCACCCGATTGAATGAGATGCCACCGGCCTGGATTTCAGGTCTCAGCCTGATGCCTTACTAGGATTAGACTTTCCAGGTCCTAGGAGGTGAGTAGAATCTGTACGTGGGGGCAACATGAATCATTAGGGAAGAATGCAGCGAACTGATACTTGGGAGGTCTCAAGTGCCCCTCGCTTCATGGCATTCACTCTTCGGTAGGCCCACACGGACAGTAGGCCTGGCCAATAGGACATTAGCACGCCTGCTGCCAGCAGGAACATGGAAGAAATATGCTTGCACGTTGGGATCTCCTCTTGGGATACTTTCCATTGGAACCCAACCGCCATGCTGTGAGGAAGCACAAGCTGGTCAGGTGGGGAAGCTGCTGGAGGAGAGGAAGAAATCCCACGTCATCCCCAGATGAGGTGCCAAGACTTGTGCCAAGACATCCTTGCAGACGCGGCACGGAACGGATATGAACCGTAACTTCCACCTCTACCCCCACTGAAGAATTATGAGCCCACGAAGTATCGTCGCTATTTTAAGCCATTTGTGTCAGAGCAGCTTTTAGGCAGCTATACATAAAAAAAATCCTAATGAGATATTTGTGAGTTGAATTTAACAGTACTTTAAAAAGGACTAACCCATCATGGGTAAGGCAGAGTGATCCGGCAATAGACCAGTTGCCGAATAAGTAAGCAACAACAACGAATAACTCTAGATATAATGAATAACACGAACAGTGTAAATTAGAAAAAAAAAATTAATCTCAATAGGTAATTAGTTTTTAGAAGAAATTCAATTCTTAATTAAAAAAAATATTAGGATAACAGACACTCCCGATCCACAGATTTTCTTTGCCGGGACGGTAACGAATCCCTCAGTTGCCGTGTTAAGTCCTCAAAGCTCATAGCTACAATTTATCCAGGAAACCACACTCTGCAGAACAGGAATTGCGTTATCTTGGCCTCAGGTGGCCTGCAGCCAATGACCGCCTGACAGAAGACTACAAAAGATAGACCCCCTTGCCTTGGGGGCGGGCTGACCCTGTGGAACATTCCATGCTCAGATTAAAGCTAGACCCCAGTTGGCACGGCATCTCTGTTAAACCACACGTGCTGCCTTACTCTACTTCCCTCCCCCAATTTTCTTGAGATCACTTTCTCAGCAGATTGCCTGAACCCAAGTCCCTAGCTCCAGCAGAATTTCCGGCCTCGGAGTGCTATGAAGGAAATAGTAATTATGTCTTTGGAACGGAGCACTCAACGTTGAACACCATTGATGTTCTACGAGAACAAATGGCCAGTGTGGCATAACCAACCACCAACTCAGAGCAAAGTGTGGAGAGCCTCTTTGGGCCTCTTCAGCGGCACGCAAAGCCATCTCTTCTCCTACAGCTGAGGTGAAGGTGGGGACCAAACGGAGAAAGGAGACGTTGTTGTAAGAGGAGAGAAACTTCAGAGAACATTGCCTGACAGAATGAAGCCTCAGATGGCACAGGTCCCTCCGAAGACAACGCTTACCTTCCTCGGGATCTTTGGCCTCCAGACCAACACTTAACTTAGGGTCGTTTCCAGCAAAAGTCCGCTGAGATAGTAATGGCAGGCCTGACGCGTAAACTCAGACCACATAACTCCAGGACGCACGTTCTTACCCATTTTACTGTTCTGCCTCAAACGGTCTTCTTACAAAGCATCAATAATCACTTAGAACTCTGTGTTTCCATACTGCAGCCTCTAGCCAGATGTAGCTATTTAGATTTGCATCAATTAAAATAAAATAAAATGCAAAACTTCAGGGCCTCAAAGACTCTAACTCCGTCCCAAGTGTTCAGTGGCCACATAGGGCTGGTGGCAGTCATATTGGTCAATGCAAATAGAGAGCATCTCCGTTATCACAGAAAGTTCTACCAGAGAGCACTGAGTTAGAACATATAATGGCCAAAAATAAAATCACGCTCAAGTATATTCGCAATGATGTGTAACATACTTGCCAAAAAACTTAAAAGGAAACTCAACTACCAGGTCCATAGGAAGGAAAACAGTCAAAGCTTTATTACGTGATGTAACAGAAGAATAACCAAGAAGCCTCTACTGCCCTCAGTTCCTTTATGCATTTAACATTATTGTAAGTAACATCAGAATAGGATTTTATTTTTCATCATACTGTGACAACTGGATTCTAAAATTACTCTGGAGAAAATATTGAAAATGAATAAAGAATGAATATTTTCATTTCTGAATATCTGTCCGCTGTAGGAGTTTCTTGGAGCTGCTGACTGCAGACGTTGTGTCTTTTTTTTTTTATTATTTTTTTTAACGTTTATTTATTTTTGAGACAGAGAGAGACAGAGCATGAACGGGGGAGGGTCAGAGAGACAGAGGGAGACACAGAATCTGAAACAGGCTCCAAGCTGTCAGCACAGAGCCCAACGTGGGGCCCGAACCCATGAACCATGAGATCATGACCTGAGCCGAAGTCGGACGCTTAACTGACTGAGCCACCCAGGCGCCCCTGTCTTTAAACAAAGGAAATTTATTCCTTCGCCGTTCTGGAGACTAAAAGTATGAAATCCAGGAGGGCTGTGCTGTCTGCAGGGAAGGGCGCTCAGAACCAGCCTCTGGCCTTCTTCGGCTCTCCCTTCACTTGAGAACAGAGAAAAGTGCCCTTTATTTCCCAGGTCGCTTCTGTTTTCTTAGGATTGAAAAAGAGAGTTATAAATCCCCATGATGCATAAGATCTCTTGACTCTGCAAAAATATAAAGTACCTATGTATACATATGTATGTATGTATAAAATATATAATATATATAATTTTTCCAATCAGGAAAATTTTCTTTTTGTCTGACCTATTTTCCTTGCTCTATTTTGTCATATCAGAGCTCAGAGCCAGCGTTGTAAAGGATCCTTACAGAGATTTGGTTCTATTCTAATAACCTGTGGTCAATTTCCAGCAGGTTAAAAACTTTCTTGCGTAACAGACATTTAGAGAACCAGTAAGCTTCCTCCAAAACACTTTAAAAATATTCACACAAAAAGATAGTTTGTGTATATGTTTGTACCTTACTTTACTTGGATAATATCTATTTCATGCAGGGTCTCCTTAATATTTGTGCCTTGTCATATTTGTTAAGAGCTGTATTTATGTGTAGTAAAAGAACAGTGGGTGTGGTAGAATATGTCCCCTGCAAAGCCATGGCTGAGTCATGGCAAGACCTCTTGGCTTTCTACTAGAAACTTCTTTCCCACTCTTATCACACTCCCTGTTCTCCATACCCTGCCCACACTTCCCTCCCGTACCTCATTCATAAGAAACTTTAAATCATAACAAGTCATGGATCTGAAACAGATCTGAGATCACTGTTGTATTTTCATTGTTTCATGGAAATAAATACAAATAATAAAAGGTTTCAATTATGTTACTAACACGTAAAAAATGACAATAGTAAGACCGCTTATGGTTCTGTGAAAATCAAAGTTGCCTTAATAGAGTCTCAATAATCTAGAATACTGAGTTTATCCCCACATACGCACACAACCAAGAGATCCTTTAAATACAGTAAAACCTTGGTTTGTGAGCATCATTCCAGAAACATGCTTGTGATCCAAAGCTCTTGTATATCAAAGCAAGTTTCCCCATAAGAAACGGTGGAAACTCAGATGATTCATCCCACAATCCAAAAATACTCAAATAAATGATTACAATACTGTACTGTAATACAAAATAATAAAGAAAATATAAGATATAAATAAAAATAAACAAATTAACCAGCACTTACCTTCGAAAACCTTTGTGGCTGGTGTGAAGGAGACAAGAGAGAGGAGGGTTACTGTGGAGGATGACTTTCACCGTCACTAACGGATGTTGACTATAGTACAGTATTACTAAACTCTTGTCATAGACTATATCGAATATAACTGGCAATAAGGCAGCAGAGGAAAGGGTCTGTATCAGCAGGCAGCCTGACCTGGAATGAGCAAAGCGTTCCTAAGCTCACTCTTGGACGCAAAAGCAAAGGACTGTCCACAGGTGCTTTGAAGTGACAAAAAATACACGAGTGCCAGTTACGGGCACCTTCCAACGTGCCGAAAAATCACAGATTTCTGCCAAACACCACGACCCGAGACCGAGCATCCGAGCACGGGATATGATCACCCACAATCCCACAGTGAGAGAGAAAGAGAGAGAAGAACCATTCGCTCAGCTGTGATCATGTGACATTCGGCATCACGTCCTACTCGTATTGCAAGACATCGCTCGTTTATCAAGTTAAAATGTATTAGAAATGTTTGCTCGTCTTGCGGAACACTCACAGAACAAGTTACTCACAATCCAAGGTTTTACTGTATATTTTGGGGAATCACGGATTTAACCGTAGACTCCCTTCCGGCACATTTCCGGGGAGTGGAGTTCTACTCAGTGATAAGAGGCTAAGTTCTAAGTATATTTAATACGCTTCTTTGAATTTGGTTTGGAGAGCCCTCCTGTCACAACCAGCCATGACGGTAGAGAAATAAAACACATGCAGTGATTCCCAAGGACTTGAAATCTTCTGGGTTTGGTTTCTCGGGCTTCCACGACCCCTCTTCATTGTCCCTGAGTCACCCGAACCACGGTGTGTGCAGTGGCGACAGGGGAACCAGAACCATGCCACGAGAAGAATTCCAGCAACAACACCCATCCCTGAACCTGTATCCTCATTTCCCATTCTGTCCCAGGATGCATTGCAGGGGACTTTAAACAGCAGGTGCGTAATCGCTTTGTATGGATCAATATTCTTGATAAGTGTTTCTGCTACTTCCGTAAAGTTCAGATTTTAAGCATGATGACACACTGCAAAGGTGTCATGTGCTCGTTTTAGAAAGACATCTCTGTGACTCCCCTTCCAAACATGACCATTCGCGTCCCCGGGCACTGGCGTCCCTTGGCACGTACAATTGGAAAGACAAAGAAGAAAGGAAACTCCCCACTCTCGTGGTCACCGCCTCACTATTCACAGTGGCCAAGATACAGAAGCCACTTAAGTGTTTGTCATCAGAGGCGTGGAAAAAGACAATGGGGCGTCTCTACACAATGGGATAGCATTCAGCCTCAAAAAAAGAAGGAAATCCTGATAATTATGACAACGTGGGCGAACCTGGAGGACATTATTTTTTTTTAATGTTTATTCATTTTGAGAGAGTGGGGGAGGGGCAGAGAGAGAAGGAGAGAGGGAATCTGAGTCTCACGAACTCGTGAGATCACGACCTGAACCAAAATCAAGAGTAGGATGCTTAACCAGCTGAGCCGTTCAGGGTCCCCTACACAAAATTAAAAAAAAAAAAAATTTTTTTTTTAAATATCCATCTATTTTTGAGAGAGAGAAACAGAGACAGAGAGACAGAGCACGAGTGGGGGAGGGCCAGAGAGAGAGAGAGGGAGACACAGAATCCTCAGCGGGCTCCAGGCTCTGAGCTGTCAGCACACAGCCCGACGCGGGGCTCGAACTCACGAACCGTGAGATCATGACCCGAGCCGAAGTCAGATGCTTAACCGACTGAGCCACCCAGGCGCCCAGCAAAATTTTTAGAGTCGGTTCACGCCCCGTGCAGGGCTTGAACTCACAACCCTGAGATCAAGAGCTGAGATCAAGAGTCGGATGCCCACCCGCTGAGACACTCAGGCCCCCAAGAGAGTGGATCTTGTGTTCTCAGCATGCACAGTCCTAAGGAAGGTGACTGTATGACCTAATGGATGTGTTCATTTCACAAGCGTCTGTGTATCGAAACATCACGTTGTGCACCTCAGATATACGTAATTCTTATTATCAATCGTATTTCAATAAAGCTGGGGGAGGGTAGAGAGGGCTTGGGGTACCTAAAAGAAGGAAAAAAGAAAGCAAGAAAGGGGAGCCCTTTCACGGAACAGTGGTGGAAAGAGGAAAGCCTGGACGAGTAATCTCACTATCAAAAAGAGTGAGTCGTTACCGGGTGGTTCATCGGGACTATTTTGAGCCAGGAAAGCATTGCATGGACGTCATGGACACTTTGAAATCAGTCCCCTGGCCATAAGGATCAGGGGAGGACAGTCACACGTGGGAAGAGTGGTGATTTGCTTGGTACACCTGTGGTCATTCAGGAAGACGAGTGATAGGATGAAAACATTTTTTACAACTCGGGAAGGCTTTAAACATGTCTCATATAATTCCCTCATTGTAATCTAAAGTGCACTTCGGCCCAGAAGGGGTTTGTTTATTTGCTTATTTATTTTTGGCAAAATGACTTAGAGCCTATGAATGGCTTTTTGTCTTTAAAATGTATATTTTTGGGGGCGCCTGGGTGGCTCAGTCGGTTAAGCGTCCGACTTTGGCTCAGGTCACGCTCTCGCGGTTCGTGGGTTCAGGCCCCGCGTCGGGCTCTGTGCTGACAGCTCGGAGCCTGGAGCCTGCTTCCGATTCTGTGTTGCCCTCTCTCTCTCTCTCTGCCCCTCCCGCACTCGTGCTCTGTCTCTCTGTCTCTGTTTCTCTCTCTCAAAAATAAATGGATATTTAAAAAAAATTTTATTTATTTATTTTTAAAAATAAATATTTTATAATTTTATAAAAGAAATATTTTAAAATTTTATAAAATAAAAATTATTTATTTATTTATTTATTTTTAAATTAAAAAAAATTTTTCTCTCTCTGACCCTCTCCCACTCATGCTCTGTGTCTCTCTCTCCCAAAAGTAAATAAACACTAAAAAAAAAACCTTTAAAAAACATATATACTTTTGACAAAATATCTGCAAACAGAGTTCATTACAGAATCATGAAGCAGACGTCAGGAAATGAACATTCGAAGCAAAAACTCCGCTTCATTTGGGAGAAAGGGGCAATGGCTTGCAAAAGACTTGCCCTCTTTTCTGGTTCCCAGATATAAAGACCAAAGAAACATGGTTGTGAAGTCTCAGTTCTCATCTCCTTTTGACCTAGGCTTTTTCTTCCCCCCACTGGCAAAGAAGTCACACCAGTTGTGCAAAAAAAAAAAACCCTGCCGTTATTATCTGTGACTTTTTAAAACTTCAGACATGCCTTTTCACATCCAGAGTGACTTAATGGAGCCTAACCACCAATTAATGGCTTTAAAACCAGCGGGGATCCTGTTCTGCCCCATCACCTAAGATGAATTATTGATAGACGCTTTCAGCCCTGTGTCCTGTCCTGATATTTCAAAGTCAACGTCAGCCTCTGCATTTTCTCATTCATTCATTACCGAGGTCAAGATTTGTGTGGCGGTGCTCTCCCAGAAGAAAAAAAAAGGGAAGAGGAAGAAGGAGAAAAATCCAGCTCCCCGCCAAGGATGGAGCCGGACACAATTGTCCTCTGTTTCGACCAGATCTCCGTAAGATACTCGCGGCCTCCAGGCGCGTTAGTGGGATCAAGGCCATGGTTCCCTCAAAGCAGGTGGAAACCCTCACGTTTTGAAGGGAAGGACACTAAGTGAACTTATAATTACGACAACAGCTTTCCACGGAGGCTCCCCTTTGCTTGCATTGGAGTCTTGGAACAAAATCCTGCGAGGTGAGCGGGGCAGGTATTATCGGCTCCCCACACCGAGAAGGGAAAAACCTGAAACCCTGACTGTGATTCTCCCTTCTCCTGCTTCTCCTCCGCCTCCGTCTTCGTCTTTATTAAATGTGTGTAACAGTCGCGCAATTGTTGTAAGTCTGCTTGACGATAGGCGACTCAAAAAAGGGGACTTTTAATGACCCAGATTTAATGTCACTCTGCTTCCTCTGAATCAGCCACTTCTTAGCAAAATAATTAGCACATTATTACAGTTCCTTTTAAATGTTTTAAACTGACTGGTGGCTTCGTGCTAAGAACACGATAAAATATAATGGGTAAATGTGTGATAGATAATAGCCCTTAGTAAACTTCCAAATAAAAGGGACATGGGGTCACGAAAATATTTTATACACACAGTTAAAAACTTTGAAACATCTCTCACGAAAGCAATCTCCTGAAAAGAAACACGAATTAATCACAGCTAACTACCCGTATGTGTATATGCCCCCTGCATATGTGTTATTATAGTGTTTCATTTTGCTCTTTAAAATTAATCGCGCCCACAATATAGTTTCTGAAATGCCACATACTCTTCGTAATTACAATTTTAATGAGTAAATATTATTCCCTTTAGGTCATTTCCCAACATCAATTACTCATTTCCTTATTATCGGCCACTAAGGTTCTCGCCGGTTTTCCTCCGTGGCAAGTAATGCAAAAGAGACTCTTTTCACACGCATGAAACATTCGTTTATTCGAAGTATTTCCCTTAACACCTACCGGGAGTCGTGTGGCAGGATCAAAGACTCGTCTACTTTCCTGGGTTTGCCTGTGTTTCCCGCAAGGGTCCTTCCCCGTCCAGGGCGGTAACAGCAGCAGAGTGTGTGAGTCCACACCACCTCAGTAGAACTAACATCACCCGTCGTCATGCTTATCTTTTGAAACAACACATACCACACCGTGTGTAGGATTCTTAATCGGCATCAAAAATGAAGACATATCATCTAACCGTTTATAGAACATGAAGACGCCGTTTAGGGAGGCAAAATGGGAAGTCCAGAAACAGACAAAAGATAGAACAGATTTTATTTCATATGGAGGAACCTCAAGGGGAAAAATTTGCTCATTCAGTAGGGAAGACAATGGGAGTTATTTTATAAATTCAGAATAATAAGTATTTTAAAGGTACGATTTTGAACAGAGAAGCCATAAGGTAAATCTAAGTACCTACAGATACAAAATTTCTGCCTGGTAAAAAAACCACTAGAGGCAAAATGAAAAGGTAGGTAAAAATAGGAGGGAAATTTATTGCAAATGATGTTACACACACAAGCTCCCCACTGATTTCCCCAATGCATGACTAGCTCATTCAAATTCACAACTAATGAACCAAAATCTCGATTAAAAGATGGACAATGGATATAAAAAGACTGTCTGCCAACAATAAATAGAATTGAAAAGGGATGTAAGAAAACTCTCTGTCCTATCTTTAAATTTTTTTTCTGTACCTCTAGAACTGTTCTAAAAAATAAAGTTTATTTTTGAAAAGTTACTTAAGAAGGGCCAAACTTGCAGCCAATGTAAGCTGGCCTCCATATTATAATCTTTATGGCCAGTGTCCTGGTCAAATATGAGGTATGGATTTATACCTATAGATACATCAAAATCCATATCTATATTTGTTTCCTTTTGGCTCTGTTTCTCTGAAGAGCCCTGATTAATGTAGATAAGTCCAGACGGACATGTCCATTATCACCAATTCTATTTCACATTGAATTTGAGGGACTAGTTAGTAGCGAAAAAGAAAAAGAAGAAAATTAAATAGGGATAAGAATTGGAAAGAAAGCTATGAAACTGTTGTTCTCAACCAGAAGGGTCTACGGTACAAGAGCAGAGCTCTGCGACCAGGTATTGTGGGCTTGGATCCCAACTTCCTCATCCGCCAGCTGTGTGACTCTGGGAAAGTTACTTAACCAGCCTGGGCCACATTTCTTCATGTGTGAAAGGAAACAATAACTCAGTGCTTGAGAGGGTTATTGAAATGATTCCAGAAGGTCATACATGTAAAGCATGGTCTAAGTTTGTGATAAGTGTCTTGGGTTTTTTAATGTTTCCTTTTATAAATTTATTTTTCAGAGAGAGAGAGAGAGAGAGAGAGAACATACCAGCAGGGGAGGGGCAGAGAGAGGGAGACAGAGGATCCAAAGCAGGTTCTCTGCTGTCAGCACACAGTCCAATGCGGGGCTCGAACTCACGAACCAACAGATCATGACCTGAGCCAAAGTCGGACAGTCGGACAGTCGAACAGACTGAGCCACCCTGGTGCCCCTCGAGAAATATTTTTTATTATCCAGTATTATAGCTTTAAATATTGACCCTCTATTTTTGTTGTTGTTTGAATACGGATCCTCTGGTTCCTCTGTTAATTTGATTTCATCTCCTTTTCGTTTTACTTTCCGAGACTACAATTTTTGGCCCAAGCACGGCACTCCTTTTGTTTCCTGTGTAGTCAGAAATTGTTAACATAGCTTTTCAGTGACTGATAGGCTCCCAGGGGCGGTCACTTGCTCTGCTATACATTTCTTAACTGACCTTTTTAACGTTTTCGGAGAGTCTCTCATTTTTCTAGAGAGAAAAGGAAAGCCTCACATAGTCGAAGACTCCGACAACAAAAAATTTGCAGAAATATTCCTCTTGGCTTACGATCAACCTACTGAGTGTAGATAGTTTATTGACTCAAACAAGGTCTGGTAAATAACATTTGACTCTTCTCTTTATCTGACTGAAAAAATAACTCACGAATCGTAATTTCAAGAAGTAGCAACAATTCTTTTTTTTTAATTTTATTTTTATTTTTTAAAATTTATATCCAAATTAGTTAGCATATAGTGCAACAATGATTTCAGGAGTAGATTCCTTAGTGCCCCTCCCCCATTTAGCCCATCCCCCCGCCTGCAACCCCTCCCGTAACCCTCTGTTTGTTCTCCCTATTTATGAGGCTCTTCTGTTTTGTCTCCCTCCCTGTTTTTATATTATTTTTGTTTCCCTTCCCTTATGTTCATCTGTTCTGTCTTAAAGTCCTCAAATGAGTGAAGTCATACGATATTTGTCTTTCTCCGACTAATTTCGCTTAGCATGATACCCTCCAGTTCCATCCACGTGGTTGCGAATGGCAAGATTTCATTATTTTTTGGTTGCCGAGTAATACTCCATCGTATGTATGTATATATATATATATATATATACCACATCTTCTTTATCCGTTCATCCCTCGATGGACATTTGGGCTCTTTCCATCCTTTGGCTATCGTGGATAGAGCTCTTGTAAACACTGGGGGGCATGTGTCCCTTCGAAAGAGCACACCTGTATCCCTTGGATAAATGCCGAGTAGTGCGATTGCTGTCGAAGGGTAGTTCCATTTTTAGTTTTTTGAGGAACCTCCATACTGTTTTCCAGACAACAATTCTTATAGTAGGAAAATAGGAAAGACTTCATCAGGGAGTAAGTACACCGTGGACTGTCGGGCAAGTCCCGTGGCAGCGGATCCCACGGGATTGCTGAGCAACCCATCACGTAGAACCACCACGTAGACCCCGGGCTGCCCACAGACCCTCTATCCTCAGACTGTTGAGGGTTGTTTATATCTAAGAGGGCTACGCAGACAGCATGTGGCTTCACGTCTCTGACTGAGTGACAGGGTCCGCCAGCCGGGAGTCAGGAGTTTCAACAAGTGTCTCACTGGGTAAGTGCCCCCCTACCTCAGGGAGAGTGGAGCCCAGGGTCCGGCACCTGACCCCAGATAGCTCAGAGACAACCCTTTATCAAAGGACCCACCAGCAAAGTCCAGGGGGCTGTGTGATAGACACTTAAATCAATATTATTTATTCTTCAAATTCGTTAGAGGGTTTTGTGTGTGTGAGTGAGTGTTTGTTTCTGTTGTGTTTTCTCCCCCCAGACTCAGCACTAGAGACTTCTTTTTACGCCCATGAAACAGCCAGAGAGAGTAGAACTTGGGCCACACCTAGCCTGGAACAAAAGGTCGTCCTCCCAGCGGGCTGGTGGTTAGAAGGGTCCCTGAGAGCCAAGCCGGCGGTCAGAGTGGGGGGCGCCTCACAGGACACAGGACAAGCGCAGAGCAGAGGGCCGCTCTCGCTGGCGGTGCTGGCTCTCGGAGGGGCCTCCCCTGGGGCCGAGCTTGCCAGCGGGAGGGAGCAGAAAGCCACCATCCGACGTCTAGATGTTGAGGAGCCCGTGGCAGACACAGGAGAGACCCCCGTGTGCCAAATCGGAGAGCTCAGCGGGGGCTGCTTTGAGTCGGGAGCGCTGAGTCGGGGGACCGAGGCCAGAGAAACAGGCGATGTCCCCGTGCACGGTGACCCCCAGGAGGGGGACCGGGTGCATGGACACCACGCAGGAGCTTGAACCGACCAGACGAAGAGAGCGGTTGCCGTCCAGAGAAATAGTCCCGAGCCCCCAACAGATGCATTAATATTCTCTTGAGAGAAAACGGCAGCTGTTGCGTCGGTGAAAAAGATCGCTTAGAAGACGCAGTGGTTGAGATAAAGGACAGAAGGGACAGAGTCAGAGACCAAGCTAACAAAGTGCGTGTTTAAGCCAAATATAGTCCCCGGAGTGCAAGGAAAGGGACAGGGGCATAGAAGAAGTCCTGTAGAGGGCACATTCAGACTCAAGATCCACCTGATAAGATTTCCTGAAAGAAACCCGGGAGGCCTGCGGGGGGAAAAAATATTCAAAGAGATAACGACAGAATTTAATCTCCAGGAAAGCTTCTGATGATTCTCAGTTCTCTGCCTTTCGATTAATCAGCCCGAGGACCCAAAGCGGAAAACTGATTTGCAAGGAGCCCAAAGCCTCCCCGTCTCGGGTTACTGACCTGTGGGCGCCGACGCTCGCTCGGCAACAGAAGGATCTTCCGGGAAGCACCTGCTCACCTGCGGGGCCGGCACGGAGCAGGGGAAGGAGGGCAGAGGCTGCGGGCAGAATGCTAAATCGCCATCTGCTCGGGCATCCATTCACCAAGCAAATGCTTCTTTAGTACCCACGGTGCGCCAGGCTCTGCGTTTGGCAGGGCAAACAGTGGGAAGTTGGGTCAATTCTTTGCTCTCGCGGACAGACCAGCAGTGAACAAAGGGATGTGATGTCATTTCAAGCAGTGAAGCCCGCCTTGCGGAGAAACCAAGAGGAGTCAGGGGCTGGGGGCGCGAACTGGGAGGCTCTGTGAGTCTCAGCGTCCGGAAAACCTCCCCAGGAGAAACTTGACCACAGGCCTGAGGCATGTGAACGGTTGTGCCGGTAAAGGTCTGGGGAGGGGGGGTTGTTGGAGCAAAAAAGGACAGTAATGCCACGTGGCGATGGGGTGAGAGCCCCCTTAACGTGTCTGAGGAACGGTTAGGGGCTCCCGGCCTCAGTTTCTTCATCTGTAAAGATGTGGATGATACGGACACCTAACTCATAAGGTTTCCTGAGGATTAAAAATTAAAAGGCGTGATCCATGCAAAGCCAATGGCCCAGGGCCTGGCACGTAAACGTTTTCTAATAAACATGGACTTGTATCTTCGTGATCTCTGGGAGGCTTGCCTTGAATAGTTTGTAAATTAGCTCTGAGCCACGAAATACTCCTTTATGCTTAATTTCTCCAAGGCTGCCTTGTTAAGAATATGCAAATCATCCCATTAATAGGCTCTCCTCCCTCCAGGGAGCTGGTCTTCAAACAGTTCCTTGCTTTTGACTGACAGCTGCACCTGCCCCTCTGGGCTCCAGGGTTCGGGCTCCCTGGGGTGTGGCCTCGGCAGCCACCTGATGCGGGGCGAGCCGGGCCGGCTCTCCCCGACGTCGGCGCTGCTCGCACAAGCTCCTTTCCTTTCTGGAGACTCCGGTCTGGGCAGTACGAGACCCAGACCCCGGTCCCCCCTCTTCATCTCTCCGGACTTTCTTGGATTTCTGCGATTGCCAAGTAAACCACCAAGGTGGGTGGCGGCCTCGATGAACGGCTGGAAAGCGACAAGAGCACCGAAGTGCTTTGCAGTGAAGTATCGACCCCGCCGGGGCAACTGCTTGGGGACGTCTCCGTGCCAATAGCCACAGAGCGCGTCGGTTCCTGAGACGGGCCGCTCGGCACCGTGTCACCGACTTTCCAGACTCATTCGCCCCCCAGACCACACCACTTACAAGGCGCCCCGTTCCGCGCTGTGCCCTCTCGGGGTGGAAGGGGGAGCTTTTCCCTCCTACCTTCGTGTTTCCAGGAGGGAACGTGGCCTCCCAGAATGGAGAGCTTTAAGATAACATCTACCATTTTCTTTTTACCACGTTCGTGCCCTTCCAGTGGTGACGGCAGAAAGCGTGTGCGTGTGTGTGCGTGTGTGTATGTGTGGTGTGACAGTTCTTCAGGCCTCTTTCATATCTCAGCCTGTCTGCAGGACACAGCCATTCCCATGACGGTCACTGACCCAGCAGCGGTGGCCAGGAGGCAGGAAGCCAGGAGCTCTGGGGGGGGGGGGGGGGGTCCTCAGGCTCCATCACCGGGCAAATGCAGGAACCAGCACCCAGTCCTGATGTCACCCAGTCCTGGCTGTCCCTCCACTGCCAAAGAGCCTTGAAATAACCGTACGGAACGCATAAAAGTACCTGGTGGGGGATGTCACCACCTCCAGGGTATGGAAGAGAAAACCGGGGCTCCGAGCTGCGACCTAACTTGTTCACAGTCCCCGAGTTAGTGGGACGAATGCCCTGATCTTGTCTGGCCCCAAAGCTTACACCCTACATCCTTCCAAAGCTCGGGTTCCTGGCCTCTCGGAGGGGAGCCGTGGGGCCCAGGAGACCTTGGTTACGGGGCACTTTTGTCCTACCATCTGCAAGTCATTTCTTCTCCTTGGGGTCTAATGTCAAATCTGGGGTTTGTCACTTCCTAGCTCCACACTTTCCCAGCTGGGAGGCCGGAGGCGAATTGTCTGAGCCTCAGTTTGCTGAGCATGAAACGGAAACAACTGAAGGTCCCAGGCTGCTAAGATTGCTGTGAAGGTCACGGGCGCTGATCCACATGAGCACGCGACGGAGGGCTCAGTAAGCAGTTCCCAGCAAACCCCGGCTGTCGCGAGGGGCGGGGGACACAGCAGCAGGAACAGTGGCGTTTGCCCTGGGTGCTCTCCGGGTGCCCTGTCGTGGCTGAGACAGAACAGTGTCCCCAGGGAAAGATCCTTCCGGAACGGCAGTCCTCCAGTTCTATGGCTCATCCAGCCTGAAAGGCAGCATTTCTTCTGCAATTAAATTTAGGGCACGGCTTCCATTCTGTTTCTCATTTCAGGGTTTGATGCTCCGGAACCCTGCAGAGCCTCTCACCCGCGGCTTGCGGTGCCGAGCAGGGGTCACAGCCCGTCTTGGGGCGCTCTTGTCAAGGGGACCAACACCCTCCATCAGGCAGGAGGGCTCTCGAGCTCCCTGGACACACATCCAAGCTCGGAGGCCTGGCCGCCTCTGCCCTGTCCTTCGTCCCCAGGGCAGCCCGCAGGGTCCCCGGCCGGTGGCTTCCTGAGCACAGACCCAGGGACTCACCAGACTTGGTGCTGAGGGGAGGCCCCCCCTGGCAGGCATCGAGTCTGCAGGGCGACCCTGTCCGAGTCGATGGCCTGATGCTCTCGGCCTCAGTCGGTGTCTGTGACAGCCAGTAATGACAGTGCCTGCCAGCCTCCGAAGGGAGCTCCAGAGATTCGAGGGGAGGAGACACTCACCTCTCCGAGGGCAGCCAAGGGCAGACACACGGTGCGTCACGCCCGGAGCCCTGGAACCAGCAGGTCACTGGAGAGAGAGGACTGTCCCCCTGGGGCCCCGATGCCTGGCTGGTCGTAAGAGGAAGTCAGACATGTGTGCATTCTGACCTAATAGAGCCACGTGGCCCCCACTCGTCTCTCATCACAGAAAACACCAGAATCAAAGCTAAGAGTAGGAAGGAACGGAAACTGAGCGAACGTTGAGTCCCCCCCTCCCCCTCCCCATCTCATGGGGGGGAAACAGAGTCTCCGTGCTGCTCAGTCCCATGCCCTCGGCGATACAGGGAGGGGTCCGGCAGGCAGGCGGGGACTCGGCAATCATCAGCGGAGAGATCAGCGTGTGCATAAAATAGACATTATATCTGGAGCTGATTTCCTGTACACAGATTTCCTGAGAAGACACACCATGTGGGGAGACAAGGGAGTGAAGGCTATAACCTGCGTCATGAAAGAGGCAAAACGGATGCACCGGGAGGAAAAACAGAGCAAGCGTGCAACTAAGTGGAAAGAAAATCGGGAGCAGGTGCCTCTCGTTGCTTGAAGGAGAGCGCGTGGGGGTGTACCCCCGGCGAGGGGTGGTTAGCAACTTTTCCGGGGCACCGGGGCGGTTCCAATTCTTGATTTCAGCTCAGGTCATGACCCCGGCGTCGTGGGACTGAGCCCCGCCTCGGGCTCTGCAACGACAGCACGGAGCCTGCTTGCAATTCTTTCTGTCCCTCAGCCCTTGGTGCGCACACGTTCTCCCTCTCTCTCTCTCTCTCAAATAAAAAGAAAAAACTTGAGATTTATCAGTTTATCAACTTTTAAAATAAATGTTTGGCCTTGCCATTGGTTTCTCTTATGAGTCTTCAACATTGTATTCTGGACTCCTAAAAAAATGTCATTATTCTCTGCTTTCAAAGCTGAATGGCTTTTTAAATGGGTCGATTGTCTCATCACCCTTGGTCTTCTCTAGAAGGAAACTTAAGTTGGCCAAGTGCTCTCGCCATAAGGAGCACGTGAAAGGGAAATGCAGAACCGATGAAAAAGGGTGTGGCAGAAAGCAATCGAAGAGCCTTTGCAGCAAAGTCCCCCATGTGCCTTCTCCGCACTTACCGAAGTTTTAAAGGCACGCTTACGACTTTTCCGCTCACCTTTTGGTAACTGCAGCATTGTCCTATGGCCCACTGGGAGTTTTGCTTAACAGCAGATTAGAACTTGTTTCTCTTTTGCTCAATCAATTCTCCAGTAGATGTTTGCCGCTGGTGAAAAATTTAAAAATCACTCACAAGAGTTTTCCACTATGACGGTAATGCAAGATAATGGCACTCTGATCGTTCTTTAAATCCTACACGTGGAATAAACTCTACAGGAATGGTTTCTTTCTTTGATTTACAATTGCATGACCATGCTTTCAATTCATTCAATTAATTTTAATCAACAAATGCTTCAATTAGTTCCTCGTAAGTTGTTCTGAATGCGTAAGTCAATTGTTTTTCATCTTTCCGTATCTGAGTGCTAACACAGAAACCAGTTGGAGATGCTCGTTAAATTGTCATTATTCCAAGAAGACCACTTCATTTCTTGGTTTTGAAAGGTAAGTCTCCTTCATGCAAAAATGTAATGGCAATTGCCCTATTTTCAGCGCTTCAAAATAACATTTATATATTCTTAAGGAGATTGATCGGTTCCATTTTACGTGATCTACGTGTAACGCAAGAAACATCGCCTTCTTACACTCTGAGGTCATCATGACTCTTGAGGGTTTCGATACATTTCGGCAATCTGAAAGCCTGAGATTAGCAATGTCTGTCATGTCAAAACTGATCTGAAATAACTCAAAGCACGCAAACTTTGATCAGGTTGGATGACGATGAATATTAAATTTTCTCCTTCAAAACATGTTAGAAAGGTTTGTTTTGTTCAATGCATATTTTGTTTGATTCTCTATTACTATTATTGCATTGTAGTTTTGAAAACAAAATGAAAGCACGTTTCATCAAACAGAATGGAATGAGATACGGCTTATCATATCCGATCATAATGAAAGAATCATTACTGAATCATATCGAGTCAAGTAATTCATCAAAATGAAGCTGCTGTTGACCTTTGCGTATGCTCTGTTGACCCCACGGACTATGCTTGTATTTCCTATTACTTTTATCTTCCTTCCGCTTTTTCATTTTGTTTGAGACCATTCTCCTAATCTTCCTGATCTCGTCCGTTGGCTGTTTTCATTATCCGCATTTTCTTGGCTATCGTAATGCTTTTCCTTACCATTGTAACTTTGACCACCAGTTTTGGAATTTCGCTTTTTATTGAGAGGTAATAAGAGGTAATTTTTTTGGGACATTTCGAAGCTTCTTCGAGTTTTTCATTTTTTTACATTATTGACTTCCAGTAAGGTACTTTCTCTCATTATATTTGAATTTTGGTATAACCAATCATTAAATGCCCCCAAATTAATCTAAGATTAAAGATACACAAGAATGATCCCCGTGCACTTGAAAATCGCTGCTATGCTGTATTGAGATGCACAAATGGGTGATCAAATTAATACCACATGCACCGACTCTGGATGAATATGTGTAGGCATTTTGTCCCAGGGGCATATATGTTCCTCGCTGAACAGGGGGGTCATTTGGAGTGCAGCTCCATGGAATCACTGGACTTTGGGTAAGAAATGTCAGATACCTTAAAATGAGTTGTCTTAAGACGGGAGGTATAAAATGTGGCTTCCCGCCAAGATTCCTCCCTGTTTGTAGTATGTTCCATGTTTATGCCCTACAAATGGAAACGCTGATAAATTTTGCTGCAAGCGGTATCCATCCTAAGAGAAAATAATATATGTGGGATGTTAACGTTGTTAAAATTATCAGGTCAAAATTCTATCATGGGAATGGACTCGGCTACTTAGAGAGTTAATGATTGGAACCTTTTTCTAAGGGTAACTTTGGTTCTGTACATTTGACATCTTATGTCTCGCAGAGCCCGCCTACTTTTAGCTCTGGACACCAAAAGACGCTTTCACAGCACAATACGTCTGTCCGTTGGCCCCACCCCTTTGTGTTAGGATGCTGAGTGAATGAGCACAGTCGTAGCAGGAATACTCCTGGAAGCCCTTCTACACCAGCAATGGGTAAGTATTTTCCCACTATTTTCCATTGAGTTTCAACCTTCTGTATACCTATGTTTTAGATAACTCATAAAAATGGTAGGGTGTTTTTTGTCTCTTTTTTTTTTTAACGTTTATTTATTTTTGAGACAGAGAGAGACAGAGCATGAATGGGGGAGGGGCAGAGAGAGAGGGAGACACAGAACTGGAAGCAGGCTCCAGGCTCTGAGCCATCAGCCCAGAGCCCGACGCGGGGCTCGAACTCACGGTCCGTGAGATCGTGACCTGAGCTGAAGTCGGACGCTCAACCGACTGAGCCACCCAGGCGCCCCAGTTTTTTGTCTCTTTTTATGTGATACATCTAGACTAAAGCTATCACCTTACTAAATGCACACTATTTGTCCCTCCTATTTATATTCCATTTATGCTCTTTCATTGCCCTCTCTTCAATGGAATTGTTTTTGTTTTTTAAATATTTTTTCTCTAGAGTGTAGACACCATGATCTCTTTTACTGTCGGTAAGGCACTTTGTGGTTACTCTAGAAATTATAATATCATGTTTTGACTTTTTCCAACTTAACATAAACTGTAATTTTTGTATTTTCCTCCCTAATAATATAAGCGCCCTAGAACCTTAAAATATTTTAGCTCTATTTTTCCTAGTCCCACTTACACACTGGTATGTTTTCCCATTCTTTTACATAGTTTAACCCTTGAAAGACACCATTATTCTTGCTCTGTGTAGCAAAAGATTATTTGGATTTCATTTTAGTTGTTATTTTCGTTGATCTTCATTCTTTTTTGTGTCTCCAACATTTCTGCCAACTGGGAGCATGTTCCTTGTATCCTAATTATACCCCTTAGACTTTCTCACAATGTTGGTACGTTGGTGGAAAGTTGTTTCTCTTTTCTCTTTTTTCAAGATTGATTTATTTTGCTCTCGTTCTTTTCTTTAAAATTTGTTAATGTTTATTTATTTTTGAGAGAGAGACAGAGAGAAACAGAGCGTGAGCAGGGGGGTGGGGCAGAGGGAGAGAGGGAGACACAGAATCCGGAGCGGGCTCCAGGCTCTGAGCTGTCAGCATGGAGCCCGACGCGGGGCTCGAACCCACGAACCGTGAGATCATGCCCTGAGCTGAGGTTGGACGCTTACCCAACTGAGCCACCTGGGCGCCCCTATTTTGCTCTCATTCTTGAGGGAAATATTCACTGGGTATCTATAGGACTACTGTTACTTTTCTTCTGCCGATTAACCTTCTCTTTCCATCATTTCTGGCTTCCATTACTGTCATTGAGAAGTGAGCTGTCTCATTTTTGAAACTGAAGGTAATCTGTCTTTACGGGCTTTTGTCTTTTTGGTGCCTGGGTTTCGATTTATTTTTGTTTCTCCTACTGCAGATTTGTTGGGTTTCTTGAATCTATGAGCTACTGTGTTTCAGTACTTCTGAAAACCGTTATTCCTTAAATAAGCTCTTACCCATTCTCTCTCTTCCTTCTGTGAGTCCAGTTCAACACATGGGGAGAGCTCCCACTGTCTTACGCAACTTCCTCTATGGTCTTTTTCATCATGGGACTTTCTGTGCTTTCTTCTGGGTAGTTTCTTTGACCTCTCTTCCAGTTCTAATTCTCTTTTCAGCAGTGTCTAATCTGCCCTTAAACCCACGTGAGAAATTTTAGTTATTGTACTTTTCAGTTCTAGAATTTGCTCTTTGTTGTTTTCAAAATTTGCTATGTCAATGGCCAGTTTCCTATTCTTTACAGAAATCTGCGGATATGACTTTTCTCAGTTACATTGCAAGACATACATGATTGGTCTAGTATCTGGAGTCCACGTAGGTCTAGCCTACCGTTGTTTTACTCTGTAGGTGTCATTCATGTCATATGATCTTCCTGTGTTCCTGGTTGCCTTTGATTCTATGCTGGATATGGCATGTGTAAAACTACGTTAGAAAGTAGTTTTCCGCGGCCTAGAGTGAGGTGATCTTCACCTGGAGAGGATTCGGTTGGCTTTACCAGGTGTTTGTAGGGCACTCGAAGCGTGGGAAATTTGCCATAATGTTAGGTGAAAACAGTAAGATCCCATAGCTATCCCTACATTTGACATTTTTTTAATCAGGAAAAACACTGGCTAAATATTTGTCTCCATTAAATTTCTTAGAAAATGCACATAAAGGAAAAGTTCAAACACTCACAGTTCTGTTATGAATAACAGCCATTAAATATTGAAGTAGATATCTTATTAAATGTCGTATGTAACTGATGACAAACGGAATTAAGAGTTGGCTTACGCTTTATACCACTAGACAGGTGTATAAGCATATGAGGCACCTGGATCTGTCCCTCGTGCATTATTATTGTCCTCATGATGCAAAACTACCTCTGATCTAAAGATGGGTGAGAAATGTACCAATGTGTATATAGCGTTGGGTTTCTTTTGATCTACAAAGTTCTCTATTTTCCTGTCTGAAACCCATGTCTGTGCACGCCCAGGATATTTTGAGACATTATCTAGACTTTCTTTTCTTCCCCGTATGCTTTTTAATACTATTCCCTTTTGCTCACTAGTCAGGGGGCTGTGATAAACTTGCTGTGTGAAGTAAGCTGACCGGAAAGATAGAGCGGAGGCCCCAGGACAACAGACATCAGTGAAGTCACCAAGTGGATTTGTCAAACTCAAGCCAAGGTTTTCAATTGCAGAATACAAGTCTTTTGTTTGACTATTTGGTTTTGAGAGAGAAAGGAGGTCTTTTGAGACTAAATAGACTAAGAGCTCTGAAGGAGGAAGGTATAAAGTGTCTATAAAAAAACACAGTCGTTTGGAAAGAGGATGCATGCTGTTATAAGATCTAGTTCTTGTCCAAAAGGAAATAAAAATTCAACCGTGTGGCAGGAGGGGAAAAGCTTCTGCCCAGATGGGTCTGGCAAGGAGCTCCAGAGGGTTGTAGGAAGCACCTAAGAACAGTGGCATTTGTGTCTTTCTTTGCAGGTGACATCTGTGAACTTCTCACAGAGGCCCTGAGTTCCTCATAAAAACAGGGGTGTGGAGTAGAAATGACGGGGAAAGGTGGTCAGGGCGGTGGGGCAGAGGCACCTCCAGGGTCCTACACACACAGGACTGAATCATAGCACCCACTGAGGTGGGGCTCAAGGTGAGGGGCACTGTGGGTGTCATTGGCTGTTAAAAGCCATGGCAGAACGGTGCACGTCAAAAGGGAACGCTATAGACAAAAAGATGAATGGAACAGAATAGGGACCCCAGAAATAGACCCACATAAATACAGTGAACGGATCTTTGACAAAGACGCAAAGGCAGTACAATGGAGAAAAGCTAGTCTATTCAACACAGGCTGCTGGCACAACAGGACCGCCACGTGCAAAAAATGAATCCAAACGCAGACCTTACATCCTTTCCAAAAACGGATGCAAAAATGGACCCTGGAGACAGAATGTAAAATGCAGAACGAGGGAAGTTCTAGAAGGTAACATGGGAGGAAATCCAAATGATCGCGGGTTAGCTATGACTTCTTAGGTACGACACCAAAGGCATGATCCGTGAAGGAAAGAATTGATCAGCCAGACTTCATTAGAATTAGAAATTTCGGCTCTGCGAAAGATGCTGTCAAGAGAAGGAGAAGACAAGCCACAGGCTAGGAGAGAGTATTTGCAAAAGACGCGTCTGATAAAGGACCGTTACCCACGCTAGGCAACGAACCCTTAAAACCCAACAGAACAGAACAAACAACCCCATTAAAAAATGGATGAAAGGCTTGAACAGATGTCTCACCAGAGAAGGCACACAGATGACAAATCAGTATGTTGAAAAAAAAAAAAAAAAGGAGTCCACATCACATGTCATCAGGGAAACTCAAATGAAAACAAGAATGAGATACGAACCTATTAGAGTCCCCAAACTCTAGAAACCTGACGACGCCACACACTGCTGGGGGTGTGGAGAAGCAGAGGCTCTCCTTCGCTGGTGGGAATGCCTCACGGTGTGGCCGCCTTAGCGGTAAGCTTGGCAGTCTCTTACAAAACTGAGCATCCTCCTACCATAAGATCCAGCAATCGCTTGCCTTGGTGTTTGCCCAAATGAGTTGAAAACTTAGGTCCGTGCAGAAACCTGCACGAGGGTGCTTTTCGCAGCTTTCCTCATCATTACCCAAAAATGGAGGCAACCAAGGTGGTCCTCCACAGGGGAACGCGTTAACCAGCGGTGGCGCATCCGGACAGTAGAATAGTATTCAGCGCTGAAGACACGTGGGCCATCTAGCCGTGAAAAGACGTGGAGGAAGCTTCAATACGTGGTACAAAGTGAAAGAAGTCCATCTGAAAAGGCTACGTGCTGTACGATTCTGAATACATAGCAATCTGAAACGGCAAAATTTTGGAGACGGTAAAGAGATCGGTGGTCGCCACCGGCTGGGTGGAGAGGAGGGGTGGGTAGGTGGGGCAGAGAGGGTTTTTTCGCAGTGAAACCATTCCGTGTGATACAATAATGTTGGATCCGTGTCCTTACACATTTGCCCGAACCCATAAAAGGTACAATACCAAGAGCGACCCCTCACGTAAATACTGACTTGGGGTGATAATGATGTGTGAGTCCGTCCGTTCTAACAGATGTCCCACTCTGATGGGGTGTGTTCAAAGCAGGCAAGGCAGTGTGTGGGAGGGGGGACAGGAGGTACACGGGAACTCTATTGGCTTTCCACTCCACTTTGCCGTGAACCTAAAAGCGCTCCTAAAAAACCCAAATCCCATTAAAAAAATAGTGGATGGTTATGGGTCACCAGAGACTATCTAAGATAAGAAACACTTCATTTGAGGACAACCTGAAGGGAAGACTGCGGATCCGAAGGCCCCCTTTACTCTGATGTCAAAATCCTTTCTCCTTCCTCACCCTCAACCCCAGAAGCATAGATCATCTCCACGGAGAAAGGAAGAAGAGACAGGAGCTGAATTCTGCGATCTCCCAAATGAGTGGATGGTTGCCCAGCGGACGGATTCTCAAGCTGAAGGTGCCTGAGTTTTACCCCGAGTTGGAAAAATCAACTTCTGCGACGTCAGCCATATTGAACAACTTGAGGACCAAAATAACTGGTTAGAGTTCAATTATAGAGAGAAACAAAGAACATCACACACCCGGGTTTTGGCACTCGGCGCATTCAAATCCGCTCCGCGTACCTTACGAAGTTAGATGTGCAAGTCTGATCTTAAAAGAGAATTCCTGAGAAAACCGCACTCGGCTTGCAGACAGCACCAGCCAAGGGGCATCTGACGGGTGAGACACAGCATTCCTCAGGGCTGACATCTTCCCCATGCCCCGGGGTGAAGTCACCCCTTACCCATTGAACCTGTCATTCTAGTGCACATAGGGGACACAGACCTCCCCAGGGAGGCTTCCTAGAGTCAGACGCCCAACACGGCCAGGCGTCTTGCGGCCAGCCAGGCCAGAGGTGGAAAAACTCAGGCAGGAGCTGGAGACTGTCAGACTCACTGCTCAGAGAGACCAGAGGCAGGCTGCCCATGGCCGGTGGGAGAGCAGTGAACCGAAGCCGGTTTCTTTCTGCCTTTGCCCGGAGACAGGATGGTGATAAACCAGGGGCCACCGTCTTCCTCCCTTCCTGTTTGTGCTCAACCCAGAGACTCACGTTTCAGGTGTTTGGACAATAAAAAGGTCTTTGGATTAGATCTGTCTGAACCAGGGCAGGAAGGTGGGCTTAAGTCTTTAAAAAGCAGGAACCCAGGGGCATCTGGGTGGCTCAGTCAGTTAAGCGTCCCACTTCAGCTCAGGTCATGATCTCACGGTTCGTGGGTTCGGAGCCCCACGTCGGGCTCTGTGCTGATGGCTCAGAGCCTGGAGCCTGTTTCAGATTCTGTGTCTCCCTCTCTCTCTGCCCCTCCCCCGCTCATGCACACACACACACACACACACACACACACACACACTGTCTCTCAAAAATAAATAGACATTAAAAAAAAATTTTTTTTAAAAAGCAGGAGCCTGAATTGTTGTTTCTAACTGAAAATTTAAATACATAAAGAAACTCACTTCAGTATTTGCAGACTGGAAGAAGGAAGGAGGAATTGGGAAAACTCACACAGGTTGGCAAAAAAAGAAAGACCCAGGAAAGAACTCATGGGGGAGGTGGGGGGCGGGCAGTCACCCTCCCTGAATTTTCCGCGTCAAACGACAACCCATCCAAACTAGCTACGTGCTGGGCCAACGTCATGGAGCTACAAGAGGTGAGGTCGTGTTGAATGCAAGACTAGGTTTCACTCCTGGCTAAAGAAACTCCTTTTTCTAGAATCTTACTGTAGGGCACATGCCCTCTTAGTGCAGGAAAGGTTAGCAGTGGACAAAAGAATCTCACTGGGGCACCTGGGTGGCTCAGTCGGTTCAGAAGGAGTCTGACTCTTGATTTCAGCTCAGGTCATGATCTCAAGGTTTGTAGGCTTGAGCCTCGCCTTGGGATCTGTGCAGAGTGTGGGGCCTGCTTGGGATTCTCTCTCTTCCTGTCTCTCTGCCCCTCCCTCTCTCCCTCTCTCCCTCTCTCTCTCTCTCTCAAAAGAAATAAATAAACTTATCACAAAAAAATCTCGTGCTAAGGCACAACCCGTGGGGTGGCTGGAATTGGACTTGGCAGGCTGATCTTCAAATGGGGGTGACGTACCAAAGGGGTATAATAACATAGAAGGTCAGGCAAATGTTAGTAGTGAGGAAAGCTACAAACCTATAGTAGACGGTTGAGTACAATTTAAGAGAGATTTAAAAAGAGAGAGATGCCGTGGAGACTCTGATCCCATGCAGCTCATCAGATCAAAGGTTCTGGTGAAATTTTCCCTAAAAATAAACATCAGATAAGCACGAACCGGGTGGGCATCTGGGTGACTCCATGAGTTGAGCGTCTGACTCTTGACCTCAGCTCAGGTCATGATCTCGGGGTCGTACGTTCAAGCCCTGCATTGGGCTCCAGGCTAAGCATGGAGCGTACTTAAAAACCCTTAAAAATGTTGGGCGCCCGGGTGGCTCGGTCGGTTAAGCGTCCGACTTCGGCTCAGGTCGTGATCTCACGGTCCGTGAGTTCGAGCCCCGCGTCGGGCTCTGGGCTGACAGCTCAGAGCCTGGAGCCTGTTTTAGATTCTGTGTCTCCCTCTCTCTCTGCCCTTCCCCTGGTCATGCTCTGTCTCTCTCTCTCTGTCTCAAAAATAAATAAACGTTAAAAAAATTTTTTTTAATTAAAAAAAAACTCAAAAATGTTTTAACTTAAAAAAAAAAAAGAACGAGCAGGGGTGTAAGATGTGGTAGTGATGCAGGGCTGTGTCAGAACCAGCGGTGAGTCCGTTACCGCTTGACAAAAGGAGATCAGGTGAGGGAAGGGAGGGATGAAGGGGGATGTCTGGGTGGATATCAGGGACGGGGCTCAAAGCGACAGGAGAAAAGACAGTTGGCTACAAATAGAAGGGACTTGCACAGAAAGCGGAGCGCGAGGTTGGTGAACACACGGATGTCCAGTCTGCACAGACTTGAATGATGACAGAGATTCCAAAGAGAATTATTACCCACAATAATTGTAATCAAAGGCAAGCGAAAAGGACTGTAGAAACAAGATGCCCAATAAGGCACACGTGATGAAGGGGAGCGGGGTGGTGGGGCTCCGGTGGAGGAGGGGGGAGGGCTGAGGACACGGAGGCAGCATCTGTGGGTTTGTAGCTCGTGCCTGATGACCCCCAGGCACAGCCCTTCTGGGGAGAGCCCTGCCCAACGCAGAGAGGCACGGATATGTTGTCCCACCGCAGACCCGTCTCCATCTGGGGCAACGAGGGAGACCTCGGAGCATGGCCTGAGCCACACCAGGATTATCAGTAAAATGTATAAAGGCAGCCAGGCGAAAAACCCCGTGTGGATTCCGGTGCTTATGTGGTCTTTGGGGTCGTACGGATCACACACGGGGCCACTACCTCCGTGAGTTATGAGAGCCGTCTAGAACACCGACGGAGCTTCTGAACCGTGGGTACCTGCCCTCACTGTGTCTGTGCCCGGAGGGGCGACCGTTTCTCCCTCAGTCCTGGAAGTGGCCAGGAGCCAAAGCGTGAGAATTGCACTCGGGCACAAGAAACACCGAGAGGGCTTTTCCTCTGTGGAAAAAGGGCCTGTGACAAATGCTGACCGGGGAAGCGTTGCCTCAGGGAGCATCGCTCCCGTCCATTTGGACGGTACCACGCTCTCCAACATGACATCCAGCCGACCCCGCAGGTGTCTCAGAGGGCCATGGCGACGACCAGCTCGTCGTTGAACTCCAGCCGACCCTTGCACAGTGGAGGCTGCGAGCCTCCCAGCCGCCGGTGCTCAGATTAGATTATGCTCTGGAGGGAAGCATCAGCAGTGTCTCATTACCTAACAAAAGTCAAGGGAACTGATGAGGGGACTCATCATCCAGGTTCCTTGTCCACCGGCCTCTGGTGGACCGACCAATGGGAGGCACCATCAACAGACAGGGGTGGGGGTAGGGGGCTGGAGGAGAGAGGGACCAGCGTGTCTCCCCCACTTGCTTCCTACTGAGACATGGAGGCCGTGTCCCTCAGCAGCCGAGGCCCCCCGCTGGGGCCCATCCTCCTCAGGTCGAGCTCTCCCGGGCTTGGAGAACATGGCCCCACCCCTAGCCCAGTGCCATACTCTTCTGGAACTGGGCGGCCATGATGGGGCTAGGGGTGGGGGGGATGGCTCCCTGCTGGTTCTGTCCCACTCTCTGTTCTCACGAGAGCCCTCTGGCGCTTCGGAAGCTTTGACCCAAGCGCGTCCCGGCCCCTGTGACAGAAAATATGTCACAAGAGCCTGGCAGCCTGCAAAGGAGAGGCTGTTGTCGCCAGTGAGCTCGGCTACCAACCTGTGTTCCTTCTTGTTGCCCAGAGCAGACCCTCTGCCACTCTCTGAAAGAAAGAGAGAGACGAGAGCTTCTGGAGACTGTTGATTGGTTTTGAATGCTCTATGACTTCTCTCGACCTCTTTTTCTCCCAGGGACCGATAAGACCCGTATCAAAAAGAAAATATTCAAAGAAACCTGTTTAATCTGTTTTTAATCTCATTTTTCAAGAGCTATAAGAACTTTTGAAGGAAAAACAATTCCTCGCTAATTAGATTTCGACCAAACCTTACGGTAAAAGCCCCTGCGTAATTTTCAAGGGACCACTTAATGGCAATTTCACAGGGCAGAGCAGAGATTACGAACGTGTGCCTGACACATCAATTTGGATGTTTGGGGAAAAATTATTTTATTACGGACTTTAGAGACTTTGTACCTTCATCCCACGCCCTCAATGCTTTTCTACATTTTCTTCCAATCATTGTTAATAATGCACATTTGCTTTTGACAGGTTATAGGCTACCTCTGTGGACATATGAATTTCCATTCTGCTTTTTTTGTGTGTGGAATCTTATTTTTTACAGACAGTTTCTGGTATCATTTACTCGCGATCGTTCGTAGCTCCACAATATTCTGTCACGTACTGTTGTTTGCTAGCTAATGCCTGTTCGTGGTTATTCGGGTTGTTTCCAATCAACAGGCTGTGATAGTTAATTTTATGCATCAACACAGGATGCCCAGATACCCAGTGAAACATTATTCTGGGTGAGAGAATCTTTGGGTGAAATTAGCGTTTTAATGAGTGGGCTTTGAGTGAAGTCGGCGGCCCTCCACAATGTGGGTGAGCCTCGTCTTATCAGTTGAAGATGTAACCAGAACAAAGGACTGACCCTTCCCCAAGAGAGATTTTTTTTTTCCCAGGCGAGGCCTTCGGACTTGAACTGGAACATCCATTTCTCCTACCTGCAGGCACAAATAGAAAGATCGGCTCTTCCTGGACCACTAGCCTGCTGACCGCTGGCCATTGTCTCGCCTGCCTCTCCAGCTTCACAGCCCACCCTGCAGATACGGGGACCTTCCAGCCAATTCCTTCTAATAATCTCCATCTGTACGTACACATTCTATTAGGTCTATTTCTCCAGAAAACTCTCACTAATGCCCAGGTGATCCCTAGACGTAGATTCTTGAGGGAACCGATAGAATTATATTTGCTGAGGTTGTGAATTTGTAAACTTTCTCAGCCAGGAACACCATGGGGTGACACTTAGGGTAACTGTTCTCTTGCACATGAAGAAGTGTCCCTTTGTGGCTTATATTAAATCCATCGGAACTGAATTCAGGCGTTTTATATGATAACATAACGTTATGTTATGACCCAGTGCTTTCTATTTCCTTGAGCATCCTGCTTCAACTTTGCTTACTCGGATAATAAATTATTAAAATGTAATTGTGGTTTGAAAGTAAGAAGAAATGAAAAACAACGCTGTTCTGAGACTGGGTGTATTAAAAAAGGAGGAAAGAGTGTGTTCTTCAGGAACTTGGAGACATCCAGTGATCAGGGTGAGGGTGGGGTTTTGGTGGGAGAAGAGGTAGACAGCATCGGTTAACAACTTAAAGAAATGAGGAATCGAGAGAGAAAACGAGCAAAGAAGTAAGAGCAAACGCCTTGCCATTCGGCTTTGAACAAGACAAAGGCACTCACTATACGTCACTCTGATAGTGAGGAGGAAGCCAACACCTGGCTGGTAAAGGGGAAGGTGTGGAGACAGGATGGTTAAAAAAGCTGAGGAGTTTTAACCAGGAAAAACTCTGGGCTGACGTGACCCTTGCCTTCAGATATCCGAGGACTCGCCATATGGCCAATGGGTAGAATTCACAGAGAAACAGATTTTGGCTCAATATAAGGGACATTTTCTAATAATTAAAGCTGTCACACAATGGACTGGATAATCTGGGGAACAGTGAGACCCCTTACACACTGGAAGTGTTCAGGCTGGCTACCATCCGTCAGAGATTCTAACCAGACGACTCACTTTGAAAAATAACGCTTCGTAATAACGATTCGAAGGAATATGGCCACAGAGGACTATTTGAAACATAAAGCGTTAAGAAGGAAAGAAGCGTCCCTAACCCTGCCGTCTATAGTTGACTTCGGTAAACAGTTTGATGTGTTTCCATTTGGTACTTTTTTCTATATGATAAAGATCGACACTAAGTGCTTTGTAAAAGCATACATATCTTATACACCATATGGTTTTCACGAGATACATATGTATTACCCATACAACTGTGTGCCTTATTTTCTGTAACTCCTATGAGACTTTTCTGTGCTATTAAATAGTCTTCAGAAACATTACTTAATGTTGTGCGTAACTTACTTCTTTGGATGGAAGTGTCCTTCTAATGGTCTTCATACAAATAATCTCCCACCGTGGAACATCTTCTCCCCTACACACACACTTGTGTGTGTGTGTGTGTGTGTGCGCACATTTTATTGGTGGGGGGGTGGGAATCTCAGAAATATTGAATCAGAAAACATGGACGTTTCTGAGTCTCTTGACTCAGGCTTCCAGAAGCCCGAAGACAGGCTCTCTCTCTCACCCAGAAGACAGGCTTCCAGAAAATATATGTCAATGTACAATGACAAAAGTTTATGGGGACTCTGTTTTTATGACAGTCCTACCAGCAAAAAATCATATCATGTTTTAACATGTTGCCAACTTGATAGCCAAAATTTCACTTTATTTTTTCATAGAATGAATTTCTGTTATTAGCAGACTGTATGATCTGTAGCTTTTTCTTATTTATCTGTATTTCCTCTTTAGCTTCTTAACTCTTAAATTGAAGGGTCACATTTTTTCCTACTGATTTATAAAATGTTTTTATATATCTTTGTCCTAATGTGTTAGTAGTTAAATATCTTAATACTTGATCATGTTATGACAAATATTTCTGTGTGTAGCCCTAAAATTTAAGTTTGTTTGAATTTTTTGATAGCCAGATAAATGATCTATTTATTTTGTTTTGTTTTGTTTTATTTTATTTTATTTTATTTTATTTTATTTTATTTTATTTTAGAGAGAAAAAGCGAGGGGCTCAACCCCATGACCACGAGATCATGACCTTGGCTGAAATCAGGACTCAGATGTTTAACCACCTGAGCCACCCAGATGCCCCTGTATTATTTTAACATTTGTATCTTCTTGATTTGTCAAAGATTAGGAGAAGTGAGGCCAAGTATCTCAATGTAATTGTTCTGCTTCCTCCTATGTCTCACAATGTTAATTTCAGATATGATCATTTCATTGATATACCACTCGAGTCTCACTGAAACTATAATATACTTTTTCCGTATCCTTACAGTAACTCTATTTCATAGGAACAATTTTCAGGATTACTCACACCAGCCACCCACACCTCCCTTCTCTTAGCCACTGAACATTTTCATATATTGTGTGATTTTTCCCTGTTGGGTAATTCTTAGATTTTAATAATACGTAAGAGAGTGTGAACTCTGCCAGGGCAGAGATCACAAACCGTCTCATTCATAATTATGCTCCTTGCTCCTGAAATATCACTTAAGGCACAGTCAGGTTTGATAATGGGGTTGCTATTATGAACCACCTTCACTGAAAATTTATATATCCCACAATCACATTTATTTCTACATTTTCTACACTAAACTACCTTTTCAAACATTGTAAAATGTGTCAGTCTGAGGACAAATGAATATTCCTTGCACCATAAATAAGTTCTCAAAACACCGTGAGTTAAATATTTTATCTTTTCTCCCATTATTTGTAATGGTATCTTTATGTCAAATCTGCTTCAATGGTCTGTGTGCTTGTTCTTGACCCACTGTTCTTTTTTTTATAACTATTATTTCTTACATATAATTTATTGTCATGTTAGCTAACATATAGTGTGTACCCTGTGCTCTTGGCTTTGGGAGTAGATTCCCGTGATTCATTGCTTACATACAACATCCAGTGCTCATCCCAACAAGTGTCCTCTTCAGGGCCCATCTCCCATTTTCCCTGCTCCCCGACCCCCCACCCCCCATGAACCCTCAGTTTGTTCTCTGTATTTAAGAGTCTCTTATGGTTTGCCTCCCTCTCTATTTGTAACTATTTTTTCTTTCCCCTCCCCCATGGTCTTCTGTTAAGTTTCTCGAATTCCATATGTGAGTGAAAACATATGATATCTCTTTCTCTGACTGACTTATTTCACTTAGCATAATACCCTCCAGTTCCACCCATGTTATCGCAAATGGGAAGATTTCATTCTTTTTCATTGCTCAGTAGTATTCCATTGTATATACGTACCACATCTTCTTTATCCATTCATCAGTTGGTGGACATTTGGGCCCTTTCCATACTTGGCTATTGTTGAAAGTGCTGCTATAAACATTGGGGTGCATGTGCCCCTACGAATCAGCACTCCTGTATCCTTTGGGTAGATTCCTAGCAGTGCTATTGCTGGGTCATAGGGTAATTCTATTCTTAATATTTTGAGGAACCTCCACACTGTTTTCCAGAGCAGCTGCACCAGTCTGCATTCCCACCAACAGTGCAAGAGGTTTCCCCTTTCTCCACATCCTTGCCAACATCTGTTGTTTCCTGAGTTGTTAATAGTAGTCATTCTGACAGGTATGAGGTGATATCTCTTGTGGTTTTGATTTGCATTTCCCTGATGATGAGCGACGTTGAGCATCTTTTCATGTTTCTGTTGGCCATCTGGATGTCTTCTTTGGAGAAGTGTCTATTCATGTCTTCTGCCCATTTATTCACTGGATTATTTGTTTTTTGGGTGTTGAATTTGGTAAGTCCTTTATAGATTTTGGATACTAACTCTTTGTCCGACATGTCATTTGCAAGTATCTTCTCCCATTCCATTGGTTGCCTTTTAGTTTTGTTGATTGTTTCCTTTGCTGTCCAGAATATATCTTGATGAGGTCCCAATAGTTCATTTTTGCTTTTATTTCCCTTGCCTTCAGAGATGTGTCAAGTAAGAAGTTGCTGCAGCCGAGGATAAAGAGGTTGTTGCCTGTTTTCTCCTTTAGGATTTTGATGGATTCCTGTCTCGCATCTAGGTCTTTCATCCATTTTGAGATTATTTTTGTGTGTGGTGTAAGAAAGTGGTCCAGGTTCATTTTTCTGCATGTTGCTGTCCAGTTCTCCCAGCACCATTTGCTGAAGAGACTGTCTTCTTTCCATTGGATATTCTTTCCTGTTTTGTTGAAGATTAGTAGGCCTTAAGCGTCCTTTTAATTGTTAGAACTTTATAGCATCTTTTCATTTTGGATTGGCAAGTAACCCCTCATTATATGTTTGATTCAGAAAGTTTATTGACAGCTGACTTGACCTTTCTTCCACATTTGTTTGTCCACACGATGTTAGGTTTTTTGTTTTTTTGTCAAGACAAGTTGTGTGATTTTTGAATGATATTCTCTTATAGATTTATTTCTTGACAGATCACTGAATGTCCATAAAGTAATCATGACCGAATCGTGTGGGAAGAATTACATCCAGAATATTCATCTTGCAAGGATGAGGGAAACTGAGAAACATTCTCAAATATACAAAAATTCAGAGGCACCTGGGTGGTTCAGTCAGTTAAGCGTCCAACTTCGGCTCAGGTCACGATCTCACGGTTCATGAGTTCGAGCCCCGCGTTGGGTTCTGTGCTGACAGCTCAGAGCCTGGGGCCTGCTTCAGATTCTGTGTTTCCCTGTCTCCCTGCTCCTCCCCTGCTTGTACTCTGTCTCTCAAAAATAAATAAACATTTAAAAAATTTTAAAAAAAAGAATTTAAAACTTTAGGTTCTATGAGCCAAGACAGAGGGGTGGGAGAGAGGCGCATAGGAAAACAGGAGCGTGAACAATCACCATTCTTAAATAAGAGAAACACAAAATCCAGACAAGTCAGCTGAAAGTGTTTTCAAAAGTTTTAAATCGTTAGTAAATATAATTTTGAAAACACTGCCAGAGAAAAGAGTTTTTTTAGAAGAAGATGGAAACACCTAGAAACAACACCTAGAAAAAACCAACGTGGAACCAGATAATAAAAGTCAGTATTCAGATAGATGATGTGCTCAAACACCATATATTTTAGTTACGAAACTACTTGACATGGGTTAGGGCTTCCTGTTGAAAGACAACTAACTTCTCGTAGAGATGATGGGAAAACTATCTCGTCTAACTGTGTATGCACTTCATAAGAAAGACACCTAAAACAAAGACGCAGGGGGAAGTAAAATGCAAGGATAAGTAAGGGTTCTAAACAAGCAAACATAAAAGGAATAGACTTGCAACCACAGCAATGTGGAATCAAAACAAAAACTATTATATAAGGCAAAGGTGGTCATTTTATATTGATGTAGGTTAATCTACTCCATAAAAGGAAGAAGAAGGTGGATAGATTGATAAGTTATGGAAATCCCCAGGGGAGACCCAGGGGTTGTGAAGGCCAGCACAGAAGGGCGTCTAGAGACACGGAACAGGCATGAGAGGCAGAGGGCTGTACTGGAGGAGAATTTGGGGGATCTTTACTCTCTCAGACATAACCCTGAAGAAGCCACTACCCCAGGAGACAGAAAAACAGCAGGGCAAGCCCAGAACCCCACAAAACCAGGTGATTGCCACCAAGGGAGAGAGATCAGAGAGCATTTCAGTCTGGGAAAGGGCAGAGAGGGGAAGGTATATGACAAGGAGGGGGGTCTAGAATGACACAGCATGGTCACACTCACAGTCTCCTCTCTAAGCCCATCACCCAAACTTTCCTGCCTGAGGGTTTTGCCCCTGGGCACACGTGATCTGCCAAGATAGCTGCTATCTTTAGGAAAATAGGAACTCAGGGAGAAAAATGTCAAGATATCTGAGCCAATCTGCATATAAGAAAGACTATAATCTGCCGAGATTTTATGGAGAGGAGAAAAGCAGGAATGTAAAATAAATGTAGAAATTGGTCTTAACCAACTGGGGAGATTTGGGGTAGCATGAAATGGAAAACACGCAATTGTAAGAAAGAATCGATTACCAATACTGGATATGAAACACAGAAGAATTGGGATAAAGAACACAATGGATGAACTGAATAGCAAAATAGGTACAGCTGAGGACTGAATTAGTAGGCAGAGCAGGTTAAGGCATTAGCAAAGGCATTAGCAAAGGGTAGAGCCACAGAAAATAGCAAGAGAAAAGTTGACAGAAGGAAGCTACTGTAGAAATGTCAACATCTGCATAATAGAATTACAAAGAGGCGGGGAAATGTAAGCCAAAGAGAGAATACTTGAGAAATATTTGAAAGAATTTCTCAAAATCAGAAAAAAAAAATGGGGAAAATAAAACCCCTTTCATTGACAAATCTAATGGGAGGGGAAAATAGTTACAGGTTTAAAAATATTTAAGAGCTATATCAGCCAATGCAATGTTTTAATTTTGTTTGTATCCTATTTTGAACAAAACAATTGTAAAAAAAAAAAAAAGATATCTTTGAAACAATCAGAAAAATTTAACACAGATTAGATATTAAATGATGTTAAGGAATCAATGGAGTGTTTTTAGGTGTAATATTACTATTGTAGGTATGTTAAAAAAATGAGTTTTTTTTTCAATTTAAAGATATTGAATTTGTGGGATGCCTGACTGGCTCAGTTGGTAGAGCAGACATCTCCTGATCTCAGGGTCATGGGTTCAAGCCCCACGTTGGGTGTGGAGCCTATTTAAAAATTTAAAAATATATTTTGGGGTGCCTGGGTGGCTCAGCTGGTTAAGCGTCCAACTTCAGCTCAGGTCATGATCTCACAGCTGTTGGGTTCGAGCCCCGTGTCAGACTCTGTGCTGACAGCTTGAAGCCTGGATGGAGCCTGCTTCCAATTCTGCGTCTCCCTCTCTCTCTATCCCTCTCCTGCTCGGGCTCTGTCTCTCTCTCACTCTCTCTCTCTAACAATAAATAAACATTAAAAAAATTTTTTTTAATTAAAAAAAATATTTTAAAAAAGATACTGATTTTATTATGAACGAAAAACTATGATGCCTGGCATTTGCTTTAAACGGACGATGTGGTGATGGTGGGGGTGGTGAAGTAGGAAAATAGAAATGAAATGAAATTGTCTGTTGACATTTGTTCACATTGGATGATGAATACATAGGAATTCATTGTAATAGTGTCTCTATTTGGTGTAGTGGAAAATTCCTACAAGGAATATGGTTTCTTTTAATTTTTTTAATGTTTATTCATTTTTGAGAGAGAGACAGAGCATGAGCAGGGAAGGAGCAGAGAGAGAGGGAGACACAGAATCGGAAGCAGGCGCCAGGCTCCGAGCGGTCAGCACAGAGCCCGACACGGGGCTCGAACTCGTGAAACCGGAGAGATCATGACCCGAGCCAAAGTCGGACGCTTAACCAGCTGAGCCACCCAGGCGCCCCAAGAAATATGTTGTAAAATGGATTTTAAAAAGAAATGTCTTGTAGCATGAGTCCCAGAATGAATGAGAACATGTGGTACAGGTAGAGCCTGTCCCTAAGGGATGTGGTGGAGGCCTTCTCAGAGCACAGAAACGCAACGTGGCCCAATCAACGCCTACACACATAATGCATAGCTCTGACATGACTCTAACTTGGACGGTGTCCCATCAGACTACATGTGTCACCACGTATGGGAGACAGAGAAGTAGAAAAGCATAAAAGGCTACACCCTGATGCACTCAGGGCCCAGTCTTTTGGGATCTTAGCCCACTGAGCCTGTGCTGACATGAATAAAGATGCTCCCTAGAAAGAAAGACCCCAGTGTCCCGTCCATCTTGTGTGAGAATCCTGCTACAAACATACACACAGAGACACGTGTACGCACAACCTCACAACTACTCACAATATAGTGACATTCAACGTTAAGGTCAGACAAAATTCTAGAGGGTCCCGGAGAGAACGAGAAGATTACCTACGAAGGAGGAAAACTGGATTGACTTCATACTTATCAATAGCAATGGCAACGGAATCGTGTCTTTCAGTTGTGGACTCGTGATAACCTAGAGCTTAGAATCATATATCAAACCAAGATATCTTTTAAATGTAAGGACCAAATAAAGATATTTTTAGACAGGAAAAACTTTAGAAAGTTTCCCAAAGACGCTCTTTGAAAATTCATTGGAATGAATACGTTAACAAAAGGAAAACTAAATTTGAGACACCATGAGATATATGTAAAGGAAGAGTAAGTTTACCCTGGTCTAAATAAATAATTATTCCACCCCACCAAGTTAATCATGATAGATGATCAATAAAATTAAAAGTAACTATATGGCTTGGGCTTTGGGGTGGGGCGGTAGGCAGAAGAGGGAGAAACCAGAGGGAGATAAGAGCTTACTAAGGTATTTTTTTTCTTATTTGAGGGAAATATTTGAAAATTTGTAAATATTTGAAAAATATTTACCTACTGGTGAGCCTTTAGGAATAGATTGGGAAAAAATAAGTATGAATTTTAATGCCTGGTGAGAAAGCACCAGAACGATAGAAATTTGTAACTTTCAAACTAATGGAAAGCAGAAAAAGAACATAAAAGAACTAAAAAGACACTGTGATGGCAGAAAAAAAAGGTTTTTTTAAATTTTTTTTTAACGTTTATTTATTTTTGAGACAGAGAGAGACAGAGCATGAACGGGGGAGGGGCAGAGAGAGAGGGAGACACAGAATAGGAAGCAGGCTCTAGCCTCTGAGCCATCAGCCCAGAGCCCGACTCGGGCTTGAACTCACGGACCGTGAGATCGTGACCTGAGCTGAAGTCGGACGCTCAACCGACTGAGCCACCCAGGCACCCCTGCAGAAAAAAAAGTTTTAATTGACCATGCATTACCATAAGTATCAAGAATCTAAACTCCTATTTCCAAAAAGAGATGCTCATAATTAAAAAAAAAAAAAAGGTTAGGGGGATTCGGCATCATGTTTTCTTCAATAGGCAAGCTGGGGAAGGTACAAAAAGATTATAACACTAAACCTTGAACAAGAACCTACATCAAGCACTTCCTAAATGGGAAAATATCACACAAGCATTCCCTTTAAAATCAGGAATTACACAAATTGTTTACATAGAACCTCAAAAAAGACATCTCTAAATTATTAGAAATTATAGGAGACTTGCAAGGTAGTTAGATATGAGATCAATACGAAAAGATTAATCACATCTCTGTACAGCGACAGTCACAAACGGAAAATATAATGTATGTAGAACACTGCTTATGGCAGCAACAAAAACAATACAATACAATCCCTCAAAGTATGTAAAAGACCTGTACTTATCAGTTGTAAAAGTTCACTGAGGGGCGCCTGGGTGGCTCAGTCAGTTAAGCATCCGACTTTGGCTCAGGTCATGATCTCCCGGTTCGTGAGTTCGAGCCCCGCGTCAGGCTCTGTGCTGATGGCTCAGAGCCTGGAGCCTGCTTCGGATTCTGTGTCTCCCTCTCTCTCTGCCCCTCCCCTGCTCATGTGTGTGTGTCTCTCTCAAAAATAAATAAACATTAAAGAAAAAAATAAAATAAAAGTTCACTGATTTCAGAAGACCTATAAAAATGGAAAAATAGCCGATGCTCATGGATAAGAAGACTTTATTTCAATATGGTGTTTAATTTTCCCTCAATTCATCTACAGCTTTAACGCATATCCAATTTTTGAATTATCACATGACATCTGCAAATTTAAAATCTAGGTGGATTCATACAAACTATAGACATTGATTTTTTTTTTTTTTACCTTTATAGGGTAAAGGACTTCTCAAGCTTCCAAAAACACAAAAATTTAGAAGGCAAAATTTTATACATGACTACATCAAAATTAAGGATTTCAGGTTAATAAAGGACACCACACATAAGGTTACCAGAGAGCTGACTGGGAGGGTGCATCCACCCTGGGAGGAGGCAAAGGTGAGACACACAATAGGAAAGCAAACATGACAAGATACTCCACAGACCAGGACTGGAAACGCCCCTTGCATACAAAGCGACGCTCAGGATCACCGGTAACTTTATCCGTCAGTGAGGTTCCACATTAGAGCCACCAGATTAGACCACCAAGAAGGTTTGAGTGCTATCTTTTGTTGGCAGAAACGCTGAGAATAAGAACCTCTCCCTGCCGTGGGGAGCAGCGTGACCACACTTGGTGACGTTTTGCAGCTACAGTAACCCACCAGTCGCCTTCTTGAATATGTTCCCTAGAGCAGCGGCCCAAACTAGAGCGGTTTTGGCCCCCAGGAGCCATCTCGCAACGTCTGCAGATTTATTTGGGTGTCACACTTTGGAAGATGCTCCTGGCTTCCGGTAGGGAGAGGCCAGGGAAGCCGCTGGGAGCATCCTTCTTGCACAGGACAGCCCCACACAGCAGAGAACACCCAGCCCCGGGTGTCAGTAGTCATCCCGCAGGAGCCCTTCCCCTGGTGTACAGGGGGCTCATGCGAGGTCTTGGGTCCCGGTGCTGTTTGCAGAAGTGAGGAGGACTAAATACGATATGGATGGTATTCTTTTACAAGACGCCGGATGCACACAGCAGCGGGTAGCAGTGATGGGAAAAAGCACCATATGGATAGATCTTAAAAGGCAGTGTTGAGGGGGGAAAGGTAAGAGCTGAAATTAAGTCCGCGGCATAGTAAGATTTACATAACCAAGAAACACATACACAAAGCAACATCAGCGTTTACGATGGTGCATCATTTCAGAAGACATTAGCAAATGCATTAGAGAAACTCTCTGTGGATGAAGAGAGGAATGCATGGGGGGGGGGTGGGAGGAAATAAAACAGATTAAAGCAAGTCAACTTCAAAGAAAAAAGAATCCTTGGGGCGCCTGGGTGGCTCAGTCAGTTAAGCGTCTGACTTCGGCTCAGGTCACGATCTCGCTGTCTGTTGAGTTCGAGCCCCGCGTCGGGCTCTGGGCTGACAGCTCGGAGCCTGGAGCCTGTTTCAGATGCTGGGTCTCCCTCTCTCGCTGACCCTCCCCCGTTCATGCTCTGTCTCTCTCTGCCTCAAAAATAAATAAACGTTAAAAAAATTAAAAAAAAAAAAAGAAAAAAGAATCCTTAAAGGAAAAAGAAAGATGATGCTGTGTCATGAGCAGAGCAATGTGGCTAATTTGCCCCTCCGAAGCCGAGCGAAGACAAACGAATAACCAATAAACACCTTAGGAAAGGTTTTACTCGCTAGGGAATATACCTTTTGTTCCAGTGCCCATGGACCGTTTCTAAAGAACTGATGACGTATTATGCCGGGAAGGAAACCTCAATACGTTTCAAGAATCAGAATTTGTGAAGGCCACATTTGTAGCCATCACGTGAAGAATTTTAAAAAACAGTTTAACTAGAGGTCCCATTTGCTTTCAGATACAAAGGCTCTCTCAAGCAACTCTTGGGTCAGAAAGAAAAACGGGAGCAAAACACAAGCCAGTAGGACAGAGGCAATTATGTATCCACACCCATCACAGCTACTCAACGTTTTATTCAGTAGGAAACTCCTAAGTCCTCTCTGGCTCTTATTATTATTATTATTTTTTTTTTTTTATTTTATTTTTTTTTTAAATTTTTTTTAACTATTTATTCCTGAGACAGAGAGAGACAGAGCGTGAGCAGGGGAGGGTCAGAGAGAGGGAGACACAGAATCTGAAACAGGCTCCAGGCTCTGAGCTGTCAGCCCAGAGCCCGACGTGGGGCTCGAACTCACGGAGTGCGAGATCATGACCTGAGCCGAAGTCGGACACTCAACCGACTGAGCCACCCAGGCGCCCCTCTGGCTCTTATTATTAAACGAGAAAGAATATAAATATATGATGTGACCATTCACCTCAAAATGTTATTTAAAAACATCACAATCAACCCGAGGAAAGTAGGAAGAAAGGGTCTATGGTAACAAATTTAATATGAAAGCACCGGAAAAGAACTGGTTCTTTGAAAATTAAGAAGAAAGAGAGAAGGAAGAAGGAAAAGAAGGAAGAGGAGGAAGAGGGGAGTTGAGTGCCGGCTGTGCATGCCAGGGGTCCTGTCCAGTGTCACCTGTCCTCTGGAGCCCCCTTTGGGTCCTCCTGTTCTGAGCTACTGACTCCTGGGCCACGAGACTCCCACCACCTCCAGCTTTCTGCCTTCGTGGTCTAGGGTGCCCTCCTCGTGGGTTCCAGCCACGTTTCAGAGTGAAACGATCCCCGCGCGTATATCCGTGATGAGCCTCTCAGCCTGACTGGGCATTGCCTCCACGGCCCAGGGTCCCCTCCCACTCTCAGGATTAGAGCCCCCACCCCGATCTCAGAAGACAACACGGGGTGTCCTTCAGACCGGTCCCACAGGCAGGGCTGGGCCACCTCCCTTGCAGACTGCTGCGTATGAATGACCTTGTCCCCTGGGGCTCGGTGCCGGGCAGGTGTCTCTTCATTTGTTCACGACTGAGATCATCTCCCATCGGTGTCTGGGAAGGGCAACCACAAGTAGACGCTGCACGTCCCCTCGCCTTCTTCCTCTAAGGGTCTTCCAATTTTCCAGAAAGCAACCCGCTGCCAGTGCTCCTGAGCAAGCCAAAACATACAACCTCCCGCCATTTATTTGCACAGAGGTTTTTTGTGTTTTTCAAATTAGTAGCAGCCAGGTGTTCAAGGACAAGTAGAAAAAAAATGCCATCAATTTTCTTAAAAAATCATACCTCGCCTGTTTAACTACAAAAATAATGCATCCTTACTATAAAAAGCCAACACCAGGGAGATATTTATGGAAAAGAGAGTGCTTTCTTCCACTTGTTCTCCAATTTCATCCACTGCGTTCTCTCGTACGAGAGCAAATGTTAACAATTTGGAGTCTATGATTCCGCAGTTCCCTCTCTGTCTGTTCCTATGTACTGTTGGTTGATGTTGAATATTTAAACATATATGACTTCATCTTGATGGACTGACAGAAAACCACAGCTCCCTTGGTTTCACAGTTACTTTTAGTGGTAAAGTAGGGAGTGAACACCCAAAAGAATGAATGGCCAAACGACCCAACGACCCACAGAACTGAACCCCTGGACCATGTCCCGAAGAGCTCATCCCTCTTTGGTTTTCATTTAGGGTTTTCATTTAGTTAACAGAATTAGCTGGACTGGTGGCTCAATATCTTTGGCTCTAGAAAACAGATCAAGTCAGAAGATTTTGAGCAAAACTTGCTAGGCTACCAACACCCCCCCGTGAATTAAGAGAAGAACTTCTCTTAAGAGGCTAGTTACGTGATCTCTGGTTTCCAATCACCATGAAATCGTAAGCAAAATGTTCACTGTCATAACCTTGCCACATGTTGAACCTTTGCAGCACTGGTGTGAATGATCCTACGGGCCACCCCCACCTCCTTGGAACCCTCCCCCCGCCGGGAGAAGCACAGAGAGACGTGACTCTCAATCAGGTGGGAGAGAATCGAGTACAATCTGATTACGAGAACCAGTCTTCACTCCTGTTCTTCCGGCCACTTCAGTCTGATTGCCCCGACGCAGGCCTTGATATTTGCCGAACCTTACTTATTCCCCCCAGCGTGAAACCAACCTGCGGAGAGATGGCTTCCCTCCACGCTGGTCTGGACAGGCACAAATATTCGCAGGGCCCTTTGAACGTCGTTTCCTTGCACATGAAATAGATGTGGGCTTGTGGGGTTTGGAAATGTCAATGAGTAGAATTGTCTGATCACCCAAAGGACTTGCCTCGTGGGCGTGTTTAGAAGTGGAGAGGTGCGGTGTGACTTATCACACAGGGGAGTGTCCATGGCAACCGGCCCTGGGTTTCCTTGGAGATACTGTGCTTTGGCGGGAAGCCAGTGCAAAGAGTGCATTGGAATGGAGCCCAGGCAAGAACAATGAGACAACCTTTGCACAGGGACCGATTGCCCCAGACACGCATTTCGCACCATAAATGGACGCGAGGCTCCACAGATGGGACGCGTGCCACACGCACATCAGAACTGCGGTTTTTAAAAAGGAGAGCCTTGAAACAGAATCTGTGCTGAGTGGCCCTAATCTCAATGGAGCAAAGGAAGCTATGTGATTAAGCCTTTTAAGCAATCCCTCCGAAGATCACCACTCGCCAACGAAACAGATAAAAATGTTTCCAAAAAATGAAAACGTGAAATATGAACCCCAAACTAGAAAGCCCAAAAGAAATGAACATGAAGACGTTGACATTGAAGCTTGTGGATTCCACTAGGTCTCCTTCTTCTCTAAGGAAGGCAGCTGTTTACATTCTTGGGTATCTTTTATTTTTCTTGTCTTTACCTCCGATAGCTCCCATACTTAGAAAGAAAAGAGGAAAGAGAGATTGAGGTTTGAGGTATTGGAACAGTGGAAGAGGCTCTGGGGAATATCCAGCAAGATCCCAGATGAGAACTGGAAAGCAATGTACGGTTAGCCCGGATACGCAAGGCACCCCATAATTCTCACGACTAGTCATGGTGTCAGGCTAAGCCCATGTTTCTCCCGTGCAAATGTTTCAGGAAGACTCACGGGCAAATTCCTTTTTCGTAGGCCTGCAGCCCCATTGACACTCATTGTATCTTCTGTGCCTCCGCGTGTTTCCTCTCGTCGGAAGACAAAAAAGCAAATTTTGGCCGTCAGCTGTTTTTCTCAACTTCAAGAAAACTTGAAGCAGCTGAAAACGTTTCTGGAAGGAAACTGTTCAAACCGTGTACCAGCTCGCTGTTTCCTACAGCTCCTAAAGAAGAGGAAGAGACCTGCCCGTTAACGTCACTTCGAGGAGGGAATAATGCGCTGGCTCAGCGGTATCGCTCGCCGTCATTGGTTTGGTGTTCTAATCAGATTGCATCACGGCCCATCATTTCTGCCTCCAGAGGGGTGGTAGGAGGAAAAGAACTTCTCGTCTTTGAGTGCAGATGACCTAAGTCCTCTGTCTCTGTCCCACCCACAAAAAGAGGAGGTTTTAGCTCCGCTCCGATATAGGGACTGAGAAACGATCTCAAAAACGGGGGGCTAAACACCGAGGCAGAAGAGTATCTGACACCTTAAGAGGTGTGGGCGTGTGTGTGCTGTCGATTGAAAACAAATGAGAAGTTCTGTAACCATTTGATTAGTCTCTAAGCGTCTTGGCATCTTGAAATTTTGCCTCGTCGCTCATTAAAATAGTCAAATATGTCTAGTCTACTGAAGGAAGTCCCTTCTGATTTTGTCAAGCACCTAAATATAATAAAGCATTCATAGAGCAGGGCAGTATTCCAAATTCTATCTTGATTAACCAAACACGTGAAGATTAGGTTACTCAGAGTTTTAGGCTATGGCTTTAAACTCCCCAGGGGAACGCGCCAATGTCCAAGCCTGCTTCGTTGGTATGCTGGTAAATGTTTAATAGTAAGCTCTCCTGGGGGCCAATTTCCATGGTGTAAAACTTCCACGATGGCTGATTTCAAGCTACTGAGGCTTTAACAAACGGCTTGCAGAATTCCTGAAAAGACGACATTCGACTCTTGCAAACTGGCATGCGTGTGGCTCCAATATGCCACTGTACGTGGGCTCCCAAATGACTGCCAAAGTAACGACAGTGTCTTCTAATTGCAGACAAAGTGACCCAATGCAACAAGAAAGAAATTTCCTCTTAGAGCTGGAACTTCAGTCCGAAACTGAAACGACCTTTTGTAGAACCGGATTCCACAAACGGTCCAAAGTTTGTGAAGAGCCGTTCTATTTTAGTTAACATTTTGTTTTCAATCAAGAAAGAAAGAGCATGCTCATTATAAACCAACTGGAAAATGCGGAAAATCATTTTCTCTGGAAGCCCGTAGCAAGGTCCCTTGGGAACTAATTTGAAAGTCACTGACAGGGACCAAGACATGACCCAGAAGTGGAAAAGCCAGTGCACATTTTCTGATCTGTCCCATACACTGTTAATTGATCACACCGACCCTTCTTGTCTTAGGTATTGGTTTGCCTCTAATACGGGGATAAAAACCTTTGTGCCTCAGAGAATGTATCGGAATCCTCACGAAGGGTTTCTTTATGACCAGGAGGAAACACGAGGTATAATGAAGTGTGACCCTCTCCCGGCCTCATGTTTATGGTCACCCATTTAAGAAACAAAGGAGTTCCTGCAGATGATGAACAATGAAACTGGTAACACACAGATACAGGTTCAAATCACTGCTCGTACGATTATACAAATTAATATCGAAGATACACATTACTCGTTTATTCAAATTTTTTTCTTTATGTTTTGGAGATAAAATGGTCACCAAAACACTGTCTCTGCCCACATGAAATTTACAAGCTCGTCTGCAAGCCAGCATATAATTTCCTACAAAGATGTAATTATGAATTCTACTAAACGCCATAATCGAGAAAGGACAAAGTATTATCAGTGTGGGGCGCCTGGGTGGCTCAGTAGGTTGAACGTCTGACTTGGGCTCAGGTCACGATCTTGCACTCTGGGCATTCGAGCGCCTCGTCGGGCTCTGTGCTGACAGCTGGGAGCCTGGAGCCTGCTTCAGATTCTGTGTCCCCCTCTCTCTCTGCCCCTCCCCCACTCATGCTGTGTGTCTCTCTCTGTATCAAAAATAAATGAACATTTAAAAAAAGTTTAAAAAAAATTATTATCAGGGTACGTAGGGGTGATGCTCGACTTGAGATAGGAAGGATGAGTGGGAATTTAACGAGAAGGGGATGGAAGGCTTACACACGCAGGGAGCACTGTGTAAGCAAAGGACCCTGAGGCGGGAGAGCGACACAGCACCTGTCTGGAACCAGCCATCGGCTGGCGTGGTTGGAGACTGAGTGCCTCTGGGAGAGCAGGACAGAGCAGAGCAGGTGGAGGCAGGCATCTGGTCGGGGGGTCACGGGGTGGGGGTGGGGGGGTTCTTAAAATTTGAAATGAAAGCCTCAGACGTCAAAATGAAGTTAATTTTAATCACAGAGAGAGATCTAGATTTAGATTTACATATTATGGCCACAAACTCTGCAGTGTAGAGCGGAAGGTAAGACAGACGGGAGTAAAATTCTGCTTAATGCTTCGCATTTAGAGCAGGATCAACAGATACTAATTAATTTCTGACATTAATTTAAAAGCGGGTTTTTTTTTCCATTTTAATTACTAGCGGTAACCACTTTAATAGAAATAAAATGTGTAATATACCAATGTGCAAGAAAAAAGAGAAATTGATCCAGAAAATGATATAAAGACAAATAAATGAGAAGGCAACCATTCTTGTCTTCTTCGTGACCTAAGGTGCTATATCTTTAAATAGAGTGTCACCTTTTGGGCTGGCATTTTTCAAATTAAACATAATAGAAATGTGTTTCTCATCTTGGCTTTAAGTTTAGGGAGAGGTTGAGCATTTTGTTAAATGCTTTTCTGTCAATTGCTAGTTTTCTACGACCTACCCACGTGACTGAATGTGTTAATAAATCTTATGACATCGAATTAACTTTGCATTCCTGCTACTGGTGATTTTCTTATCATGTACTTTCTGGTAGGACTAAAAATATTTATTTTACTGAAGAAGCTCACCAAGATAACAGATAAAAAGTAAATGAAATAGAGTTGTGGTATTAACACAGATCATGGGAGTATGTATTTGGCCGAAAGAGACAAAATGATCAACAACAACAAAAAAAGTCATTGCACTAAAAAACAAATTTAAATGGCCTGGAAAGGAAAAAGATAATCAAGTTCATCAGGTGTAATACTTATGCAAGAATGCCTCTTTGTGTCTGTCTCTGTCTCTCTCTCTCAGCATGGGATGGACTTGATCTATTGGATTTTTGAATAAGCTTAGAGACAACTGGGTAATCACATATTCAGACAAGTTAGCTCTGGACCTCAACTCAATCCCTAAAACAAATCCCAAATGGTTTAGAGGCAAATGTTAAAATGGAATCACAAATGAATGAGAAGAAAGCATAAGCCCGTGTATATACATGTGTGTGTGTATATATATATATATATATATATATATATATATATGAAAGGTTTTCTGACATAAATATCGGAAAGCATTTCAGGAAAACTGACTGATTTGATTTGATTATATAAAACCAAAAATTTGCATCCATTTAAAAAAATGTCATACACTACTGAAGGGCAGAGAAAGATTGAGGGAAGTTTTACAATATTACAAATATATGCAATGAGTGTAAATTCATGTCCAGAAAGCCCAAAGAGTTCTAAATAAGATGAACCCAGAGAGATCCACACCAAGACATATTGTAATTAAAATGGTAAAAGTTAAGGATAAAGAGAGAATCTTGAAGGCACCAAGAGAAATACAACTTGTATGTACAAGAGAACCCCCAGAAGGGTATCTGCAGATTTTTCAGTAGAAACTTTACAAGCCAGAAGGGAGTGGCATGACATATTCCAAGTAATGAAAGAAAAAAAATCTTCCAACCAAGCATTTTCTACTCAGCAGGGTTATTTTGAGAATTTATGAAGAGATAACGAGCTTCCCAGATAAGAAAAAAAAAATCTCATTTGCAATTGCATCAAAAAGAATAAAATCCTTGGGAATAAACTTAACCAAGGAGGTGAAAAACCTATACCCTGAAAACTATAAGACATTGATGAAAGAAATTGAAGAAGACACAAATAAATGGAGAGATAATCCATGCTCGTGGATTTGAAGAATTAATATTGTTAAAATCCCCATACTACTCAAAGCGATCTATAGATTCAATGCAATACCTGTCAAATTCCAGTGACACACTTCATAGAGCTGGAATAAATAATTCTAAAATTATTACAGAACCACAAAAGACCCCAAATAGCCAATCTTGAGAAAGAAGAACAAAGCTGGAGGTTATCATCCTCCCTCAAACTACAGTCCTAGAGCGATAGTAATCGAAACAGTGTGCTGTTGCGGTCAATACAGACACATAGATCAATGGGGAAAAAATTCAGAGCTCGGAAATAACCCTGCACATCTATGGATGATTAATGTGTGACAAAGGAGCCGAGACTGTACAATGGAGAAGGGACAGTCTCTCCAATCAATAGCGTTGGAAAAATTGGAAAATCACAGGCAAAAGGATGCAATTAGAATATTACCTTACACCATACACAAAAATTAACTCAAAATGCATTAAATACTTGAATGTAAGACCTGAAACCATAAAATTCCAGGGCGCCCGGGTGGCTCAGTCGGTTGAGCGTCCGACTTCGCCTCAGGTCAGGATCTCACGGTTCGTGAGTTCGAGGCCCGTGTCGGCCTAGGTGCTGACAGCTTGGAGCCTGGAGCCCGCTTCAGATCCTGGGTCTCCCTCTCTCTCTGCCCCTCCCCGGCTTGTGCTCTTCCTCTCTCTCTCTCTCTCAAAAATTAATAAACGTTAAAAAAAAATTTGAAGCCATAAAATTCCTACCAGAAAACCTCGACATCAGTTTCAGTGATGTCTTTGTGGATCGGACTCAAAAGGCAAGGCAACAGAAGCAAAACTAAACAAAATTACAAAATAAAATCAAATTAATTAATTAATTAATTTAAAAAATAAATAAATAAATAAAAAATTTAAAAAAAAACTAAACAAAATAAAAACCAAAGTAACCAAGAGGGACTACATCAGACTTAAAAGCTTCTGCCCAGCAAAGGAAACTGTCATCAAACAGAAAAGGCAACCTACTGAATGGGAGAAGATATTTTCAAACCATGTATCTGATAAGGGGGTTAATCCCTAAGACACATAGACAACTCCTACAACCCAACAATAAAAGACCCAAACAACCTGATTGAAGAATGGGCCGAGGGTCCGAAGAGACATTTCTCCGAAGATGTACGGGCAGATGAAAAGATGCTTAGCATCCCTCATCTTCAGGAAATGCACGTCAAAACCACAGTGAGCCTTCACCTCCCACCCGTTAGGGTGGACGGTATCGAAAAGTCAAGGAACAAATGGTCAGCCCTCTGGACTCTGAAAAGTCAAGGAACAGCAGGGGAGTGTGAAACAGAGGCCCAAGGACTGAGTCCCAGAGCACTCCCTTACTGGAAGTCAGGAAACGCAGAATAAGGTAGAACGGGGACTCAGAAGCCAAATGGGGACAGGACAGCGAGAGAAGGACATGATTAATTGTGTCTAAGTCTGCCAGCAAGTCAAAAAGAGAGGGGCCAAGAAGTGACCCTGGTATTTAACGATGTGGAGGTCTGCCAGTGACCTTGACTGAGACAGTTAGGTGTTGTTGATCAGAAGACGCAGAAGATTGACACCATTAAGGTAAAAGTGATTATTCCAAGTCTGTGGTTCTCAAAGTGGGGTCCCAGGACCAGCAACGTCACCAAAGACCACATTAGAAATGCAGCTTGTCAATGATGCAGAAACTCAGGGGTGTGAGGCCCAGCACCCTGTGTTTTAATAAGCCCCACAGGTGATTCCAATGCAGGGTCAAGTTAGAGAACCATCACTCTAGGTGAGAGGATGATCACAGATTTTTACTTTCTTCTTTTACTTTCCAATTAACCATATATATTTGGGGCCTGTGTGTAAATTATCCACAATAATGGCCTCCATTGTTTAATTTGTTTTTAATGTTTATTTTACTTACCAGAGAGAGAGAGACACAGAGCACCAGTTGAGGAGGGGAGGAGAGACAGAGGGAGGCACAGAATCCAAAGGAGGCTCCAGGCTCTGAGCTGTCAGCACAGAGCCCGCCGACGCGGGGCTCGAGCCCACGAAGCGTCCTAGGTCGGACGCTTAACCGACTGAGCCACCCAAGCGCCCCCTGGCCTCCATTTTTAAAGGTCCAATATTTCTGTTGAAATGTCTGAATGGTACAGTTGAAGTCTTGACATAGATGAGCTGAGTTATTGAAACCAGTTCATTCTCTATTTCATTAAAGTACTCACATGAGGGCTGAAGGCCTTCCTCAGATCACCACGTACATGTTCTAGAATTCACCCTTCCGTCAACAGTGTGTGAATATTGCTGAAGAACGTTCAGAATGATACCTGACACATGTGAAGTCACTATTAGAAAGGGCAAATGTAATTTTTAAGTGGCTTTGCCGTCTTCCGTGTGTCCATGAGTCTGTCACGAGGAAATCTGCAAAGCTTAAGACATAGAGATCTATCCGAAGCAAGGCATCTTTGCAACGCCGTACTCTTTTCGTTGAGTGCAGGCCTCTCGGGCTCTGGGTACTATTCCACATTTTGGTGGCCTCTCAGGCTCTGAGACATTTGTCTCAAAATGTGAGACCGCATTTCAGTTTTGTAGCTCATTCATCCTGAACTTCTAAAAAGCCATCCAGAAGCTCTGATTTTTATTATGGAAACCATACAGGAATGTTAAAACTTCAAGACATCACTTCTGGGCCTCCTTCCAGCCTCCCCACTCCCAAAGAGAAATATCGAAGAAATGGCTTTAGTTTTAGCAACACTAAAAACATTTGTTTTCCTCCACCGGATTTTAAAAAAAACAAAACAAAACGGATTTGGGTTCAGATTCTTCTTTTGTAAGGTTTTATTTACTCTTAGTTATGATTACATGGGACTGTGATGAGGAAAGAAAAAGAAAGAAACAATACGTATCTAACAAGGTAACAGATTCTTTCTTTTATAAACTGGAGAGAGAGAGACTGTCCAGGGCTGAGTAGTGCTTCTGGAAGCAAAATCCCAGGCTTCTTTCTTGTGTCCTACTGGGCAAGGCCTCCTGTCCCAGGACCTCCCTGTGGCCCCAAGTGCCGGTTGCGATTCCAGCCATGGAATCATGGAAATTTAAGAATGCTTTTCAGAGTCATTCAAACTATTTCCACTTAGATGCCATTGGCAGACCTCATTCACAGGCCCCATGTGGCTGCCGGAGAGGCTGGGAAATCTCCTCTTCATTGAGGGTGGCCACAAGCCCAGCTTACCCTGGGGGTGAGGTCTGTTGCTGTAAGAGAAGGAGAAACAGATCTTCGGGGATATCGAGTTGTCTCTGCCATAATAGCCATCTAACTCTTTATTACTGATTGAAATATCCAGGAAAAATGCTTAATATTTCAGTTCAGGCTGTACAGTATGGTAAAAGGCTTTACTAGACTAGACGTCAAAAGAACGGAGTTGAGTTACACTACTTACAACAGGTGGTGCAAGCCTGGGGAATTATAGCCAACAGCACTGTGCCTGGAGACACAAGACTGGATTTGAATTCTGATTCTGTGACTCAGAGACGCGTGACTTTGGAGTCTTCACCTGAAAGTAGAAATAACAATACCTACCTCATATATTGGTGGCAGGATTAGATAATGGGTGTATGTCAGACACATAATTGTGATTTAATCAATATTATTTTCATTACCTTCTTGTCTGAAGCAGGCTCCAGGCTCCGAGCTGTCAGCACAGAGCCTGACGTGGGGCTCCAACTCACAGACCGCGAGATCATGACCAGAGCCAAAGTGGGACGCTCAACCGACTGAGCCACCCAGGCGCCCCTATCTCCTTGAGCTTCCGATTCATCATTGATGAGACCCTTACATTGTATGAAAAGTTATAAATCGCCATAAAAATAGAAAACAGTCATATAACAAATGTGAAAAGTGCTTACAAAGAAAACCCAGAAGGTTGAGGATCTCCAATAAAGCCAAACCCAAATGGGAGACGGACAGTGAACATAGGCCTTGGCTTACCTCTGTTTTCCTTCTGAAGAAGAGAAGGCCACCTCGTTACTGCTGACACATGGGCAGAACCTTGAGCTATGTGTTTAGTTCTCTCTGCTCATCTTCTTAAGGTACGTAAGAAATCGTTCCCAGCGTCATGATACAATTAGGGCACTCCATGATGGAGACAGTCCGAAGGCTCCAACAGGTCAGGAGAAAGGCTAGCCCTGGTCATGTGTATGAGCGGAAAATGTACCAGATTAGGAGAAGATTTCAGGTCACTCACTACATGTGACACCGACAAAGGTAAAAGCATCTGTGTCTTATACTTTTAAAGAATTTTATTTAAAACTTTCACATTGGGGCGCCCGGGTGGCGGCTCAGGTCATGATCTCACAGCTCGTGAGTTCGAGCCCAGCATCCGGCTCTGCTGACAGCTCAGAGCCTGGAGCCTGCTTCCGATTCTGTGTCTCCCTCTCCCTCTGCCCCCAACCCACTCGCATTCTGTCTCTGTCTCTCTCAAGAATAAATAAACATTAAAAAAAAAAATTTAAAATTTCACGTAATAATACAGCTGACCCTTGACCAACATGGGGGTTGTGGCAGCGAACGTCTACGTGGTCAAAAATCCAGATATAACTTTTGACTTCCCAAAACCTGAACTACAAATGGAAGCCTTATCAACAATACAAACCGGCGATCAACACATATCTGTATGCGCCCTGTATTATACACTGTGTTCTTACAATATAGTAAGCTAGAGAGAAGAAAACATTATTGAGAAAATCATAAAGAGGAAACAATACAGTAGGGTTACTGGACAATCTTTATTGAAGAAAATCTGTGTATAGTTGGACCCAACCAGTTCAAACTCATTTTGTTCAAGGGTCTACGGTGTTTATCCACTTAATCTCAGAGATGTATCAGATAGGGCCATTTGATGAAACCACTTTGAAAAATACGTATCATTTGCACAATATTGAGGACTAGAGGCTTACACATTCCTCTTGTTTGTAAAACTCTTATAATTTGGGAGAAAGCTATAGTGTCCTCCGATATTGGACTATCCGAATAGGAAAGATAAATAGGGGTGCCTGGGGGGCTCCATCGGTTAAGTGTCTGACTCTTGATTTCAGCTCAGGTCATGATCTCATGGGTCGTGAGATCAAGATCCAAGTCAGGTTCCATGCTGGGCATGAAGCCTGCCTAATATTCTCTCTCTCCCTCTCCCTCTGTCCCTCCCCTGCTCTCAATCTCTCTCTCTCTCTGTCTCTCAAGAAAGAGAGAAAGAAAGTATGAATGAAAGAAAGAAAGAAAGGTGATTGCAGAAAGAAAGAAAGAAAGAAAGAAAGAAAGAAAGAAAGAAGGAAAGAAAGAATAAAGAAAAGAAAAGATACCTATGGGGATGCTTGGCTGGCTCAGTAGATCATGTGACCCCTGATCTTGGGTTCAAGCCCCACACTGCGTGTGAAGCCTACTTAATAAAAACAAAAATTTTACATAAAAAAAGAAAAAATAAATGTACTTAATGATTTTAAACAAAAAAGTTAGCATTAAACATAAAGGGAAATATTTAAAACTCTAAGCCTAGCTAGTCTTATTGACAACTTCTATTAAATATTTAAGGGCTAGTTATTTTTTGACTTATATAAGCCATTCCAGGAAATAGAAAAGAAGGCATATCCTTCAACTGCTTTTTGAGGCTAGCTTGACCAAAACCTAAGAAGGCCAGAACGAAAAAAAAGGATAATCACAGGCCTACCTCCTTCACAAACACAGATACAAAAGTCCTGAATAAAATATTAGCAAGCCAGATCCACCAACGTATTAAAAAAAAAAAAAAAATAGAGCGTTGGTATCTTGGGTTTATTCCAGCAATGCAAGGTGGGATTAACATAAAAAATATCTAATTTAACATACTGACATTAAAAGATCTATTTTAAGGTAGTGATGTAATTCACTATCTTAGGAAATGTAATTTACTTCTTAGAGGAGAAGAAAAAAAACACCATATGATCATTTCAACTAATGCAGGGGAAAAAAGCATTCAATGAAATTGAACATTGAGTCCAGACTTAAAATCTTTTAAAACACACACACACATACACTTAGAAATTTAGGAATAGAGGCAAATTTCTTACCTCCATAAAGAGTACGTTAAAGAAAAAAAAAAAAAACCCTATAGTAAACATTAGTATTAATGGAAAAACTTAGACCATGTTTTTACAATCAGGGAAAAATAAAATAAAAGCACCCATCACCATTTCTACTCAAAAAAACGTATGGCGACACAGTAAGAAAAGAAGACAAAAATTAGAAACAAAGAAAGCAAATAATCACTATGAACGAATGATACAATTACCTCGTAAAAAGCCCTCTGGAATATTTAGATTATTTCTCATTATAGAAAAAGATTTAAAAAGTACAACTGCATTAAAATGTAAAACTCTTTTGATCGAAGACGTCCTAAGATTCATTTTTTAAAGTTACAAATAGGGAGCAGATGTTCAGAAAACATGACAGGAAACTGATGAAGTGTGGGGATGAAATACTAAAGTGATAAGAAAAAAGGTGATTGCAGAACCGAGCGAGTGACACAATCGGACGTTTTGCAGAAGGAAACACATGAATGGACAATACGTACATGAAAAGATGCTCCGTTTTATCAGTAGTCAAGGCAATGCGGGCTAAAATCACAGCAAGACACCGTTTCACACCGAATAAATTGCCCAAAATCTTCAGGTCCCATGACCCGGAACCAGCAGGCTGGGGGCTGGAGGAGGCACCAGGAGCCAGAAGAGCAGTGTGGGTGATGGTGGGAGCTTGGCCACCCGGCAACTCCTCCCTCTGGAGCACCCTCCCCTGGTAGGTCATCCACGTCCTGGGAGACACGGTCCAGAATGTGCCAGCCTGATGGGCAGGCTGAGGGATGTCCAGATCGCTGGTAGAGCGTTATTTCTGGGGCGCCTCGGGGGCTCAGTCATTAAGCATCTGACTTTGGCTCAGGTCATGGTCTCATGGTTGATGAGTTCGAGCCCCACATCAGGTGAGCTCAAGCCCTGCTTCAGGTGAGCCCTGCTTCTCTCTCTCCCTCTCTCTCTCTCTGCCCCTCCTGGGATTCTTTCACTCTGTCTCTCTCTCTGCACCTCACTCACTTGCGCCCTCTCTCTCTCTCTAAAAAAAAAAAAAAGAACATTGTTTCTGGGTGTGTCCGTGAAGGTGTTCCAGAAGAGGTGAGCATTTACATCAATAGACTGAGCAAAGATCACCCTCACGATGGGTGGGCATCATCCAATCCGTTGAGGGCGCAGACAGAACGAGAAGGCAGAGAAAGGGCGAATTTGCTCTGCGTGCTCCAGCTGGGACGTTCTCCTGCCCAGACGCACTGGTGCTGTGAGTTCTTGAGGACTCCGGCTGTGACTTACACGGTCGGGTCCCCTGGTGCCCAGGCCTTAGACTCAGACTGAAGTCCACCACCAGCTTTCACAGTCTCCAGCTTGTACAAGGTGGGTCATGGGAATTCTCGGTCCCTCTAACTGCATGAGCCAAGTCCTGCGATAACGCGTCTCTCTGTCTCTATCTCTCTCTCTCTGTCTCTGTCCCTCTTTCTATAGACAGGTACAGATAGATAGATGATAGATAGATATAGATATGTAGATATATAGGTATATAGATACAGAGTTGAAGGGACTCCAATATACACACATATACGGAAGGAAGGCATCTATACATGTATAATGTATTCTGTTCGGTCCGGTTATGTTTCACTGGAGAACCTTGACTGCTTCATGACACTATCTTGGTGTTTTTATTGTAGCAAACCCACATGGGCCAGACCTTAATATTTGACAGGAAAAACGGGGAACCAGACTTTGGTCTATTCACAAAATGGAACATCACAGAGCGGTGAAAATAGAGGGATGTCAGCCGCATGAATCAAAATGGATCACGCTGACAAAGTGGGAAAAGGAAGTCACAGGACGATATACACCCCACGTACCACAGGCAGGTGCTCAGAGCATGTATATAGAGTTCACACTTAGGCAAAACTAAAATATACTGTTTAGCAATGTGCACCTGTGCGTGTGAAGATTTAACGAAAGGCAAAGGAATTATAAATATGAGGTTCGGGCCAGAGGTTAACTCTGGGGGTTAGGGCAGTAAGGCTGCATAGGAGTCCTCAAAACTAGGAGCAAAGTTCTCGTTACCTCGCCACCTAGGGGCTCGTGAATGTATCCTTTACACCTTTTGCACACCTGTACATATGCCTGATACGCTCTGATGTACCTAATAGTTCCTTAAAAAAATAAATAAATAATAACGCATCATGTAGAGAGAGTTGAACGCAGAGGACTGCCTCGTCCACATGACCAGTCCTTACGAAGAACCGTTTTAGACATCCAACGACGTCTTACCCGAATCTCCTCTATCGCGTTTGGTGCTATGCCCAGACAGAGCAGAGAGAGCTCTTGTGTCTGGGGACAGCCTGGTGTGCGATGATAACAGGGCAAGTGTCTCCAGCCTTCCTCTTTCCTATGAAGATGCTCCAGTCTGATTCTCCTGGAGCCAGCTGCCCCCCGGAGCCAAACAACCTGCTTTGAAGGCGTTGCTTTTTATTTGCAAAAGCATCTACAGGCGTTGGTGACAGGGTTCAGCAACTCCCCTCCCCCAGTCCTCCCAGACCGCTCTCACCCCTTCAAGCTCAGATCTGGCCCCAAAACAAAATTCTCCCCGACTAAGCGCTCACCTTTATTCCTTCTCCTCTTCCTCAGTGTTTCCTTTTCATGCAAGCAGTCCTCCCCGCCCTCCTCCCCCTTTAACTAGAAACAGAGTGAACCAGTCTCCTTCCTGGTGGTTACTTAGCTCTGTCTATTCCCAGATTCTATTCAACCAAAGCATAGAAACTGGGCCAGAACCCAGACTACAAACCGATGAAAGTGTTGCATCGCCAAAAATATAATTTTTCTTTAGCAGCATTGCTCTTTAACAGGATTTTCTTTTAGGAAAAAATTTAACCGTATCGGTATCCTTTTAGGCAAAATCACCTTCACAGTATGGTGCTCAGACTGTGGTCTTTAGAATCTGGCAGACCGGGATTAAATCTGGGTAAATTATTTCACATCTTGGCACCTCATTTAACTCGCCTTCATCAAAGAGAGAGATTCTTAAATACAGGAAAACCTTGAAAATACATTGCCTGTGTACCCTTCGTGAAAACCTGACGCAAAACACAAGGCAGTTACCTGAGCTGTCACGAAAGTGTGAAACCCAAGGCACCGGGGCCGTGGCTGCCTAGCCTGCCCTGCGGGGTTTCCTTGTTCTTGAATACTAGGTTTGTTTTGTTTTGTTTTCTAAATAATTTGTTATCCCTAACAAAAACAATAGCAATGTAGCATGTGTTGGAATCATTCTAGGAAAATTATTTTAGAAAACCCAGCAATGTGGCACAGAGTCACTAGAATCCTGGGACTTGACATAGATGTAAAATCCAGAGCTGCCTGGGTGGCTCAGTCAGTTAAGCACCGACTTCGGCTCAGGTCAGGATCTCGGGTCCGTGAGTTCGAGCCCCGCGCTGTGCTCTGTGCTGACAGCTCGGAGCCTGGAACGTGCTTTGGATTCTGTGTCTCCTTCTCTCTCTGCGCTCCCCTTCCCCCACCCCTCTCTCTCTGAAAAATAAATACGCGTTAAGAATTTTTTTAAAAACATATTAAATAGCCATGTCATTTTGAAAGAAATAGAAACAAATAAAAATAATGGCAGATTTTAACTTTCATCCTTCACCTAGTGCTTCCCGACATTTCCTTGTACTTAAAAATCAGTGGGTGCATTTTGTTTTCACCTAGATAAAAATCACAAGGGAAAAAAATACAAGAAAATGAGGAAGGTGGGAACCTGGGTAATTTGTTAATTTTTTCTTCATGATCTTTATTCCCCCCCCCAAATTTTCAGCCCTCAACTAGTACATATTACAGTGAATATACACTATCTTGGTGGTCATAAAAATGATATTAAAATCAATATATGCAATTAGATATAGGCCGTATGATGAGCACCACGTGAACAATGTACTAAAAAAAAGTCCTGAAAGTGGATATGGCCACAGCCAACCACAGAGTCTTCTGGGTTGTAGCACTATGGGGGGTTGTTTTAATCTCCCCATCCCCCGCCTAATTTTTCTGTGTTTCGCAAATGTTCCACAGTGACTGTGTGATATTTTTTAAGTGGGAAATATAACCACAATAAGATAAGATAAAGTAAAATCATATGATATAAAATAAAATAAAATAAGATAAAATAAGATAAAATAAGACAAAATAAAATAAAATAATAAAATAAGATAAAATAAGATAAAATAAGATAAAATAAAATAAAATAATAAAATAAAATAAAATAAGATAAAATAAGATAAAATAAGATAAAATAAAATAAAATAAAATAAAATAAAATAAAATAAAATAAAATGATACGATACGATACGATACGATACGATACGATACGATACTAAAACCGGGGGTCCTCGCCCAGCAGGGCAGAGCAGGACAGAGCACAGAGAGCGGTTCCAGCTTTGAAGCTGAGAGAGGCTCGTGGGGAATTTCTGAACACCCCCCTGCCCCAGTCCTCCGGTTGCCATGACGGCCACAGGCACCTTCCTGCTGTTCCTGAGAGCACGTTTGTGTATACATGTTTTACGTTTGTATACATACAGTGTATAGTTTTGTGTGTGTGATATATAATACATATCATAGATACTTACATTAGTAATACACAACTATAATCTCAGTGCAAACCCTCAGGCAGTACAGAAGAAACTAAAATCTCTCTGGACCTCCAGCCCCAATCCTCGCCTCCAGTGCAGACGTTTAACGGTCACGTGTTACAGGTGCAAATTTGCCCGTGTGCTCACGGCCAACCCCAACGCGTTTAGACCTTTTTATCTGCGGCTACACAGACACACGTCCACACAGAGCGTTCTGATCTGGATCCGTGTGGTCCTGTTTGCAAAAACGATTTTCTGCCCTACGCGTCGTCTGCTCGGCGCCGTCCGAGGGGGAAGCTTCTCTGCCAGCCCCTGTAACTCTATCCTTGTATTTTCACGAGGTATGAGCAGCAAGGAAGCGAACGGTAGTAGGTTATTTTTTTAATTAAAATAATTTGTTTTACTTTAGACATCTGAGCGTTGCTGCCAATTTCTCACTGCAGTAAAAAACAAACAGCAAAAAAAAAAAAAACAACTTTAGCAATAAATAGGCTTCCTCGCAACAAAGCCGTTCTCTCCAGAGATTTTTGCAGAATAAAGGGATATGGGACGCATGTATTTTTAATTTAACAGACACACCCTGTAAGGCCTTGACAATAGGTCCTCTCATCTAGCAGCGTGCAACGAGTACCTGTATTTCCTCCCACGCTGGATAGTATCCGTTCGGTGTTTTTTGCCGACCTCGTTCCGTTGGACGAAATATTGCCTTACTGTTATAATTTGCATGTTCCTGATGACCCAGTAAGGTTGCGTCTGAATTTTTGGCCCTTTAGACTTTTGTTTATTTTTTCAAGTTTATTTAGAGAGAAAGAGAGAGAGGGCACACGCAAGGGGAGGGGCAGAGAGGGAGAGAGGGAATCCCAAGCAGGCTCCACACTGTCAGCACACAGCCCAACACGATGCTCGAACTCACGAACCACGAGATCGTGACCTGAGCCAAAGTCAAGAGACAGATGCTCAACTGACCGAGCCACCCAGGCAACCCTGATCTTTTAAATGGCTTCTAGTCTCTCCTACGTCACCTTTCCACTTGCTCTGTCATCTTGACTCCTGTTAACGAGGTTGATAAACCAGCTGGCCAGTCTGGACGCTGTGGAGACGAACAAACAGAAACTTCTGGAGTCACTTGCACTTGGCCACGTACGGCAGGAACAGTGCATGGCTGTTGATTTCCAGCCCTTCTGGCCCCTTCTTCAGTAGTCACTTCTGCAGCAGAATGTCTACTGGAATGATCGTCAGAAGATTCGGGGGCAGGTGGGGTTTGGGCCACTTTTTGACCCTATGTCTCCGGTGAACTTTCTTTAATTTTTTGGCTTCAGATTCATCACTTATTAAGAGGAGTGGGCAGGGGCACCTGAGTGGCTTGGTCGATTGAGCATCCAACTCTTGATTTCAGCTCAGGTCATGTTCTCATGGTTCATGAGTTCAAGCCCGGCATGGGGCACTGAGCTAAAGCACAGAGCCTGCGTGGGATCCTCTCTCTCCCTCCCTCTCCACCCCTCCCCTGCCTGCTTCTCTCTCAAAGTAAATAAGCAATCTTAAAAAAAAAAAAAAAGAGGGGCGCCTGGGTGGCTCAGTCGGTTAGGCGTCCGACTTCGGCTCAGGTCACGATCTCGCGGTCCGTGAGTTCGAACCCCGCGTCGGGCTCTGGGCTGACGGCTCAGAGCCTGGAGCCTGCTTCCGATTCTGTGTCTCCCTCTCTCTCTGCCCCTCCCCCATTCATGCTCTGTCTCTCTCTGTCTCAAAAATAAATAAAACGTTTAAAAAAAATTTTTTTTTAAATAAATAAATAAAAAATAAAAAAAAAAGAAGAGTGGATAATAGATATTATACCTACTTTATAGGTGTAAATGTGCCCGCCATGTGTGCACGTGTGTTCTCCATTACCCAGCCTCACAGAATTCGTTCAATTCCAGCTTGCGCGAATGTTTTTCTTCCTCATCCCGGTCCCGCGGATGTTGTCCGTATTTCCCACCTGATGGTAACAGAACTCAAACAGGTCTAGACTGTTGGTCACTGAGTTGTCTACAGACAACTGGTCAGCACGGGGGCTCACACTTAAGACAGCTCAGCACTAAGGCCCCTCGACTCCACTTCTTGGCTTTCCTGAACAAAGACCCCTTATCACCTGCCTGAGTCAAAGGCTCTGCTCTTTCTACGCCTTCTGTCCTGTCCAAGTTTCCTTCTGCCCCTTCACTGTTTCTTCCCATCTCTAGTCTTATCCAGCTTGAGGCCTGGAAAATGGATAACTCTGCGATGAGACTTGCTTCTGGTTCTGTGTGGGATGGTGGTGGAGAAAGGGAGCAGAGAGAGAGGGAAATACACACAAAACATGTACACGTAAACACACATGCACATGCACACACACGCACGTGTGCACCTTCACATACGTGTGCATATATGCACATAAGCAAATACACCTGAGCTACAACCCTGTTGTCTAGGGGGAGTGTAAAGGACCCAGGGAGATAGTATACATGCCTGGGCTTTGTACACTACAGAACCCCATACAGTTAAAGGAGTCATTGCTCTGAAGTTTTCCCGGTGAAATAGGTACTTGTTTGTTTTGAAATCTTGCAATATTTTCACCTTCCAAGCAGGAGTGACCTACTCCTCTCACTAGTCAATGTGAGAGTTCCCGGGCACAGGCTGACCAACGGGGCTGAGCCACGCCAGACCCACCTGTATCTTGGAATCTTCCCTAGAAGGGGACCCTCGTCTCCTCCTACTGTACTGTCCCTGCAACAGCCTCTCCATCTCGTTATCATCGGGGAAGGGCCATGAGATGCATTTTAGTCACAGCGAGCGGCTGATAACACACGATCCTTGGGGATCAACTCCACCCTCCGACGGGGCTCTGTGGTCATAGGAAGTATACAGTTTCCACGTGTTCTTCTGGCCTGAACGGCCATACGCTTTGCTCACAGGCTGCTGAGGCATAAAAGTTCAGCCACCCGGGGGCAGATTTTGGTGGGAGTCGAGAAGAATAAGGTTAATTTGGGAGGGAAACAAAGCCAGAGGTGGAGAGGCAAGGGCAGGGCGCAGTCCAGCCTGGGGAGGGCATGGGATGTTTGAGACACCGGGGCCCGGGTAGAAAGTTTCGGGGGCTCAGAGAATGGGGTGGGAGGGACAAGAGGCTCCAGTTCTGAATGCTCATAAAGGCCACGTGAAGAATTTGGACTCTATCCTTACAAGGGGTGGAGGCAACGGAGGTCTTGAAGCAGAGGTCTGACGTTGTTAGGTTTGGTTCTCAGGGAATATCTCCAGAATCCAAAGCTCTCGAGCCACTGGTTGAGAAGCAGAACTAAAGCCGAAGCAGCATGAGCTAGGAGCTGGGATTCGATTAAGGACCACGTGGCAAGATTTAGAAATGGATTGCTTAGGGAAGATGGGGTGAGACCCTCTTCCACCGTAGAGTAGTCAAGAACAAGAGGCAGTCTGGGAAGGGTTTCCTCTGGGAGGCAGGAGGTTTCGGGCACGTGCGGGACACTCCCCAGACACAGTCTCGTCACCTTCCAATGCCGAGCGCTCCGTGGCATTCCAAAAGGAAAACAGTAGGCAAGACAATGGGGCCCCGCTTTCACGCGGCACGCACCCCAGTGGCGGAGACAGACAACACACGGGTTGGGTAGGTAAACCAAATAACAGATTGGGGTGAGTACGATGAGGGACCCAAAGAAGAGGGTAGGAAGAAGGTAGACGGTATAAAATTAAAGTTTCAAGTGGACTGTTCAAGAGAGGTAGCGAAGCAAGGAAAAAAGGCGTGAAGTCGTTACTACGCATGTTGACGGTTTGGCTGTCACGGACCCTTTGACGAAGTGTTGGGAGTCATGTGCCCTGTCTCCAGAAAACACGCAAACTCACGATCAATCCATTGAGGAATCGGAAATTGTTAGAGTGAAAACATACACTTTTTCCCCCCACTCTTGTCTTTTCCTTCACGTTTTCTTCCTCCTTAATGATACCTGGCATAGATTCTGTAATCTGTTACTCATCTTTGCTTTAAAGAACTAGCTCGGATCGATTTAAAATGTGGACAGGGTGGGGCGCCTGAGGGGCTCGGTCAGTTGAGCATTTGACTCTTGATGTCGGCTCAGTTTGGGACCCCAGGGTGGTGGGATCCAGCCCCATGTAGGGTTGTGCCCTGAGCACAGAGCCTGCTTGGGATTCTCTCTCTCTCTCTCTCTCTCTCTCCCTCTCTGCCCATCCCCCTTGCTCACTCTCTGTCTCTCAAAACAAAGTTTTTAAGTGTGGATGGTGGACAGCGTATCTGAAACCAGGCTGCCCGCAGCCCCAGCATCAGCCTCTCTTTCTGTTGGGGGCGTGGCTGAAGGATGTGCTGCTCTTCCCTTCCTCTGACCTCCTCTTCCGGGAAGGGTATAGACGTGGAAGATCGGGGCACCGTCACCGGCCCCTCCTCTTTGTTGTCATTGGGTCTTGGGCCACACCAACTGGCCATGAAGCTCTCAGGCTGTGTATGTGTACTTTTTAGGGTCCCCGGGGTCTCCCTCCTGCCTGGTGCCCTCACCAGCTGGCTGGGGTTCTGACAGGATAGCTACACAGTCATCTTCACTATTTGCACTTGACCTACAGGACCTTCCTGTAGCCTTGGCTACAAAGAAGGTGAGGGTGTTCCTGGGCCCTCTGGCCCTCACTTTCAGCCCTACCGTCTCTGTCCTGTTATCCCTTTTGGTGTAGGTACAAGGTCATATCAGCAGTTCCTCTGCCTTGGCTGACATCCATCAAAGGGGAATACGTGCCAGGCTTCATTTCTTACACATCCATCTCAGCTTTGCAAACCATTTTCTCATAGTCTTACCTCGTACTAGGGAGGGGAAATGTCCTCTCTGCGTGCACTGTCCTTCTCATGGTAAAGGGCACCCCTTTTCCCTCATGCCCTTGTTAGACAGGCTGGGGGCCTGGTGGATGAAGCTGAGGCATGGTCTGCTGCCTCTAAAGAAGCCCTCGGGAAGCCCTGAGAGCTGGCTGATTCCCACTGCAGGCAGATCTCAGAGACTGTCTTCAGAATGTAGGTTACTTAACACTCGGTCTTTCCCTGGATGCCTTAGCAGCAATGCCAGGATAACAGGAAGAGTACCCGCTGGTGCCCTATAACAAGATTTAACTAGGGAAAGAGAAACTACCTCAACATGTATCCACCAAGAAATTTGAATACAGGGAATACTTACGTGAACGTTGGAGGGACCAAGTAGCCCAACAGAGTGGGTGAGAATGGCAGAGTGGAGCGGGTGTTACTGGAACACAGGAGCTGAGGTTTATCAGACAGCAAACCTGTCCTGCAGAAACTGAAGGCCTAGAGGAGAGACCCTACCAGAGAAGTCACCTGAGGAGAGTCAGTAGCCTGACTTCTCCAGTCTTGATCTCCAGTCTGTAGCCAGTAGTCTATCTATAGATAGATAGTCAGACTATAGACAGTCTGTAGTCTATCTCACTAGACAAGGCTAGGGGGGACGTCAGCTGACGTGTAGGCCTGGAACCAGATCCTGCAGGGCTGCAGTCAGTCCCTCTGCTTTAGATAGAAGAACCAGGAAAGAGCAAGGAATGGGATCTGGCGGGGGCGGGGTGCAAACAGATAGTTCACATACGAATTATTGAATACAGTCTCAGAAAGACTACTGACTTTTGATGGTTCCCCTACTCAAGCGTAAGTAGGACTCTCTGATGTGGGGGGTATGAAGGCATGTCATGATGAAATTATCCAGAACAACCCCACGTTGACTGGAATTGAACTGACGCGTCTTCAGGAGCTGAGAAACATAATGACACGTTCACCGTTGAACTGGTAAACAGGAATCAATTTTTGAGAAGACTTTCTCTCCTCTATATTGCGATGCCTTTCACGGTAGCTTTGTGATAGAATCCGTATGTCCTACAAAAATAGTTCATTTGCCTTCACTACTTTTGGAAGCCATGTTTAGTAAAGGGACAGAATCTAAAAGTTTACTCCAAACCCAAGCTAAAGTTGAAGAACTGTCTTGGACAAAGCAGAACTAAGATGGAAACCTTCCCGGGGATGGGAGCATCCTGACTTCTTGTTCAACTTGAGCATTTTTTAAGCCATAGGAAATTGTCTGGCAGTTGTATGTAAGGTTAAGTTCACTAAGCTGAATCAAATTTTAGAACAAAAATGACATAATGCACTCAACACTCCATTATCTATTCTCAGATAACCCCCAAATCTTTGATATGGAATGCATTTTCCATTTTTGGCAGAAGCTTTTTCATCATAATTATGCTTGGCTTTGAATAAGGTTTCAATTAGTTTACAGGAGAAGACAGCAGTGGTGCCAACATGTTCCTTCCTGCAGATCTCTTTAGAATACCAAAAGGTCATTGAAAAACAAAACATTTTTCAGCAGTAGCAACAAAAGTTTCAGATCTTACCTTCTGAAAATCCTGGCATTAATTCCCTCTCCTAATTCATGCAGCAGAAAAAAAAAATATACATAGTTGGGTCATTCAAGCAGCAGGCCCCCCACCTTCCCATGTTTACCTACCCAGAATTCATCCTCTCCATAAAACACAGCCATGGAAAGTGTAGACTCTGGAAAAAGACTGGCTGAGTTCTGGTCCTAATTCTCAATTTGAAAGCTGTGTGATCTTGGGGTAAGTCACTTGTCTTTTCTTAACATCTTTCTCCAAATATGGAAAGTATTTAATCTTTCTAGTAATTAAAAAAAAAAAATGTCAACAGCACTTAGGCTTCCAGCTGAGATGGAAAAGCTCATATGAGACTTAACCTCCCACAGGGAACAAATATAAATTTCAGGTATTACGCAGAAGTGAATAAACAACAAAAAAAGCTGCTTGCAGGTGTTGGAAAACAATCAGAGCATATGGAACTTGAGGGGCCAAGATGGCAAACAGAAGGGAACACACTGAGGTGAGCAGAGCCTTCTCTACTGCTTTCTTACATTTCTGAAAATCAGTTTTATTCGGGTGTAAGTGACATACATTAAAATGCATCCTCTTAAAAGTATGTTTGGTGAGTTTTGGCAAATGTATAAACCGGTGTAACCACCATCACATGGAAGCCACAGAATACTTCCATTGCCCAGAAAAGTTCCCTCGTGTACCTTCGCTGTCAGGGACCAGCAACATGCACTGCCTTAGGTAGCCACTGATTGGCTGTCTATGACTATGACTTAATTTGTCTGCCATAGGATTTCGTATAAATAAAATCATCAGTATCTGCTCCTTTCACTCTGTGTGTTGTTCATTGTGACATTCATCCATATTTTGGGGTTTAGTAGTTCATCTCTGTTGATGGTACTTCATGTATTTTGAAGGTCTGTTATTAGGTAACACACCTGTAGAATCATTAGGTCTTCTTCATAAAGTAACTTCTTACTATTATGACGAGATTTATCATCTTGAAGTCTATTTTCCTGGGATTAATATGCATAAGCTTTTTTATGCTTATGATTTGTGTAGTATGTATTTTTCTAACCCACTATTTTCAAATTTAAGTTCAAAGTGCAACTCTCTGTAAACAAACATGGAACTGGATCTTGCTTTTTATCCAATCTGAAAAATCTCTGTCTTTTAATGAGAGTGTTTAATCCATTTACATTTAATGTCATTATCATACTGTTGGGCTTAAGTCTATCATCTTTTTATTTATTTCCTATTTATTCACTCTACTCTTTGTTCCTTATTTCACAAATACAGTTTTCGAATTCTATTGCATCTTTTCTATTATTTTTAACTACCCCTATTATACTTTAGTAATTGCCTTCACTGTTTACCAATACTACAATGGAGACAGAAAATGTAATATATCTGTACCATGGAGTAAACTAGCTACTGTTATATGCAACATGGATTTCATAAAGACAATGAGCGATTTCATCCAAAAAAAAAAAAAGAAAGGACATGTTATATAATGGTATTCATAAAAATTTCAAAACTGACAAAATTAACCTATGGTGATAGAAGTTAAAATGATTGGCCATGAGGTAAAGGCAGGAGGAGCTATGGCATAACTTATAGAATGCTGATATGATAATATTCTATCATTTTATGGGTATGTTCACCTTATAAAAATATGTTGTGCTGCACACTCTGATTTTAGTGTTTCTGCATATAAATTATATTTCAATTTAGTAAATTACTCAAAAATTCACGGCACAAGTCACCAGTTAATACCTCGTCAATTTGCAGATTATGAAAAATATAAATGATATTGTGAGATTTCAGTGACATTCGTGCTCTCACATATTGCTGGTAGCAATATAAATTTCTATGATTTTGAAATGTAATTTGGCCATAAGGCAAATCAAATTCCGGGAAAGGCCTACCACATCATAGTTTTCTGGTTAGATGTTTTCACAACCAATCACACTGTATCCTCACAATAAGCATGGAGAACAGGCATTATTATCAACATCATACAGGGGAGCAAACTGGTTCTGAACCTTTAAATGCCTGTTGAATGTCATAGGACTGGTAAACAAGTAAGCAGAAATTCTTACCCAGTACTACGATAACTAGGAGAAACTTCTGAGAGTGAAATGAAGCTCATCAAAATTACCCGGGCGGGGGGAGTGAAAATAGGGGGTTGTCACTATGAGAAAAGAGCTGGAGGCAAGGAGACCCATATTATTGCTTTACTTTTAATATGGAAAAGAGGATGCTTCAATAAATGATGCTTCTTGGGGGCCTGGGTGGCGCAGTCGGTTAAGCGTCCGACTTCAGCCAGGTCACGATCTCGCAGTCCGTGAGTTTGAGCCCCGCGTCGGGCTCTGGGCTGATGGCTCGGAGCCTGGAGCCTGTTTCCGATTCTGTGTCTCCCTCTCTCTCTGACCCTCCCCCATTCATGCTCTGTCTCTCTCTGTCCCAAAAATTAAAAAAAAAAAAAAAAAAAAAAGAAAAAAAAAAGTTGAAAAAATAAATAAATAAATAAATAAATAAACGAATAGCATAGTTACGATTTTTTATAATAACTGACTCATAGGAGCCCATAGAGGAGAGATGGCCGAATGAATGAATTTTCCAGCAACACAGGAAATGCTTAGGATGTAATATTAAGTGAAAGGCACAGTAAATTCCACTGAGACTCTGAGTAGAACTATGTGAAACTTATGTGTGCACACGTGAGCACTTGGTGAATAGATTCCCAGACGGGGAGAAAAACGATGTACAAGGACAACGGGAACTTCAGGGAAATTTAAACATCTTTTTCCTCCTCTTTTATTGCCGCCCCAATAGTATTTATGCAGTATACTAAAATGTAAAACTAAGAAACCAGCCGGTAAGCAAAAGTGAGCAGTCCGGGCTATCGGAGGCATGGCAGGTTTTTACAAGGCGTGTGATCTGACAAGAGTGCACTGGGGTAGCAGATTCATAAGTGTTTTAGAGAGTAAAAGAACTTGGGCGGAGAGGAATTAGAAAGGGTAAGTGGTTTTCCCGAGGTCACTTCGCGGATTACTAGCAGTCAAGATCTTTACTTGTATTTTTAAGTACTTACATTTACCACTTGGACAGTTTAAACAGTAACAGTTCTTAAAAAGAAACAAACAAACGACCACCAGCAACAAAAGTAAAACTTGGCTAGGAACAAATCATTAAATCGATGACTTATAGTTAAGGGATGTAAGACATACACAGCGTCTCTAATTTATCTTATGGCTGTGTTGTATTTGCACGAAGGAATCTCAGCATTCTTAACCTTCCGCTACATGGTCATGACTAAATCACGCTATGGAAGTGCTTAAACGTGTAACTTAGTGTCAGTCTCATCCCTCAGGTTCAGAACATGCTTCTTACACATCTTTTCCCTCCTGCTGGCCTTTATTAGTCTCCGTCCTTAAACTCAAACACGTGGCATCATTTTAACGGTGTCACCCACAAAATCACTTCCATTTGCTTTGGGTCATGGGAATTAAAAGACAAACCCACCTCCTTCCTGTCTGCAACTAAGTTTAATGAGAGTAGGAGAAGCTAAAAAATCATAACGGAAGCACAAAGAGCATCATTTTCATTTAGAGCAGCGGTTACCCTCTGCAGGACCGAAAGGGAGTCGGGACAAGCCCTCATTAGAAGAGCAGTGGACACACTGGAGAGAAAATTGGGGGGCGTTTTGGAAAAAGGTGATTAAAAGTTAGATTTCCATGCGCTGTGCCAGCGGGTGCCGAGGGAGGAGGGGGCTCAGGGGGTACGGTGGCCAGACAGACCATTAAATCGGTATTAAACACTTTTCCATATGAAGGAAGTGTCCTCCTGCCAAGAGCCAGGAGTTGAGAGATCGGTTTCCACGCAAATGCTCCGTGAGAGAACTGAGTAAACCGGGAAAGATCAGGAGGTTAGCGGGGTGAGAACCCCGGGCGCGGAGCTATGTCTGGCTGCACTTCCTCGCAGACTCGGGGAACTTGGCACAAATCAGCGGGATAAAGGGCCTGTATAAACACACAAACCCACTGACTGGTTTTTTCCGTAGAATTAACTCAACCAGAAATATATTACAAAAATAGAACAAAGCTGGAGTCCGTCAGCCCTCGCCGCACCAGCCCGTAAAGGATTTCTTGCACCTTGTCCAAAGCAAAGTGGGGGAGTGACAGCTCCGGGCCCAAGCCTCCCAGCGGTGGTTCCCGCAGCTGACCACTGCCTGACCCCCTTCCAGAGCTGAGCCGTAACAAAGACCCCATTGAGTGAAATGCCGCCCATACGCGGCAGGAGGGTCTCCCAGACCCACTTCCTCCACTAAAATCCTCAAAGCGATTCGTTTGCAAAATCTGCCTAATAAGTACCACGTGGGTTCCCGGAGACCCCTGGGAGCTTGGTAAGAATTTCCGTGTGGCGCTCAGACCCTGACCTGTCTTAAGTAACCCTAGCTATGAAGCAGCAGCATTAGCCTAGCACGGCAACCTTGGGCTGTCTGAAATAAAGAATGTTAGAAGCATTTGGAAGTCCTTTCGAGATTGGTCTCCCACCCCCTTCGCGTTTCCAGTTCTGGCAAATGCATTAGGTTTAGCGTGGAAGGTGCCAGGACGATCTCGTCCATTGCTGGAGGGGGACCTTCCCAAGCTACGCCAACTGTGCTGGCCTCAGTGTCTTTGTTAGAACAATGAGAACAATCCCTACTTTTGAGGCTTGTGGAGAGAAGTCGACAAGAGAAATAAATCTGGTGTTGGACACGCGCAAAGGCAATGAATGTGAACTCTCTTCTCTCCCACACAGAATCCGACCTCGCTTGAATGACTGCTCGGCAGGGCGCCGTGAAGATGAGCGAGTGGTGGGGGCATCGTCTGGGGATTATAAATAGCGTTTTTTTGTGGGTTTTTTTATAAATTTTTTTTTAACCTTTATTTATTTTTGAGACAGAGAGAGACAGAGCATGAATGGAGGAGGGTCAGAGAGAGAGGGGGAGACACAGAATCTGAAACAGGCTCCAGGCTCCGAGCTGTCAGCACAGAGCCCGACGCGGGGCTCGAACCCACAGACCGCGAGATCGCGACCTGAGCTGAAGTCGAACGCTTAACCGACTGAGCCACGCAGGCACCCCATAAATAGCGGTTTGAAGCCACGGTCAGAAATTCCTTACAGGACTGGTGTTGTAAGATGTCTTCGGTCTAAGGCTACACAAGCAATCCAAACCCTGTCTTTGTCTCGAGGCCTTTACGAGCAGGCCAAAGCCAAGGGTGCTTACGGGGAGGTTAACCCAGGAAAGCCAAAGTGAAACCATCGTGTGCTAAAAGCAGGGAGATGCTTCGCAAAGAAAGACACTGGATGCACCATCAAATCGACGACTTCTGCACAGAGCATGGCTTTTCACATTGAACTCTGCCCAGAATCTGTTCTCTTCTCACAGAAGATAGGGTTTATAGGCACATAAAATCTCTGCGGCTGCCAGAGCACGGCCCGGAGGAAGACAAAGTGTGGCTTGAAGAGCATGCAGACCAGAGCAGAGACGTGGCCTCCGGAGGGAGGTCAGGCCTCTGCTAACCACGTCCGCGCCCATCTGTTTTGAAGCACGCACGACGCAAGCTCTGGGGTTTGCAGAGATCTGTCAAGCGCCTGTCTCAAAAAATGGGACCCCGAAAGAGAAAGAACAGTATAAGACCATGCACTTGAAAGTGACAGGCGTTGGGCCACTGACGACGGAGAACCTGAGTCCGTCGTTTGTTTGGGAACACCAGAGGGTGGCCGTGTGATGACAGTGTGCACGGGAGCTGTGGGGGGACAGAGGACATTCCAGGGATACGCACAACTGGAAGCTGAAGAAAGACGGCCTCCTGCACCAGAGCCAGAGCAAAAACATTTCTCTCAGCCACATCTGGGGCGGGAATTCGCCAGTTCCCCAGGGAGAACGGGTCAGGAGTTAGTGCCAGAATCGTATTTTACGGGCTTTGTCGCTGCAATTAATTCTTCAGATCAAGTGTGTGAGTGGTTCTGTCCGTGACAAGGTGGCTGCCTTCTCACCTAAGCTTCCCGGCTTTCGTGCGGAAGGGACTCCCTTGGGAACTGTTGAAGATCTTGATCTGAAATCAGGAGGTCGAAGAAATCACTTCGATCGGAGACCTTGTGGTAAGAGCTAAAGATGGGCCCTCAGACGTCCCGGGCCTGCCCCACGGGAACGTGCACTCCGTTGTCCACAAAGCCTCAAAATGTCCACAGGATACAGGACCCTCTTGGGTGAATTCTTTTAAGACAAAAAACAAAACAAAACAAAACAAAAAAACCCACTGTTTTTTTTCCTTAAGCATTATTCCAGACATCTTTCTACACATACAATTAGACTGATAAAGTCAGTCACGTAACAAAGGTGGAAAGTAAAGACCAGGAGACGGGTGGGTCCATGAGGATGCCGAGAGCCACGTCTTTTGTTGCAGGGAGGTGACACCACTCAAAATGGAAATAGGTGATTTAGAAGACACAACAATTGCTCTTATGGTGTGGGTGGGGTTCGGGGACTGCACCATCCAGTGACGCACAAAAATCTTTTGTTCTTTATTCAGTCACCATGTGGGGGAGTTCATGGCTTTAGATGAATCTTTCTACCTTTTCTTGGATTGATTACTGTCGGTGAGTTTTGTGGCTGTTGTGAGACACTTGCATTCATCTCCTTATGTGTTAGGAGACAGCTTTATTGATATTATTAATTGCTATTTATGTTCACTCCAGCCTCTTAATTTGTATCTCACCAGTGTTTTGTTCGTTGGGTTGGTTGGTTGGTTGGTTGGTTGTTTTTTGGTACCTTTGACGACAGTTCGAGTCGCACGTGCAGGTTGCATGTGGATGGAGGTTAACTCTCCTACCTATGTGTCCGTGATATCACGTGTGGTCTGTAATTAGTCAAACACCATGCTCTGTGCTTACCACACTTCATTACTCAAGAAGGAGGTCATCCTGGTAGGGATGATCCTATGAGGGGGGTAGTGGGAACCCAGTAAGTCCCAGGTGAACCAAACAAAACCGGCTCCCCCAGGCCTGGGCCGTAGGCCCTCATGTCCCATGGTCCACATTGGCAGGGGTGGCTTGCTGGAGAATGAACCAGACATCTTTTGATAGCCACACGCCCTGTGATAAAACTCATTCAGAGCAATGCTGTTTCTAATCCCAATACTCTACATCCAAACTCTATCTCGGATGTTTCTACTTACGACCACAAGCGTCTCAAGATCTGCACGCGGCAAACAAAATAGAGCGAAAAATAACCATCAACATCTGAACTACCACATTTTCCGCCTCCCCCAAAAGTTGCAAGAAGGGTCCAACGTTTTGTTTCGGAAAATAGCCACCATGTCTCTCAAGGGCAATAAGGCCATGGCACAGCCATAGTCAGGAAGAGTACTTGGCTTGCCGTTTTCAGCAATTTCTTTAAAAATTGTTAGAGACAACGAACACAGTTTAAAGATTGAAAAATCCCCCTAGGACTGGGGGGGTAGGAAAAGAAGATTCTTAAAAATGATGGAGCACAAGAAAAGCAATTGTCATGGTTGGTGGCCTGAACACAGGTTGATCTACTTTTTGGGGCGGGACACTTAGCGACATCTCCTCAAATTGAAGATACGCGTAGCCTCTGGTGGTTCTTCATCTAGAAATAGGAAGTATTCTCACAAGTGAAAGTGCTAGAATGTATGCATGCAAAGATGACCAGGGCAGCGGCGTCTGTTTTACTGAACATCTAAGAACAACTCAAATCTCTACCCACAGAAGAGTGGCTGCGTTAATCGTGATTTATCCACCTTGGGTCCACCGTGCGACCATTACAAAGAAGCGAGCGTAGACCCGGGAAGATCTCTAAGAAAAAGTTGTCATGAGAAACAAATCACTCAATCCGAAATATGTCAAAACACAAGACCAGTATGAATGGATGATAACATTAATAAGGATCAGAACCAGCCTTTACTAAGAGTTTACTCGGAGTCAGGTCAGCTCTCCGTGTTTCCTGTGAATGGCCTCCTTCTGTCCCCACAAAAGTCCCTGGAGGTAGTTGCTGTTGTTTTTGCTATTTTGCAAATACAAAGGCTCAAGCACAGAGACAAAAAATAACCTGTCCGAAGTCGCACAGACGCAAAGGGAAAAAGAGTCTTCCGAATGTAGGGAGGAAGAACCGGAAAATAAGGACAGAACTCCCATTTTACTCCATTTATTTTATATTATTTAATTAAAAAAATTTTTTAAGTCTGTTTATTTTGAGGGAGAGAGAGAGCACGGGGTAGGGCAGAGAGAGAGGGAGAGAGAGAGAGAGAGAGAGAGAGAGAGAGAGAGAGAATCCCAAGCAGTCTCCCCACTGTCAAAGTGGAGCACGATATGGGGCTCGAACTCACGAACCGCGAGATCCTGACCTGAGCCCAAACCAAGAGTGGACGCTTAACCCACTGAGGCACCCAGGCGCCCTATATTATTTAATTTTCTGATTATTTAATTTTCTGTACTCCCGTGTTGTAAAAATTGTGTCATTGTTTCAAAGTCAGTGACATAAGAGATAATCCCAGGAATCGCAACGGACTCGGAACCAATGTGAGTCATGTCACTGCGTCTGGGTACAAGTTAAATCCCATTTATTTTTTGAATTATGGCCCCTCCCGTCCATCTCCCAGTCCTCTGGCTCCTAACCCCCAGCAGGGAGAGAAAGAGAAGGACAGTGAGGACAGCCACCAGGAACCCCTTTTCCCATCGGACTCCCTTGGTCTGGAGGGGTTTTGCCCTGTCCTGAAAGCAGCAGATTCCCAGACAGGCTGCAGTAACTGAGGTTTATCCTAAGAGACCGCTCGCTCCTGGGTGTATTGGCCACTCCGAGGCCATCCTCTGGGCTTTACAGAAAACCGGTAAGGCTTTGGTGGCTACAGCATACACAGCACACAGCACACTACACGCGGCTCCGCGATGGTGCGAATTGCTTTCCTGCTCAATGTGTTTCTTTGTGGTTTTTTTATCCCCAGTCCTTGGCACACATGTCCCGGAATGGATTCCACGTGTGCGAGTACAAATATTGGTCCCTCTAAATATCCTCTCGGCACAACACGGGCTGTCTGCGAAGATAAAGAGGTTCCAGGCTTAGCTCAGGGAGGAGGGAAATGAAAAAGCAGAGAACCCACGGTGCCAAAAAAAATGAAAATCAACGGATGCCCAGGAGACAACAGAGACAGAAGGGAGAGAACTAACAGATACTGGAATTTGAGATTTTCTTGAAACGCTCCCACACGTCTTCGTTTCTATGAGCCGAGACAAAGACATCCTTCCTACCTCTGTGTCCCACCTTTTCAATATATTTTCACCTCATTAAAAAAAAAACTAATTTAATTGTTAATTTCTCTGTTAATTTTCGGACCAAATTTCATCTTTTACAGACACTGGAGTCGACACAGATCCTTATTAGCTAAGTGTGGCCTCACCCTAAATTCCCAAAAGCCAGGGAAGAATGTCAGAAAACGCAATGAAATTAATAATGGTAATTGCTGGAGAAATATGCCAAATACTACAATGTTAAAAAAAAAAAAATCCTGGCTCATGTTGGTAAATTTTTTTCGGCCCGTATCATTTTCTCACTACCATGAGATTCAACTAAGTGTGCCAGCTTGCAGTCAGGTCATGGTATTGGATTGAAACAAATATGTAAAATATGGTCCCTTGAGTAAAATTAAAGCAAGGACTAAATGATGTAATTTTTTGAAGTTTATTTATTTATTGTGAAAGAGAGAAAGAGAACGGGGAAGGGGGAGAGAGAGAGGGGGGAGAGAGAAAATCTCAAGCAGGCTCCGTGCTGTCAGCCCAGAGCCTGATGTGGGGCTCGAACTCACCGACCTATGAGATCGTGACCTGAGCCGACATCAAGAGTCGGGTGCTTGGGACGCCTGGGTGGTTCAGTCTCTTAAGCGTCTGACTTCGGCTCAGGTCATGATCTCGCAGTTTGTGAGGTCAAGCCCCGCTTCAGGCTCCGTGCTAACAGCTCGGGGCCTGGAGCCTGCTTCTGATTCTGTGTCTCCCTCTCTCTCTCTGCCCCTCCACCGCTCACGCTCTGTCCCTCTCTCAAAAATAAAAATAAAAACATTAAAAAAAAAAAAAAAAAAGAGTCAGGTGCATAAACGACCAAGCCACTAGGAAGTCCCTATAAGATGTGATATTTTAAAAGCAATATTCATGACTTCCAAATAATGAAACAAAATAAAAGACTAGGAATATAAAAATCCATCAAGACAGGAGAAAAAGAAACAAATCTGTTAAAGAATATTGTAAGTCAGACATATTTTTTTTTTTATCTCTCAGAGTCATCTTTCAAAACAAAAACCCATGAAGTTATCCTGACGGTATTTATTGAGTATCTACTGGGCATCCGGCATTGTGCAAGACCTTGAAGATCGTGAATAGGAACGACAAGTTCAAAGGGAAGGCAGAAAGCAGGCAAATGCAAACAAACTTGGGAGGACAGTATTAGAACAAAGTAGTAACGGGGGAGAAAAGAAAGAAACACGATAAAAAGGTATGTTTCGAAATATTAAAGGATAAATGCATAGAAAATGCAAGGAAGCAATCAGTTTCTAGAAACCAACTGGCATAGACAAAAAATATACGAAACAAGATTTAAAGGCGTGGAAGGTCACACTTGTTTGGAGAAACATGAACACACATATCAGCCTTTCTACCCGTCAAGTACACAAAAGTTAGGCAAGTGGTTCACTTAAGACTTTCATCAAAGTGATAGAAATGTAAGACAGAGGGGGATTTACGGGTTGACATGAGAAGACTTCTTCCAGTCTTTTATTTTGTCTCCTTATCTGGAAGTAATGAGTAGGATGTTTCAATTTTCTTAAGGACCATGTTTTACTTTGCCTGTACCTCCGATGGTAGCCCTGATGTCAGGGGCAGAGACAATGGACAAAGACGTGGTTTCTGATCCCCTCTCGGCCCTGCTGCTCCCCACATCGACTCCGTTTTCAGACGGCCGCTTCCTACACGGTCTCACGGTGGCCAAGCTATGTGGCACCAGATGATGAGGGGAAGAGCGGCTTCCCTGACCCCTCCAGCACAGGCCGCGGGAGTGAGACGTGTCGGCTCTGAGTGGCCCTTCCTGAAACAAATCTGTGGCCCGGAGAATGGATGGGGAGGTGTGACGGACTTAGGTGGGAGTCGTAGGCTCCAGGCTTGGACCCGGGAAGACGTGAGCCTGGCCAGAAGCATACGAGGAACGATACGACAGAGGCAGCTGGGGCCTTGGTCATAGCCCTTCTTCCTGCCCTTCCTTGTTCTTGCAGAAAGTCCCTGTGCCATCGGAGGCATCTCAGTGCACCCTGCTTTGGAGATGAAAAACACAGGTTCCGGCATCCCTTCGAGATGGGCGCGGTCGACCAGATACGAGTGGCAGTTTTCAGGTACGCCTTTTGGAAAACCTGTTGTAAAGCTGGGAGGTGACCCATTGGCCCTGTCTTTTCCTTCCCTCTTCGTTCCCGTTTCTAGAAGATGCTGGTTTTAGCAGCAAAGCCCAACTCGACACTACCAGGTTATCTGGGCGGTAGATCCCACGTGCTAACCTGACCTGCAAGAAAGCTGGCCTCTGCCTCGCATACCTGCAATATTATGAGAATATAAATAATAAGCCTCCCTCGGAGCCGGACCACTGTGATTTGTTTCTACTATGAAATTTAGTGACATACAGTGCTTCCTCCAAAGTCAAGTCATGTTTTTGGGCAGAGAGTGGCTATGGGACGAGGAGGCTTGAGCAGAAAGGGGCTCAAACGTACTCTGTGGGTCTTAGAAGTGCTCTGTGTTTTGTTTTATTTTTTTTTAACTTTTTGAATGTTTATTATTTATGTTTGAGAGAGAGAGACACACACAGAGCACGAGCAGGGAGGGGCAGAGAGAGAGGGAGACACAGAATCCGAAGCAGGCTCCAGGCTCCGAGCTGTCAGCACACAGCCTGATGCGGGGCTCGAACTCCCAAACCACGAGATCATGACCTGAGAAGAAGCCGGCTGCTTAACCAACTGAGCCACCCAGGCGCCTCTGCATTTTGTTTCAGATAGTGGTGATGTGCGTGTATACAGTTGCCAAAATTCACCAAACCCAGTGCTTAACATCCAGTCACTTCATTGTAAATGAATAATAATCTCAATTAAAAAAAAAAACCTCTCAACTGTGGCCTCAGAACAGGTGGATGCTGGGCATCAGAAACAAACAAAAACCCTCTATCATAAGAAAATATGGGAACTTCACAATCTAATGAATAAAATGGACATATATACACGAGCTTTGATTCTATAAATAATGAAACATGCACATTTTTTTCTTTTATTTTTTTACAGAGAAAGAGAGAGACAGAGCACACAACAAGGGAGGGGGAGAGAGAGAGAGAGAGAGAGAGAGACAGAATCCTAGGCAGGCTCCATGCTCAGTGTGGATTCTGACATGGGGCTCGATCCCACAACCGATCCCTGGAATCACGACCTGAGCCGAAATCAAGAGTCCTATGCTCAACTGCCTGAGCCACCCAATTTTAAAAGATGGCCCCCCACCTTTTAAAATTCCTATGAAATGTGTACAAAAGCAATTGCATCCAAGCCTCAAAGAAAATCTAAATAATGGAACCATTTCTATAATGGAACCAAAGACTATATTCTTTGGCCATAGTGTGATGAAAGGAGATATTTAATTTAAAACCAAGCAAAACAAATACCATGCAGTGAAACCGTTTGAAATTTAAACGTGAAATTCACCTACAGAGCTCCTGAGTCAGAGAATCAGTCAACATTGTTTTCTAAATAATCTCTAGTTATAACAACCAGAACTCCAGATCAAGGAAAATATTACGTATCTTAGCTTTAGCCTAATGGTAGAAGCCAAATCTGTACTTAAAAGGAAACTCATAGCTTAATTTACTTTAATATCAACTAGTTAAAACAAATGACTGTGACTTTGTTAAGCATTTAATGAAAAGTTAGAAAGAGAACAACATAATGGACCCCATGAAGACAAGAGAGAATTGTTATTAAATTTATAATAAGACACGAATGAATTTGAAAACGAGAAAAAAGACAGAATTGATTAAAATTCTGATTTTTTTTTTTTTTATATCCCATCAAGGCCTTTATGTTGTCAGTGATCAAAATACACACTTTTTTTTTTTTTTTTTTTTTTTGGCTTTGGGAACTGAGCTCATCACATGAAACATTTTCTGGCTCTCGCCTAACTCAGTCCTTCAGAAGATAAATTTTGTGTTGTTTCCATACATGTTCATTTACACAGGTGGTAGTTTTCCTAACTTCTAGGCCTAGAAGTTAGCATCCCTACTGCCTGCTGCCCTTCTGCAAACAAAAATGCATTCACCGCACAGAGTGAACAGAAAGGAAAAAGGGGCCAGCTCCACTTGGCCCGCCCCGGACCCCTTGTCCTGCGAGCACTCCCATGCTCAGGACGGATGGAACTGGAAAACCATGCAATGGCAGTGATCGTCTTGCTGGCGGACTTAACTGCCCTGGGTCCTCGCCAAGGCCCGGCCAGCCAAAGATGACGAATTTGGTTTTGGTGCCCGAGCATTATCTGAAAAGAAAGTATGTGCAAACTGTAACAGCTGTATTCTTTTACCGGGGCCAGCTCTCTTACAGAACCCCCTTCCGTCCAAGAGCAAAACCACCCAAGTCATAGCGGCAATGAAGTTGAAGATCGTTCTCCTTTACGGCTCTCAATGAGAAGTACAGAATTATCTGATTTGTTTTCTAGTTCTGACTAAAACCTACCCCACAGTGTGCCCCCCAGTTTCTCCCCGAGTGCACCATGCTGGTATGGGCGCGTGCTCAGGTCATGATCTCGCGGTTCGTGGGTTCGAGCCCCACGTCGGGCTCTGTGCTGACAGCTCAGAGCCTGGAGCCTCCTTCGGATTCTGTGTCTCCCTCTCTCTGCCCTCCCCCACTTGTCTCTGTCTCTGTCTTTCTCTCTCTCTCTCAAAAATAAACATTAAAAAAAGAATTTATCTTTATTGTAAATTATTTTGGTTAATAGCCTCTTTTTCCTTAAGTGGTCCCAAAGTCTTATAATTTTCATTAGCATTTAGGAAAACATTAACTTTTTTTTCTTAATGTGGCCCCAGATACTTTGATATCTAATAGCATTTGTAGCCACTTCGGTCAGTTACTCTTGAATGGAAAGCTGGGGTTCTCCCATCTGGGGACTCTCACTCTGACAGCCCATGCTCTGAGTCACTACCTCCAATCCCTCACCCCTCCCAAGTCCTGTCTGCGATCCCCCATGTGCCTGGCGGGGGTCCCCTGTCTCCGTCCCTCACTCCAGACTTTCCGGCCTGGGCTCTGCACCCCCTCGCCTGATCCGATGTCCCCGAGGACTCGAAATGCCTTGCACGCCTGGTGATCCTATCGGACAGGTGCAGCCGGTCTGCTGGCCCAGCCTCTCCGCTCACATGTCAGGGCAGCGGGGGGAACAGACCGCTACATCGTGCACCCGGGACTCCAGCCTCTGCACGGTTCTCAGCGCTGTTCTGTTGGCCTCGGTCAGTCTTTGCTCGTCGCCGGTCATTTTCCCCTCTTCAGCTCTTGCTGCAATGCCGCGGTTTTCTCCGGCCCCCCAACCCGCCTCATCCACCGCACCCACTGTCACGGGCCGAATTGTGCCCCTGCCACACTGGTACGTTGAAGCCCTCAGCCCCAGTGTGATTGCATTTGGAGATGCAACCTTTAAGGAGGCAAGTAAGGTTCGATGAAGTCTCAAGACTGGAGCCCTCATCCAGTCGGACTGGTGCCTTTCCAAGAGGAAAGTCTCTGGGTGTGCGTGCACCCCGAGGAGAGGCCGTGTAACACACACTGAGAAGGTGGCCTCAGGAGACACCAAGTCTGTCAGCGCCTTCGGCGTGGACGTCCAGCCTCCAAAACCAAGAGAAAATGAATCTCTGTTGCCTGAGCCCCCCAGTCTGTGGTACCGGGTTATGGCGGCCCCGGAAGACGAATGCACCCATAGCAATGACTTAACCTCACGCTTCATAAAGAAGATTGAGGTCTTCTGATGGGGACCCATTCAACTTCCTGCCCTCCTGCGAACCGATGTGCGTCTACCCCTTCCTCGATGTCTTCCCACATGTATGAGAGAACGAGTTCCTCCCCTTCTGTCCAAACCCAGATTGTGTCCTCAGCAGCATGGAGAGAAAATGAGAGGGGCCAGACCAAGAAGGAGCCCACCCATCTCTTCCTTCTGGGTCTGTCCGGCAGAGTCCTGGACATAATCTCCTGCCTAAAATCTGAAGTGTCTCTTTTTTCTCCCAAATCACTGAAAGCTTTGCTGTCGGACTCTCCACACGACTGAGATCTCTAGCTAAGAGACCACGCTTGACTGGTGGTCTCTCTCTTCCCCCTTGGGCTGGATTTGGTATCTTTGTTTTCTTGCACCTGTTTGGAATGTTCTTCCTTTGATCCCATGAGATACTAATTACAGCATTACTCCCACTCGACAGACTCCTTAAGGTTTGGTGTCTTATTAGCCTTTGAACGCTTAGTGTCTCACCCAGGATTTTGCGCACTGATGACCCTCCACCAGCATTTATTGGATGGATGCATGGTATTCCCACTTTCTGCTGTATCTTTAGCTTCCGCGTGGTGAAGGTGACGGGTGGCATTGGATACTCACTTTTCTTCCCTCTGGCCCAAAGTAAACAACCGAACACGTGTACTATTGCCCCCGAAGAGTGGCTGAGTGAACACTTGTTTCCATTAACGGCATTCTTTAGGTAGCATAGCCAGGGAGGCCAATTGTTCTGGACACGCGAGGAAGTTTCTCTCTGCCTCTCCCTTGCTTTTCAGGTGGACAGTCTTAAAGGGAAAAAAAATGTTACTAAGTTAGCGCATTGAAGTAAGCTTTGAGGAAGCAGCTAAGACTCATTTGCAGCCATCGCTGCTCTTGGAATCTTTCTCCATCTGGTTTCACATCTCCTGTTAGATCAGGTTTCCTTGACCTTTCCTATCACCCGAGGGCGATTTTCTGCTCTGTAATTCCTTCCCTTTGTCTTAGTCATTGAAACTCTGTGGGCTTTGTTGAATTCAGAGGCTCCTCCCCGCCTCTGGGGAACGACGATAAATCTCAGGGATCAACAGCTTCTGCTGTTTCCTTCAGGATGTTCCTCTGCTGCACCAACACCTGTGCTGTCCCAGATTCTGGATCTTCTCTGGAGCCCGCCCTTCTACCAGAACTCTCGGGCTAGCATGGATTTTAACGTCATCGATTGCAAATGCATTCTTTCAAAAAATGGCATTTCCACTCCTTATAATTTTCTTTCCAGAGATTTTCCTAAGTTTCCTTTTTCGAGCTCCCCTTTAGGAGTGAAATCACACATCCCATCAATCTCTGTACATTTCTAGAGGGAAAAAAAACCCACTATTTTCATTTATAACTGGGACACGTTTTTCTTTTTCTGGCAGACATAATTTCTCAGTCTCATTTTTACCTTTTCAAATATGCCATATCCCCCTGGACTATTTTGTCCACAATTTGACTTTGTGGACACACACTATTTCCTTGTTCAGTCCTCGCTGTTCCTAAAAACGTTGGGGAAAGCAGTAGGGGTCATCTAAAGAGCCTCAGCACTGACTGGCTGACCTCCCTCTCTTAGCACCGAAAACCTTCTCTAAAACTTGCTGCTTTAAAGAAGGTGAGCAGGGACGGGTGAGAAATCACCCGAGCAGGTCTGCTGTGAACAGCACACTAATTCTACTCCTTAAGTCGAGCTTGAAAAGCCCAGGATGTGAACCTTGCTTCCCGATCTCAGCCAGCCCAGCCCTGGAAAGGACTGGCTCCCCAGCTCACTTTCCGCGAGCCAGACTGGGGTCACCCTGGCTCTGACGTCACGTTTTCCATGCGTGATCTCTTGAACGTCTGCTCTCGGCTTTCCTCCTACTAATTCAGTCTTACCCTCAACAACCCTTGAGTCTTGAAAAATGTCTCAAGCATGCTATCCTCCTTGGGATGCCTTCTTCCTTCCTCCCAAACCAAAGGGCAGGGCTCCTCTCTGGGTCGTTTTCTGTCTGCGCAACAGGTAGATCGTGGTTTGCAAGGACAGCTATGTCCCTGTCTTCTGTCCTCAGTAGAGACTAGAGCAGCAGGGACCAATACCCGGCTGGCCGCTGGAACCCCATGGGTGGCTTTTAAAGATAATGGGAGGGAGAGGGGTGGGGGAGATTTTCATCAGAGATCTACTGGATGTGGCTTTCCAGTATGAGTCCCGAGAATCTTTATCATTAAAAAGCTTATCCGGTAATTTTAACGATTACTTTGTAGGCGGATCGTGGGCATGTTTCGGAGCTCAGACCATTAGCCATCAACCCTCGAGTGAGCGACCTAAATATTCTGGGTCATTTTCAGATTATTCATGAGCTTGTGATGAGCTGAGAGTCTCATCCTCCTGGAAGAGAAGTGAGTATTCAAGAGCCATAGAATGGACAGCAGTGAGTGGCCAGGGGGGCCAGGAAGCCAGCCATGTGGCGGGCAGGGCCGGTGAATGTCCCCAGGAGTACTCAGGAGATGATTCTTGTGACAAAGTTTGCTGCTTTGCCGCCCAGGACCTGCCCTCTACCCCCAGCGTTTCCGTGGATTCGGTAAACTAGTAACTTTCAAATAAATCTCTTTCCCGTTTTTGTTTTTCTGCTTCTCCCATAGTTTAAAGGCATACGATCTATTTTAAATTCTACAGGTTTACATTTTCAAAGGCACAACTTTACCTTTAAGCCATATTCTCCGTCGGTTATTCAATACTACTGCAAACAGTGAAAGGGTCCCTTTTGTTTGTCGTGTCAGGTTCTACACATTCTCCTTTTCTATCTGTCGTGTTATTTCTCCCTGTTTTTTCTTTTCCCGGGTTCTTAATATTCTCTAGAATTTTGGATTGTTGTTTTTATTGTACACGTCTCCTTTTAAAGAATAAAATTTGAATAGTGTATGTTTCTTAATTGTAGCAATAAGCTATTTTGGTTTAGCTTTATTGAGTCGATCCCAGCGGCCAATGTCAGACTTTTTATGCTCTGGTAGTCTGCTTCTGAAATTCAGAGATTTGATTCATCTCTTTACAAGGATTGCCTGTTGAAATAAAATCTTCAAGTGAGATGCATGATGTATTTTGTGATCCCTTACCTGGCTGGGGGTATCTATTCCCACGAACCGTGAGCACAGGAAAGATACTGAATGGATATACTGAAATATCACAACCTTTTCTTTCTCTTCCGGGACACCTAGAATTGCTGTTTTATTTCTAAAATTATCGTTGCACTAGAGAAGGATGGGACAGCCTAATTTATGTGACCAAGCAAGTAATAACTTACCTTATTTCTGCCCAGATGTTTGTTGAAATTTTACTTTGTCCTTTAAATTGCACCGGCATTCTTCTCAAAGCTAGAAGAGACAATCCTAAAATTTGTATGGAATCACAAAAGACCACAAGTAGCCAAAGTTATGTTGAAAAAGAAAACCAAAGCGGGAGGCATCACAATCCCAGACTTTAGCCTCTACTACAAAGCTATAATCATCAAGACAGTGTGGTATTGGCACAAAAACAGACACATAGACCAATGGAATAGAGAACCCAGAGTTGGACCCACAAATGCATGGCCAACTAATCTTTGACAAAGCAAGAAAGTATCAAATGGAAAAAAGACAGTTTCTTCACCAAATGGTGTTGGGAAAACTGGGCAGCGACATGCAGAAGAATGAACCTGGACCACTTTCTTACCCCAGACACAAAAATAAACTCAAAATGGATGAAAGACCTAAATGTGAGACAGGAAACCATCAAAATCCTAGAAGAGAAAACAGGCAACAACTTCTTTAACCTCAGCCACAGCAATTTCTTGCTCGACACTTTTCCAAAGGTAAGGGAAATAAAAGCAAAAATGAACTATTGGGACCTCATCAAGATAAAAAGCTTCTACCCTGCAAAGGGAACAATCAACAAAACTAAAAGGCAACCAAGGGAATGGGAAAAGGTATTTGCAAATGACATATCGGATAAAGGGCTAGTATCCAAAATCTATACAGAACTTACTGGGGCACCAGAGTGGGTCAATCGGGTGGGCTTCTGACTTCAGCTCAGGTCATGATATCACGGCTCGTGAGTTCGAACCCCATCTTGGGCTCTGTGCTGACAGCTCAGAGCCTGGAGCCTGCTTCGAATCCTGTGTCTTCCCCTCTCTCTCTATCCCTCTGCTGCTTATGCTCTCTCTCTCTCTCTCTCTCTCAAAAATAAATAAACATTTTTAAAAAATTTAAAAAAAAAGAACTTACCAAACTCAACACCCAAAAAACAAATAATCCAGTGAAGAAATGGGCAGAAGACACGAACACACACTTTTCCAAAGAAGATGTCCAGATGGCCAACCAACATGTGACAAAATGCTCAGCATCACTCCTCATCAGGGAAGTACAAATCAAAACCACACTGAGATACCACCTCACACCGGTCAGAGTGGCTAGAATTAACAACTCAGGAAACAATAGATGTTGGCAAGGGTGCGGAGAAACGGAACCCTCTTGCACTGTCGGTGGGAATGCAAACTGGTGCAGCCGCTCTGGAAAACAATATGGAGGTTCCTCAAAAGAATAAAAATGGAATTACCCTATGACTTAGCAATAGCGCTACTAGGAATCTATCCAAAGGATACAGGAGTGCTGATTCGCAGGGGCACATGCACCCCAATATTTACAGCAGCGATGTCAACGAGAGCCAAATTACGGAAAGAGCCCAAATGTCCGTCAGCTGATGAATGGATAAGGAAGATGTGGTTTATATATACAATAGACTACTACTTGGCAATGAGAAAGAATGAAATCATGCCATGTGCAACAACGTGGATGGAACTGGAAGGTATTATGCTGAGTGAAATAAGTCAGCCAGAGAAAGACAGAGATCATATGTTTTCACTCATATGTGGAATTCGAGAAACTTAACCGAAGATCGTAGGGGAAGGGAAGTATCTTTGTACTTAAAAAATTTAATCTCACCTGAACCCAAGAGAGTCTTCCTTTGCATTGAATTGCCCGCATGTGAACAAACTTGTTTTCTTCTTGAAATTTCTACTGTATCTTTCATTATGCTCCTGCTTTTATTCCTAAAATTGCTTATTGTGCATTTTTATTTCAGACCAGAAACAGAACTGTTGTATTACTCTTTTTGTAACTGTATTTATTACAGAAATTCTATTACTATTAATTTTATCTTCTAATTTTTCGTATTTCCCATTTTTACAATTAAAAAAATTTTTTTAATGTTTATTTATTTTTGACAGAGAGAGAGAGAGAGAGAGAGAGAGAGCATGAGTGGGGGAAGGGCAGAGAGAGAGAGGGAGACCCAGAATCCCAAGCAGGCTCCAGGCTCTGAGCTGTCAGCACAGAGCCCGACGCGGGGCTCGAACTCATGGACCGCGAGATCATGACCTCAGCCGAAGTTGGACGCTCAACTGACTGAGCCACCCTGGTGCCCCTACAATTTTTTTTATCTCAGCAATTTCTTTTATTCTGCTTTCTAAGGGATATCAGCGTATATTGTTCATTCCATCCACTTTAGTTGAATTCTTATTTATTTTCTTCAGTTCAGAAAAAAAGCGTCTCCTATTATATCTGCGGATTTCTTATCTTCTACCTTCTAGTGCCTTCTTTAGAAGTAATCTTCTGTCTGCTGAGGATGCTTTTGCTGTCACTCATATTTAGAACTTTCTCTCTCGTGATTTCCCATCTCAGCCGTGTCCCCTAAAATCTGAGAGAGCGAGTTACAAAGTTATGTTCCACTTGACTCATTTACTTGGTATCTCAATCATTAATGCCGCCAACAAATAACTCAACGTTGCACGGATAGTCTTGGGTTGTGATCCTCTTTTCCTCGCCCACATATTCATGTCCTGTATTTCCATCTTTCTGTTTCAGCCCATTACGATTTTATATCAGAGTATCTATATCTGCTTAAATTCTTTGCATAGTGTGAAAAGCTTCTAGAATTCTCCTCTTAAAGGCCAAAGTAAATCGCGATAGCAGTCTTCCTATGCATCTTGTGAACGTATCTTCCTTTTCCTTGCTCTGCTATGCATTTTCATAGGTGCCTTCTTGATTTTCTCCTCTCCATTTACCCACGGATACTAAGAGAATTTTGTTTCCAGACTTGGAAGTCAAGTCTGTTAATGGACCACATCAGCTCATTTCCATGTGCCCCTCTCTGCCCACTGGTGCCACCTATCGTTTTAGTTCTCGTTCACCACCATCCTAAGTCCTGATCTCCTGGAGTCGCTCTCCTGGTGTATTGCCCAAAAGGTGGGGTAGGGGTCTGCAGTTCCGAAGTAAGGAAATCATTTTTAAAAAGTATTCCTAATACGAACTCCGTCAACTCCTTCCTACAGAACTTCATTTGAAAGGCAGGGTCCTCAGAACATGTGCCGGGCCTGTGCTCCCTGCTGCCTGACTGCTGTCCTGACACCTTGAAGAATGACAGCCGTTAGCAGGCGGGTCTTTCGGGACAGAAGGACATCGGCGAGTGGTGTGGAGGCATCGCGTTTGGTTCCGCTTCTCTTGGTTTTTTTCACGCGTGCACAACTCTTGGTTTTGGAGAAGGTAAATGAAACCTTCCCGACTTTTTAGAAAATATATATTTGCAGTTGCAAGACACAAAAGCAAATGGTACTGTGCAAATATAGAGAGGTTACCCGTTTCAACTCCATATGCTGTGCTGTCGGTGTCCGGGTCCCCCAGGAACCAGAGAGAAGCCCCTGCAGGTGGCCCCGGGGCTGGCTGTCCACACAGCATTCTGAATTGCGGAACCTTGCTCTGGCTTTGCTTACTGCCTCTTCTCCATACGTGCTGCTCTCTCTCTCTCTCTCTCTCTCTCTCTCTCTCTCTCTGGATTCTTCTCTTATGGACCTTGGATCTTTCACACAAAATTCCACATGTCTTCTCTTCTGGTTATTTTCGTCCCTTTATGTTCCCCCCGAGCCCTGGAGAATTTAATAATGATGTGTTTTAATTCACTGATTTATTTCTTTGGATTTCACAAAGTAGCAGCCGGTGGTAAATATTGGTTAGGGTAGAAACACTAGAACCTATTACACTTATTCTCGCCGTCTTAGGAACTTCTCAATCTCACGTCGTGCTGGTACGACTGTTACTCACGGTACCAAAGTCCACTCCCAGACCCAGGAATGTGCATTTGACAATCTGTGCCGCATCCCAGCGGATATAGGGATATTTTCAGATAGGGGTACGTGCCATTTTTCCCAGGCCAGAGTTTTCCCTGGGATATTTTGGGGGAACTTGACTTTTTTTTTTTCTTTTCTTTTAGGATTATGAGCTGAAAACATAATAGGCCTGGGACTTCTGATGAGTGTCTTTCCAGATACTTTGAAAGGCTGCCTAGCCTAGGAAAGATTTGGGGCCAAAGTAAAAGAAAAGCAGAGACCGAGTAACGTTGCAGAATAGATCGAGTTCATGACATCATTTGGGCTTCCACATCAGCCCATGCCTGAAACTAGACCCATTCCACGGGAATATGCAGTTGTGTGAACCAATAAATTCTTCGGGTTCATCTATTCTATTTTTTGAAAATAGGGAACACGGATTGTTACCTTTAATTTGCCATCACTGCCTGTTACAGTCTATTCAATGAGACATTTTTCCATTTCCAGTGTGAGCACCTTCCTGGTCCTGTTCGCTTCCTTCTGCATGACTCTCTGTGGTAGTTTTATACACGAAATGAGAGATTTTTAAGCATTTTCTTTCAGGTTGCAGTCTTCAAAAAAAAAAAAAAAAGTCTTTCTCTGAAATATCAGCTGGCTCTCTTCCTCATTATTGAATCTTTTCAAATGTCTCTTCATAGAAATGTTTTGCTGTGAATGCTTATTCAAAACTGGTGAATATTGCATACAAGGGTTAATACAGTTTGGGGAGAGGCGTAGATAGTACACATCCCTATTTTGGTCTTTTAGGAATCAATGAGAGAAATTGAGGTAGGGGAGAATTCAATCTGGTGAAACGTTTGGTTTGTAAGATCAGGGATCCAGGGATGGGTAGAGAAGCAGGCAGAGGTTTCCCACCACAGGAGTCACAGAGGGCAGTTTTCATGATCTTCTGAAGTTTTTGTTGTAATGTGTTCATTGTGATAACCCAGAGTTACCTGGGTCACTGCTGCGACCCCTCAAGCTCTCAGAATGCTTGCATCGTAACTGATTCTTCTCCAGCTTTATTCAGCATTTTGTCTATACAAACTATCAGCCGAAATCAAGCACTATACATGTATTCCTATTTTTGTGGAATTTGGTTCTAGGTATCAGATCTGCGTTCTCTCTCCGCACCTGCTTAGAGGCCGTCATCATGGCTCGTCCTGGCTGCCCTAAGAAAGGGACATTAGGGGCGCCTGGGTGGCTCAGTCGGTTAAGCGTCTCACTTCGGCTCAGGTCATGATCTCTCGGTTCATGAGTTCCAGCCCCGCTTCCGGCTCTGAAGCCTGCTTGGGCTTCTGTGTCTCCCTCTCTCTCTCTGTCGCTCCCCCACTCACCCTTCGTCTCTTTCTCTCTCTAAAAAGTAAATAAACGTTAAAAATTTTTTTTGTTTAAAAGAAAGGGACATTGGTGGGCAGCTACTGAGAGCTGCCATTCATCCCCAGTTCACACCCTGGAATTGTCAGTGTTCTCAGCTGGTCCTCCTTGAGTCCAACCTTGGTAGTATTCCATTCATGAGGACCTTTTCTGACTTTCTGATTTACACATTGTAGCGTTTCCTAGAATTGAGTCTCAGAGTAAATGCTTTCCTATTTCTTCATTAGAGGAAGAAAAAAGAGGAGGAGGAGAAGGAGGAGGAAAGGGGGAGGAAGAGGAAAAGGGAAAAGGGGGGAAGGGAAAGAAGGGGGAGGAAGGGGAGGAGGAGGAAAAGAAGGGAAACCTCTCCGTTGAAAGTTCAGAGAACAATAGTAGCTAAACGTATTTGCATAGATTGCTACCTGAAGCCCGACGTGGTGCATCAGATTCCCGGGAAGGGCATTGACAATATTATAACACACAACAACACGGTTTACTTGGTAGATTGCTGTGAGTCACCTCTCCTTTTCATAATCTAAGGCTTGCATTTAAAACATAGGTCTTCTGGCGGCTTAGATAAAACCATGTGTCTTCTCTCTCTCCCCTTTCATTGTTCCCCGTGTTGAAGGCAAGTATTTGCGTTATTAGTCATCAGGGTTTCATCACAAAATGTGACATAATTGGCGATTCATTGAAGACGTGGGAATTTTCTCTTGTCTGCAGAGTGATCGTTTCTTCTAACAAGAAACACATGTGCAGAGTTTTTTTTTTTTAAACTGTGTCTAGACTTGGGATCTTTCCCAAGAGAGTTTCCAGGTGTTTATCTAAGCATAACGGGCCAAATTACTACATCGTAGAGGCTGGGAAATAGGAATGCAAAACAGAAGTCTAACCGTGACTGGACGGCCTTGTAATTCTAACGTTAATTTGGAAACCGGAGAACCTTGAATGAAATTCATATGCCGGAGTTGGGGGATTGAATTTCATGTGAATTTCTTCTTTTTTTTTTTAATGTTTTTATTTATTTTTGAGACAGAGAGAGACAGAGCATGAGCAGGGGAGGGGCTGAGCGAGAGGGAGACACGGAATCGGAAACAGGCTCCAGGCTCTGGGCCATCAGCACAGAGCTTGATGTGGGGCTCGAACTCACGGACGGTGAGATCATGACCTGAGCTGAAGTCGGACGCTTAACCGACTGAGCCACCCAGGTGCCCCGAATTTCACGTGAATTTTTCTTTGTTAATCTCAGCTGATGCCCTTGCTCTCCGTCCTCTTCCACTTTGGGCTCTTCCTTGTCACTTGTAAAATGGACGTTTCCCTCACTCCGTGCACGTGTTCACCGTAGGCCTGTGTCTCCAAATCCCCCATCACTTAACACGGTTGCACTAATTCAGTGGTCAACTCAAATCCATAATACTTACTGAGATCCTAATTCAGAAAAACCCAAACAGTACCCATGTGACTCGACTGCAGAAAGCTTATTCATAAATTCCTTTTTTCTTCCTTGAATGAACAAACTAAATTCTTCACGATTCCCCAAAGAAAATGGGCTGTGGCAGTCACTTACCTATTGTCTTTTGCCAAATTCAATCTTCTGTGCAGTATCTTGAGAGTGGAAGTGTTGGGGTATGTTTCTTTGCCGAGTGACTGTGTGTTACGTTCTGCCAGCAGGGAGGCCTGGGGGGTATTGGAAGGAGGGAGGAGGGAGGAGGGAGGAGGGAGGAGGGAGGAGGGAGGAGGGAGGAGAGAGCTTCCTTCTTCTCTCCTGCAGGCTGTAGCTGGTCACCTCAGTGGGGCACTTCTCCCCAACAGCAGAAATTCGTTCTAGATTCCAACTCCCTTCAATACTCCTGAACCTTTATCATCATGGACCTTCACAGTTATTTCAGCTCCACCAAAAAAATAAATAAAATAAAATAAAATAAAATAAAATAAAATAAAATAAAATAAAATCCCCTTCTCAAGGGTCTAAGTTCAAACTCCATGGGGTCCTGCCTCCCAAATTATATATTCTGATAACCGCAAATGATTTCCTTCCTTCCTTTTCCCCCTCACACTAATGGATGATAACTACTTTGTGTGTGTGTGTGTGTGTGTGTGTGTGTGCGCGCGCACACGTGTTCTGGGCTAGCTACTTGTTTCTTCTCTGTTCTTTTTTTTTTTTTAATTTGTTAGTGTTTATTTAGTTTTGGGACACAGTGTGAGCAGGGGAGGGGCAAAGAGAGAGAGGAAGACACAGAATCCAAAGCAGGCTCCAGGCTCTGAGCTGTCAGCACAGAGCCCGATGCAGGGCTCGAACTCATGAAGTTCGGGATCATGACCTGAGCCGAAGTTAGATGCTTGACCCACTGAGCCACCCAGGTGCCCCTCTTCTCTTTTCATTCAACATCCCAATAGTAGTGGTGTAGCCAATTCCTATATCAAATCCCCTCAGTTGAAAATACCCATTACGGTTTCTACTTTTATGACTGAACCGTCAAAAATACACTATTTAGTAAAAATCCTAGGACACAGATCCTCAAGGATGAAATGCTGGTTCACAACTATTGCTCTGTAAAATAATTTCCATCCAATATCAGTCTACAAGAACCACCAGAAGTTTTCTTTCCTCTGGTAGGAACGAGAGTATAGATTTGCAGTCTTGCCTCAAAGGGATCTCAAATCTCCCAAAACTGTCACGGTAAGTCTTCAGAGCTCCTAATCCTGTTCACATCCCACAACTGTGACACTGGCCCACCGCTACGGTGACATCACACCGATGGCACGTGATGATTAACAATTAATAAGTGCTTCAGAAGTCTTGGTACAAAGCACGCAAGCCAGAGGGTGGAAGATGAAACCGTGCATGTTCAAATGCCTGTCACCTCAGTGGAATTACTCAAAGTACCTCACACAAAACATGATGTCCTTCGGAGTCTCTTGCAAGCCACTCTAGGAGAATCGCAGTGAAGATTATTGAAGATTTTGGCTCAAAGCCGTGCCCTCTTTCGTAGACTCAAGACTTAGAATCGTATTTCCCCTTCTATGCTTAGGTGGCCTTGAAGTTCTAGAAGGTGCCTTGCTGAATGGAAGTCTTTCCCCTTCCTTTTTTCAAAAGTAGGAGTTTCTCTTATAGGCATTTTGTGAACAACTCAAATGAGTGTGCATCCCTTGCTGTATACTTGTGAGAAAGAACTTCTCTTGACTGAGGAGTGATCGTTTGCCATATCTCAGCAAGTGGGCACATCCCTTCACACCCACACAAGGTTCACCATCGGGACCTGGTCAACACAAAATATACATCCTGACTTTCCTCTGGAGCATCCAGATTTTTTATCCCAACAGTTGCTGGTGTTTTTGTGGGGTTTTCCCTGTTTGGTGTTTTTGTGAGTAATTTAATGGAAACTGTAAAATGGAATTTGAGGGGCACCTGGGTGGCTCAGTTGGTTAACCATCCGACTCTTGGTTTTGGCTCAGGTCATGTTCTCATGGGTCGTGAGTTTGAGCTGCACATCCAGCTCCCCACTGATAGCGTGGCGCCTGCTTGGGATTCTCTCTCCCTCTCTCTCTGCCCCTCTCCCACTCTTGCTTGTGTTCTCTCGCTCTCTCTCTCTCAAAATAAATAAACTGGAAAAAATAAATAAGAACAAAATGGAATTTGAACCGTTTTACTTTGATTTGCTATCTTCTCCGAAGTGTATGTGTGTTTTACCAGGAGGAAAACCATGGGTTAAGATTGGGCTGCATGGGTTCGGCCAATGATACGTTCATTGGATTATGTAAAATCACAAACAATTCATATAATAGTGACAAAGCAGAAGTAAGACAAAAGCTGTTTTTGAAGCAAATATATGAAGTCTCAAGGAGTAGGCGTCAACTTGTCTATGTCTTGAGAAGGTAACGAACGCTGAAAATGTTATTTTTTTTCCTTTGCAAAAGGTAATTCCCAATTGCTACCAATAATTACCAATCGGCATGCCAATGCAAAATCCGACCATTCTACCACTGCCTAATATTGGCCTAGAAATGTTAAAGATGAAACACCTAGTTTTCTGTCACTGCTTCCCTCGGGTGACTTTAAACAATTCGCTTCGGGTCTCCCCACCAATAGTTGCATTGTTAAAATAAAATGAATTTGACTTGGATGGACTTTATTTGGATTCAGTTCTATGGATCAAGCTCTACTCCCAGGGATCTGTTTCGTTTAAGCATCCGTCACAAGCAAGGAATGGACAAATGATGTGCGGAGCCACCAGATCGGTGGTTGTTGCTGGTTAGTTTCTTCTCAGAACCGATACAATGGATGGGCCGTGGGTGGACAAACCTTTGTTTTTCCTGAGGTCAACGCATCCATAGATCAGTAAACCCTCAACTAGAAGCTGTGTGTCCTCACCAGTGTTTGGGGTACTTTGAAGAGCACAAAACACTTATAAGAGTCCATTTTACTCTCAAGAAGGTCCTGAGCTAGCCAGGAAGAAACAAGTAGGGACAAATACGGCACGCACGTTTAAGAGACACGTGACGTGATGCTGATTGCCAAGTTCTCAAGGCTTCTTTCCTGCAGGTTCCCACTGTTGCGTCTCTCATAAGTCCCACCTAAAAAGGCCTTGGGATTCAACTCTCCTCAATATCTCCGGGCCCCTCCTAAGCACTTGGAAATAGTTCTGCTATTCTGACAGCCCTCTGAGAACCTGAGAACCTTCTTCCGCTCTGTCTTGGTGTAAGGTACTCATCACAGAGACTCACCAACTAGACCAGGGATACAGGGCTTCCTTCCCCAAAATGCACCAGAATTCAAGCCCTAACTCCTCTTAAAACTCACCTCTCACCCCTGCAATACAAGGACAGTTCTCTGGTCTCAGTGAGTGGGGAGTCACGTTATGACCCGCCCAACAGTCCTTATGCCAATAATTTGTAAGTTGCTTTTCACGTGAACCCACACACTTACCAAGCAAAGGCGTGCTTGGCCAAAATTCATATGTTCGTTTACACTCCCACCACCATTACTGGGTGCGACCTCAAGGAATTATACATATTTAGTGTGAGGTTTATTGTTCACGGTGGTGGGTTTCAATCTGTATTTCTAATCATTTTAAAGATCTCAAAATTGAGGACGGATGAGATTGTCATTTTTAAATTCATGAGGTAGCTGACAATTCACTTTGGGATGGATGTGTCAGCTCTGGTATTGTGTTTCTATCCTGTGCATATATTAGAGTACTGTTGTGGAATCAAAGTTTCTTCCAAAAATCTTTTAAAGCCACCTGTGCATTTTTTTTGAAGGTTGATTTAGTGACATTTAAGAAATATAACTTAAATGACCAAATAACCGGGAACACAGAAATTACAAAACACACATCCCGCGAAAGAAAGAGTGAGGTTGTTAGATCCCCACTGATGTGAAGATCCCCCCCTCCCTCAGGGGACCCCACTGACTGATCATGAGGTCATACATCAGTCCCTTCATCTGAGCAAAGCTAACACTTTCTTTTTTTTTTTATTTTTTAATGTTTTATTTATTTTTGAGAGAGAAAGAGACAGAGCGTGAGCGGGAAAGGGGCAGAGAGAGAGGGAGACACAGGTTCCGAAGCAGGCTCCAGGCTCCGAGCCGTCCGCACAGAGCCCGACGCCGGGCTTGAACTCACAGACTGCGAAATCGTGACCTGAGCCGAAGTCGGTCGCTTAACCAACTGAGCCACTCAGGTGCCCCTAAAGCTAGTACTTTCTTCTCAGGGTCTGACTTGTACACTCGCCTTTAGAGACCACTGTTCTCCACTAGGAGAACCCTTTAAGGCTTAAGCGTTTGAAATGCAGTGTCCTATTCTCTGCAGAGAATATCCTTTCCATCAAGTGGCAGATGGGGGAGGGGTCACGAGATAAGAAGAAGTTGTGGGAAGAGAGAAGACACAGGCATGTATATAAGTGTGCTTTCTCACCTTTCCAGGATTGGGATGCGTGACCAAAGGCTTTCTAGAGGGGAGGACCCCTCTAGACACAAGTGCTGGATTGGGGGTCATTAGGGGTAAGAAAAGGATGGGCTTCCAGGTGGGGGGCACAGTAAGACCCTTCGGGTAAGGAAGTGCCACTTTTGGAGGGGCGCCTGGGGGCTCAGTCGGTTAATCGTCCGACTTCAGCTAAGGTCTTGATCTGACAGTTCGTGAGTTCGAGCCCCACGTCAGGCTCTGTGATGACAGCTCGGAGCCCGGAGCCTGCTTCGGATTCTGCGTCTCCCTCTCTCTCTCTACCCCTCCCCGCTCACCCTCTGTCTCTCTCTCAAAAATAAATAAGCGTTAAAAAAATTTTTTTTTAAAGAAATAGCCCCAAAACAAATATTTTCACAGGAGAATCTGCAAGTGTTCCGATGCGGTCTGTCCCTTCGGTGGAGGTGGTGGCTGGGGGTGATGGGGAAAACCTCAGCTATACAGGCAGCCCCCTGCCTCATGTAAACATCCTTGTGAGAATCCAGTGTTTACATTATTCAGAGAACAGGTGGGCTCTTTGAATTCCGGTTCAGTCCCTCTCCTCTAAATTAAAATGGCCAGTTCTGAGTTTCTAAGATAGTCCTTTTTTTCAAGAATTAATCTGAGTTTTCTAAAAGTAGTTAGATTTTGATACATAGTAATTAAAAGTAGCTAGAGGTTAATGAATATATATATGTATATGTATACATATATATGGTAATTATAAACATAAAGTCATTAGACATTGGGACTCATTAACAAATGACAATTCATAAGTGAAGGTGACTGAATGATTACTAGAATTAACGTAGGCACGATGATCAGCATCGATTTGCTATTTCAATAGCTAAAGCACACGAGACCTATCGGTTGATACCCAGAGCCAAGAAATCGTGGCCGCGGGTCAAGAAAGATATGGGCAGCAGGTGATACCAACGAGGAACATTTCCGCACGCTGTGTTACCATACGACTTTGCCAGAGCTCAAAAATATTTGAAAGGTTTGAAAATATATCACTACATATTCAATTTTCTTGTCAAAATGACTCTCAGTGATCACTTTAAAAAAGAGACTTACTTTTTAAAAGCTTTGCCCGAAGAATCACATCTGTTAAAGGAGACATGACAATTTGTCTTTCCACTCTGCGCAAAGCATGACTCAAGGCAGGAAATGTGAAAACTTACTCCATCCAAGGGGCTCGCCTGACCTCCGGTGCTGTCGCATCTAGAGCTTTGGTGGCTACGTTCCTTAAGACAGAACTCGCGCAAAATCAAGTTTGTTACAAACAGTGTGGGTAATTGCACATCACCCTTCAAGACCCACTCGGTCACCGATCTTGCTGGTATCCCCAGTGGCGTGTTGGTAAATGTGTGTTAACGAGCTTTCCGGAAAGGAAGTCTTCATTTACAGAAGTTGCCAGCGTGCTTGGTGCAAATACTCCGAATGTGGTTGCTTCTGAGCCAGCAGCTCGATGTCATGGGAGAGCGACGCCCACAATCGGCTCCCGTGAGCTGGAGCGTCTCCAACACACCGCTAACTCTTCGTTCTAAAGAGTGAAGAGTGAACGAAACGTTCACGGGAAGCGCTGCAAACGAAACCCAGAATTACCGTGAAACACGCTCTTGCTGGATAAAATCAACATAGTTTGTATTAGGAATCGATGATATGTCACGTGTAACAATCATGAGACATCTCTCTGGTCACAAAAGTCAATATGTTCGTTGAAACAGTTAATTCCGGGGGCACCTGGGTGGCTCAGTCGGTTCAGCGTCCGACTTCGGCTCAGGTCATGATCTCGCGGTTTGTGAGTTCGAGCCCCGGGTCGGGCTCTGTGCCGACAGCTCGGAGCCTGGAGCCTGCCTCCGATTCCGTGTCTCCTTCTCTCTCTGACTCTCCCCAGCTGGCGGTCTGTCTCTCTCTTTCTCTCTCAAAAATAAATAAACATTAAAAAATGTTTTTAAATAAACATTAAAAGATGTTCTTAAATAAAGAAAGAAATGAAAGTTAATAGGGGAGATCTTAAACACTGACAGCTAGACTACATGTCGATAACACCTCTGACTTTTTGAAATTTAATGTAGATATAATTTTAATAACATTTCTTTTTTAATGTTTATTTATTTACTTATTTATCTATTTATTTAGAGAGAGAGAGAGAGCAAGTGGGAGAGGGGCAGAGAGAGAGGAAGAGAGAATCCCAAGCAGGCTCCGCACTGTCAGCACAGAGTCTGGTGTGGGGCTCGAACTCACGAACTGCGAGATCATGACCTGAGCCAAACTCGAGAGTCAGATGCTTAACCAAATGAGCCACCCAGACACTTCAGATAACATTTACTTTTTATAACTTCAATAGTTTAACTTTTAAATTAAATGTATTACTCCATGTGGCCGGGGTCCTTTTGCCCCAAATGGAGGGGAACAGTGCCTTGCATAAATACTCACATTTACTCCAATATTCAGAATATACGCACAACAAATTCATGCTTTGCTGACTCGGTGTTCTCCAATTAAGGAAGAAAACTGAAGGGAAAAATATTTATTGCATTTTGAATCAGCTTCAGCAAGTCCATGAGAGTTAGATTTTTGAGTCTTCTGGAAACCATCCGATGGCCACAGACCCCTAAGAGGCCAAGTTATTCTGTTTGAGAATCCCTACGTCTTAGAATGCTTTTTATCCCCAAACGACGACAGATACCATATTGGTATTGGTACATTTCTTTAATGTTTATTTCTTTTTCAGAGAGAGAGAGCACTAGTGGGAGCACAGAGAGAGGGAGACACAGAATCCGAAGCAGGTTCCAGGCTCTGAGCTGTCAGCACAGAGCCCGACGCGGGGCTCGAACCCACGAACCACGATGAGATCATGACCTGAGATTTAACAGACTGAGCCCCCCATGCGCCCCGGTATCGGTACATTTCTTACGTAAAAAAAAAAAATAGTCTTTCTTATTCACATTTGAATACACTTTCTAATGTACCGCTGTGGGACTTTAAACACACTTTGAACACCTCTCTTAATTTTTTCTTTTTTTACGTTTCTGTTGAAAATAAGTCCGTGAGTCGACTTTGCCCGAGGAAAAAAGGAATTTTAAAAACGTGCTTCCTATAGGTCATTTACGTACTCGTCAGCCCGTAAACAATTATGACTCACATGTCTGTCCTTCCAGGGAGGCGTCACGGAGCCACTGCAAGGAGCCAGCCCTGGAGAAGCCGGGGGCCGAGCCCCCGCCCCGGGGGTGCCCGCAGACCAGCAGGAAGCCAGGCGTTAAACAGAGAGCGGTCATCGGGGGCTCATCTGGGAGAGGGACCACAGAGCACCAAGGGGATGAGCGCTCCTGGCGTCTGGCGTCCTCGGGTGGAGGCAGGGAGGCCTCACTGGAGCAGATCCTACGGAAGCTGCCCCGGGAAGGACGATACTTGGACACGAGAGTCGTTTCCTTCAATCCCGTTTCCACTGGAGCTTCCCAGGGAAGCCGGCAAGGGCACAGGAGCACTGAGGGGCAGACAGGCCCTCGACATTTGAATGATGATAACATCCGTGTGCTGGAAACAGGGGGCCTGCGCAAGTCCCCCCACTTTTAGCCAATAGGGACTGTGGGCTTGCCGAGCGATTTGTGTTGATCGACGGCTCTCGAAAGTCAGAGGGGCCGTCAGCGACCATCGAAATGATTTTGTGAAAACCTCTCTTGACAATTCAGATAGATTGCTTGGAGTCATTTAAAGGCACGTTTAGAGAAGCTGAGATCCACGAAGATTTGTTGAACAGGATGAATTTTCCCAACAACACTGTCATCAGATTCAGAAATAGGCAGTGAGCTTTCTCCTTGTTATGAAGGCAATGTTTTAATGAAAGACAGACAGAAAGACAGGTGGAAGGAAGGAAGGAAGGAAGGAAGGAAGGAAGGAAGTCAAGAAGGGAGGGAGGGAGGGGGGAAGGAAGGGAGGAAGGAAGAGAGGAAGGAAGGAAGGAAGGAAGGAAGAAAGGAAGGAAGGAAGGAAGTCAAGAAGGGAGGGAGGGAGGGAGGGGGGAAGGAAGGGAGCAAGGAAGGAAGTCAAGAAGGGAGGGAGGAAGGGGGGCAGGAAGAAAGGAAGGAAGGAAGGCAAGAAGGGAGTAAGGGAGGTAGGAAAGGAGTGGAAGGAAGGAAGGAGTTGAAGAAAGGAAGGAAGGATAGAAGGAAGGAAGGAAGGAAGGAAGGAAGGAAGGAAGGAAGGGAGAGAGGGAGGGAGGGAGGAAGGAAGGAGGGAAGAAATTGGGAAGGCAGATCCGCAGGAAGAAGAAAACTAAACTCCCGTGTACTCCCCGCTAAGAGCTGAGCTCTGTGAGTCTGCGTGTGTTGGAGGCGGCTTAAATGTGGCCTCGTGAGGCAGGTCCCTGAGGACAGGTGTCACCCCACCGCTCTCCGGTCTCAATCGTCTGTGTTTCCTACCTTTCTCTGCAGGGCTTCCTTCATCTGTAAAAGGGGGCTAACGTCATAACTGCACCGTAGAGTTGTCGCCAGACTAAGCTTTTTAATTCACGCCCAGTGCTGAGAGGACCGTGCTCCCTGAGTGGCGGGGAACAGGGAACCGGTCTCTGTGTCTCGTCTCCCTCCGTGGCTTTCCAGCTGCAGGTTCTGGGCCATGTTAAGTCGCCATGACCACGATTTAGGTGATGCTGATGTCGTCTGAACAGGAAAGAATTCATTCTTGAGACGTCTTTGATGCAAACAGGTGATTGTGTGAAAGCACGGGGACAGGACCCGAGGGCAGGAAGAGCTGCACTGGGGTTGGAGGAGAGACTGGTTACATACTTGGGGGACTTGGGGGAAGGGAAAGGCGAGAGGAAGCTTCCAGAAGGACTTCCATAGGCTAAGAAGGACTCACAGGATCCAGGAGGACTGGCTATTGTCAAGCTAAGGCTGTTTCTCCCTCTAGCAAAGCAGTAACATGAGGACAGCAGGAAGTTCCCGGAGGAATGTTCTACTCTGCCCGCCTCAAGTATTTGTCAGCGGGCTGCAGGTTATAAGGAAATTTCATTTCATCTCCTTTCCTTTTTGCCTTTGTTCCCCACATCATTGTGATCAGCATTAAAAAGGAAGCCGAGTGGCTCAGGTGGTTAAGCGCCCAACTCTGGGTCAGGTCACGATCTCGCGTCGGGCTCTGTGCCGACACCACGGAGCCGGCTTGGGATTCTCTCTCTCCCTCTCTCTCTCTTCCCCTCCCCCACTCTCTCTCTCTCTCTCAAAATAAATAAAAACTTTTTTAAAAAGAGATGAGACAAGGCGGTAAGGATTTCATCAAACTCCTGTCCAATGGAGAAAAAAATGAAACAGTAGGAGACAGAGCAGGAGACAGAACTCTCCGGAAGTTTCACTGCAAGTGCGTATGCGTTTGGGATGGGGGCTGTGCACTGCGTCGCCAATATATTTCTCAGGGAGCGTCCCCACCAGCGACGCGTGAGAAGTACGGCTCGAACTCACCACACAGCCTCTGCCTGGGACCCGCTTCTGCTCTCTTGGCACCCAGTGCCCCATGGACGCCTCCCCACACGGTCCAAAAGTCTTCCGTTCCGTTTTAACGGCTGCGTAGTATTTACTTATACAAATAGAGCTTAAGTCGTTTGATCAGGACCCTAACATTTTGGCCCAACGAGGGATCTTTTTTTAACAGAGAAGGTTTCAAATGATTTACAGGCTCTGTGGTCTTTAAAAGGACACTTCAGGGGCGCCTGGGTGGCTCAGTCGGTTGAGCATCCGACTTCGGCTCAGGTCACGATCTCACGGTCCGTAAGTTCGGGCCCCGCGTCGGGCTCTGTGCTGATGGCTCAGAGCCCGGAGCCTGTTTCGGATTCTGTGTCTCCCTCTCTCTGACCCTCCCCCGTTCATGCTCTGTCTCTCTCTGTCTCAAAAATAAATAAACGTTAAAAAAAATAAATAAATACAAGGACACTTCACCACGTGAATCACTATACAAGATTTTAAGTTGGATACTTCGGAGGGTACTCTGTTTCAAGAACTTTGCAGATCAGGAAAAAGACGTATTTCTTACACCATTTCTTTTTTCCATTGTGACTCCAGAGGCTCAGAATAAATAGGATGTTTAAGATGGTTGGGGGGGGGGGGGGAAGGTGTGACAAGCTTTCGGGTCAGAACACAATGACTTCTTGCAGCTTTGGCCTCATCCACATTTGGATGCCTCTTCTGTGTAGACGGAAGTAGTTACACAGGCAACTCAGCTTGGCTTCAATGTGCTTTTCTTTCCCCTCTTTTCTCCTTCTCCTCCTCCTCCTCCCCCTTCTCTTCCCCCTCCCCCTCCTCCCTCCCCTTCCTCCTCCCCCTTCTCTTCCTCCTCCTCCCCTTCCTCCCCTTCCTCCTCCCCCTCCTTTTCCTTTCCCTCCCCCTCCCCCCTTCTCCTCCTCCTTCTTCTCTTCCTCCTCCTCCCCCTCCTTCCCTCTCCTCTCCCCTCCCCCCCTTCTTACCCTCTCTCTTTCTCTCTCTCTCCCCACCTCCCACCTTTAAAAGTATATTTACAGAGGGACGGTCCCTTCTCCGCCCCTCGGACGAACATGCCAGCAGTCTGGAGACTTTTCTGCTCACCCTAAGATAAAAACCAATCAAACAACAAAAGCCGACAAAATCTTGTGATGCCTCATGATCCCGAACACAGTCTCAGTTTACTGGTCACGATGCCTCTTCTTTGGCAAGAACCAACACGGCACGCTTGAGCCGGAGTCCCACCTTCCCCGGCCCCCTGAGCTGCTCTGCACCGGCCAGCTGCAGAGGAGGAGGGGGGACAGCCGTGTCCTCTTTGTCCACCGGGCCTTGCCGAGACCCTGACTTCAGCTTCAGTTTTAAGGAAGCTTAGGGATTAAGCTGAGACCCTCTCGGCAGGGATGATAGTCTTGTGTTTAAGAATAATGACCCCTCTCTTTAAGACCACGTGGACCTCTGAGGCGACTAACCCACCTTGTTGTGTTGCTGATCACTGGCGTCTTGGCACAGGAGTTCTGGCCTCTGAGGACCTCTGTGGACACTCATCTGTCTACCAAGTTCAGATGATGACAGCCACTTCCCGCTCATCTTACAAGGATGCTGGAAACACGTATGAGATCACGTCTCTGAACGGAGCTCCAGGAGTGAAGATCAGAGCCCGTCCCCGCCTCCCTTTCTTCCCCACCCGCCCCGACCTCTTTTGCCCACTTCTGCGCACAGAATTCCCTTCCTAGAGAGAAGAAAGTCCCCGGAGGCCGTCTCGGAAGGCTCCCACTGGGCATCTACCGTGCAAGTTCCCGGGCACTTGTTCGTCATGATCCAAAGACGCACCCAAAGTCCTGTGCGGGCACCAGCGCACATGTTGGCACTGAATCAGGGGAACTTTTGTCCTTAGAGCCCAGCAAGCACGGGCATTGCTGGAACGTTGTTTAATTGCAACGTGAGGCCATGACATCTTCGCTGGGATAACCCCCTGCTTCTCTCTGGACTCTTCGCAAAACGAATGCTCTTTCCTCCTAGTTTCCCCCAGTCCTTCTGCTTCTCCACCCAAAGTCCCCCTGGTGACACCGCTTCCTTAGAAACCTCTCCATCGGGACCGGTGTGTCGCTCGTTCTTCGGAACACCCCATCCCTGGTCCTGTGGGAAGGGCCCCCGGGACTCCCTCCTGCGGCAACCTCGTGCCTCTGTCTCCCTCTTTCCTCACCCCCCTCTCTCCCGACACTGAAGCCTTCTTGTGCATTTTCTCCGAGGCCACCCGTCTGGTTGTGCCTTTGATTCTAACTGGGACGTCCCTAAATACGCCGTGTCCTACATTCTTGGAATTTTAACCCCTAGCCCTCCCCACTGGAGCCTCCAGTCGGCGTACAAGGAAGCTACAGGCACGGAACGTATCTGTGCTTACACTGTTCCCACGTCTACGCCTACATCAGGATCTTGTGGAAGTTTCCAAAGTTGATTTAGGAAAACCATGTAAAGATGTATTCAAAAATTGAAAAGGAAGTACCTTTGAGGCTGATCGTACTACTAGATATAAACATCTGTTCTAAACCTGTAACAGTCGTCTAATAAAATAACCGTATAGCCCAGCAAAACTTTCAGTAAGTTATGTTGAGTGAATAAATGAATACCCATTAATATAATATAACAAATTTAAAAAAGAACAGACATCGAATGCGTTTTGTGAAACGATTAAGACAGCTGGATAAACTTAGCTCCGCATCTCACAGCACGCAAAATAAATTCCAAATGTGTTGAAGAGAGGAATTCTCAAGATGAAATGATAGAAAGCAGAATATTTGAGAACTTGGGAAAAAATCAAACTGACCGTCAGCTTTCTGGAAACAACAGACAAGTCACAAAGCTAGAGCTCTACGAGTTGTTTACATGAAGCTAAACTATTTGACAGCAGACACGATGGGAAGCCAAAAGAAAATTAAAATAATTTAAATTATTACAATTAAATAATAGAATAATTAAAATAATTATTAATAAAACATTATTATAATATATATATTATATATATAATATAATAGTAATAATAAAAAATTATTAATAAAAACAATTAAAATAATATAAAATTAAAATAAGACATGTACCCAACACGACAAATGTAACGGAGCCATTTTCTGCCGTATATGTTATAAATACATTTTTTATTTTTTCAATTAAAATCATTTTTACAGTTCTTTAAATGTTTATGAGATATACATCTATCAGTCATTTTCTGTATGATTTCTGCCTTTACTCCCATGCTTAGAAAGGCCTGCCCTACCTCATTATCGCTTGCCTAATAATTCACCTATGTTTTATGATTTGGCCTAAATATTACTTGTAAATACTGTACTGTATTTTATATTTCCTACGCTGTACTTTATTTTCTCCGGTGGCAATGTCGAAGAGACATCTTGCTCGTTCTCCCCCTTCCGTTATCGTCCTGGCATTTGTTTCCGACTCATCTACCTGTACCCCACCGCTGGGAAAATTCTGTCTTTAGCACGTTAGATTTTAGCAGACATGTGCCCATAAACACTCAGACGAGTCTGACTTTTCGGGCTTTCCGTTCTGATCGATTGATTCTGGGGTGGGCACCGTTTTCGGATTGTCTGAAGCGAGGTCATAAATTCTAACACCCCCTCAGGGAAAGGTCTACTCTACCCTGAACATTCGTACACGCTTACTTATGCAGTTTAGGCTCGTTGTGTAAAATCCCTCCAAATATTCCTTTAGGATTTTGAATGGGATCATGCTGAATTAACAGGTCAAACTGGGGCAGAATTGAAAAGAATTGAGCACGTTTGTATGTTCCTGTGAGTGTAGGGCTGGCTCACTTTCTGGAGCCGTGGTTGACGCTGGGTTCGACCTGACAGTCCGGCTCCACCCGGTACGACGGGAACAAACTTCTGAGCAGAAGCTGGCCCCATCCTCGTTCTCTCTCCCCTTCCGTGAGCCCAGCTTGCCTGCAGGGACAGACCTCGAATGGCATCTGCAGGTGTCTGACAGAAAAGTGAGCTTCTGGAAATTTCGGGTTTAATACTGACCCTCAGAACCTCCCCCCCCTCTCCACCACAGATGACCTTGCTCTCTTCCCTCCACCCTGCTGACCGCACTCCCTGATGAGCCAGCCCTAGGGTGGGATCTGTCCAGAGATCTGGCAGAGCGGGGGTCCCTTCTGCCCTCACAGATGAGCTCCGGGGTGGCTGTCCTGAGAAGCTCGTGCAGGGGCCACAGGAAATGATCATGCCCTCACCTCCTGCGACGTGGGGTTGCACTGTTCTCCTGACACACTCAGTCACACGCTGGACCACAGATGCCGGGAAGGAGAGGCCTGGCCCCTTCTCCGAGCGCTCCCGGGAAAGGTAGTAGGGGCGTTGGGGTGGAGGAGAGAGGGCTCCTTCCACAGTGGGAGCAGAGCAGCCCTACCCGTGTGACCGAAATAAACCCTGGTCTGCTTCACCCGAACCAGCAGGCGTCCTGCTTCTCCTGATCAAGGCCCAAGCAGGAAACAGAAAAATACTGAGAAGGCACAAAATTATCTTTTGAACACAGGCTGCGTTTTTTCATGTCGTACCTTTAAAAAAAAATTTTTTTTTTGACGTTTACTAATTTTTGAGAGAGAGAGGCACAGAGAGACATTGTAAGCGGGGGAGGGGCAGAGAGAGAGGGAGACCCAGAATCCAAAGCCGTCAGTGCAGAGCCTGACGCGGGGCTCGAACCCGCAAACCGTGAGATCACGACCTGAGCCAAAGTCGGACGCTCAACGAACTGAGCCACCGGGCGCCCCAGCATGTTGTACCTTCAAAACCAATGAGTGGCCATTGCTCTTAGCAAGGTGTGTTGTCTCAGGTAAAAGATCACGCCCACACAAGAGACTCCAGAAATTTATCGCTGATTTCCTTGCCGGGTCTGGCACCCTACACAAAAGTTCAAGTTCTGCCCAGTGTAGGAAAAGAACTCGAAAAGTCCTCACTCGTCTTCAGATACTTTTCTTCAGGAACTCTATATGGGATCCCACCGTTCTTTTGCTTAATTAACCAAGTAAAACAAAACCCACACGGCACCCTCCCCCACTCGTGAGCTCTCCGTGTCCCCCACACCCAAGGTCACGAGAAGCTCCTGGAATGACTCCTTTGGAAGCTCTCAGGGAGCCAACAACCAGTGTATCCTGGGCGCCGCCTGGGGGGTTAACCTTATGTGTCAAGTCAGCGGGGCCACGGTGCTAGACCCTTTGCCCAATGGTATTTTGCCTTTTCCGTGCAAGTGTTCTTTGGGTGAGATTAACATGTGCATCAGTGCTCTTGAGTAAAGCCTACTGGCCTCCCGAATGCGGGTGGGCCTCATCCAATCAGTTGAAGGTTTCAATAGAACACTGAAGTCCCCCGAGAAAGAAGAAATTCTCCCAGCACATGGCCACTGGACTTGGTCTGTAACATCAGCTCTTTCCTGGGCCTCCAGCCTGCTGGCTTACCCTGCAGATTTGAGATTTGTGCCCCGGGAATCATGTCCATCAATTCTTGAAAAGGTCCCCCACCCCCGCCACCTCTCTGTCACTATCCTGGTGGTTCCGTTTCTCTGCAAAGTTTTTATAAAAATGGCACGCACATTTGTCATAAAGAATTAAGGCCACGGGGGCTCCTGGGTGACTCAGCTGGTTTAGCAGGTCACGACTTTGGCTCAGGTCACGATCTCATGAGTTGTGGGCTCAAGTCCCACTTTGGGTGAGTTTGAGCCCCAAATCAGGCAAGCAAGAGCTCTGCTCGGGGCGAGTCCTACTTCTCTGTCTTCCCCTCGCCCTCTCGTGCCCTCTCTCAAAATAAAAACTAAAAAATTAAAAAGGTGAAACGAATTAGGACAACACGTGAAAAGGACAACATCACAGAGATGTGTTAATTCGGGGGAGCATTGATTCAGAGCAGTCTGTGGGGGGACATGCCCTCATTCACACACACACACACACACACACACACACACACACACAACTATTCAAAGGCATCAGTATGTTAGTGCTATTCTATAAATTGTCTGTTGCACTGAATATCTGAGCCCCTCACCATGATACGTGTTACTCTTTACTAAATGGTTCCTATATTCCGTTATTTATTTGAGTTCTTTTAAAAGCACAGAGAACTTTTCCCCTGAACTTTTCAACTATTAAAATAGAACTCTGTGATGACTGGCGGCTCTCATATGCCTCTCGCATTTGTGTGCCTGTGCGCATAGGGGAGGTTCCTTCAAGGGGGTTGGTGGTCACAGCAGAAACGCCTACATTTTTTGTTCTGATGCACGGTGGCAAACTGCCCAGGAAAAAAAAAAAAAAAAGTGATGATTTACATCCACAAGCGTACGGAACGCCTGGTTTGCCCACACGCTTTCTCACGCTGGAGCCCCAGGGCTCTGATAAACCAGGTGGAGGCCATAAATCGTCCCAGCATTGCTGCGTGGACAGTGAGCTTCTCTCGGGCCCCGCCCTGCCCCTCCACCAGTCACCGCGCACCTCTGCTCTCAGCCTCAGCCCCTCTGCCTCCTTCCCAGTGGAACAAGCCTGCCCCGTTCATCCTTCCTGGATGTGCCTGCTTGCTCCTGTCTTGGCTGTTCTCGCCGCTTCAAGATCTGCCCCTCACTTCCAGGCCCCCAGGGTCAAGGACGGCTCACAGGGCGTCTCCACGTTGCCTCGGGATTGGCTGGCTCTCCACTGGGCCCGGCAGCGCGCTCCGTCTGTGTCCTGGGTTTACAGCCTCGTCCTGAAGACTCCCGGAGGGCAGAAACCCGTCGCAGGGGTCCAGAGCTCTGCCACAGCTCCTCCCAGGGCCAGGGGACCAATAAATACTCAGTGACTCGTTTTGATGGACGCCTGTCACCGGCAGCCCATGCAGGCATGTGACGGCTGCTCGGCAGCCTGCAGCCTTTTTCCCGCCGGGAAGAGGTGGAAGGCTTGGGTTGGGGAGGGCACAGCCAGGTGCGCTCTCGGGAGGGCGGACCCCCGTCGTGACCTTCTTCCCTTTGCCTCCACCCTGCACATCCCTCGCCAAATCCCCAGTCCCCGGACCCTTGGTGCACCCTGGAGATCCGGTTTGGACTTGGTCTGTGGCCTGCACGGGCGTTCTAGAACCACCTGACGGGTAGCGCTGAGTCTGGGACGGCTTCCCAGGAGCCCAGCACCTCCTTGACTCCCAGACACCTTTCGGAAAACCACCGGTGAAGATGACCGCTCAAGTTGAGAGCTGGAATTCCCGCAGATGCGTCCGTCGGTGTTTAAGGGATGGGCCAAGGGAAAAATAAGCGATCGGTGAATGAGGCGACACGTACTAAATCCTCACCAAAGACCTCAAACCGCAGCCAGGAGGCGCTCAGCAGTTGAGACAAATCCCGCACCACCTGGAAGGACCCTGGAAAGCCACGGGCGGTGTGAGAGGTGCTCCCTCTGGCTGGACCGGACGCTCGGGGCCGCCTGGGGCCGGTGTCCCCTCCCGTGCGGCTGTGGGGCCGCCACAGGGGCCCGCCCCTCCCGGCACACCGCCGTCTCCACCTGCTCAGGTCATCGTCCTCGGCGGAGCCGGCCGGATGCAGGCTTCCAACTGCCGATTTTGCAAGTGGGGCCCCAGTTCCCATGCAAGTGCTGCCCCCTGGTGGGGATTTGTCACAACACGCCCCACCCTCACCCAAACCTCCCACCTTCGTGTTTCCTCTGGGATCCCGTCCAACCTTGTCATCGTGGAGGTGATGGAACCGAAGCCCAAGAGAAGAAAAGTGACCATCCCAGGCCTCACCCTAAATGGCAGCTTGGGGACTAACCCCGAGACCTGAGGTGCCACCTTGTAACCTCTAATGCCGCGGGTCACGACGAACTAAAGTATTCTGAGAAAACCCGCACATTTATACGCTCTAGAAAAGGCCACGCTCCTTCCGTTTGCCAGATCTCAGATGGAACCCTTTGGGGTTTTTTGCTTTTTTGTTCGTCCGTTCTTGTGCGTGAGGGCTTCAGGTACAAATTCTACCAGTGAATGCCCCTGTGCCTTTTGCTGTGTTCTTTATGTGCACGGCCAATTTTTTTTACAACGATAATTACCATGTTTACCAAAGCCACGGACAGGTTTCCAAAAACGAAGCCGTGCCGAGCAAAAGGAACCTCTGTCACTTCAAACCTCTGATTTGTGAAAATCACTGTTCTTTAGTGTCTAAAATTTGGGATTCTGCCAGGGACATCGGAAACAAGAAAAGTCAATCCCAAGTTTACTCCGTACTTTCTTCTTTCACCTTTCTCCTTTCTTTTCCCCATCACATTTTTTAAAGTTTTATGTATTAATTTCAAGAGAGAGAGAGAGACAGAGAATGCCAGGCAGGCTCCACGCTGTCAGTGCCGAGCCCGATGCGGGGCTCAAACCTGTGAACCGTGACATCACGATCTGAGCTGAAGTCAGGAGTCGGATGCTTAACCGACGGAGGTGCCCAGACCCCCCTTTCCCATCACATCTAGGGAAAAATGAACAAAAGACCAGGTTTTGGGGTCCCTTATCGTTCCAGCTGTAATGGGGCGACATGAGTGGTAGCAGTGGATACGGAGGCAGAAAGAACTCACTTGTGCTGGGGCCAGAGTGGTAACCGGAAGGAAGGGGAGAGCTGCTTGGTTCTCAGAACGCCTTCTGTCTCTGCCTGGTGGGCCCGGGTCCCAGCTCCGGGGCCCCCTCCCCACGTCAGCAGGACTTAAGTCACTGACCCGAGACCGCAACAGCCAAGGAAATAGAGCCTCGTCCTAAACCTTATCCCCCAATCTGGCCAGTGTGCTTGCCCCTTGGTTCCCATTCTGGGTCTTCTTTTCGCTTCCCAGCCCCGCACTGAACCGCAGCTCAGCTGTCCCTTCAGGATTAACAAATCGCTCAGTGAAAGAAACGTGGAAAAGTGGAGAAGCTAGAGTGGCTTGACTTCACTCCAGAAAAACCAAGGAAAACTCTTCTGTACCCTTAGGAAGCTTTCGTACAAGATTAGCTCATGGTAACGATGTGTTATTCTCCCGCATTTGGTTAGCATTTTATAGTTTACCAAGTGCTTTCGCAGAGAACCGGCCACGCCTGCTTTCGCCGTTGGTTCCGCGACAGTCGCTCAGGTCCCGTCCATAAAGCAGCGTCACCGGCCCCCTTTTAGGGACCACGGGGGAGTGTGTCAGTAGCTGGGCAAACCACATCGCAAGTAGGTGGGGCCTGAGATTCCCTCCAGGACCATCTGCCCGCCCCCCTCCCCGCCCCCCTTCCTCCTGCTCACCCAGCTGAGTCTGTCCTGAGCCAGAAGGACGGAAGGCAGTGGAAGGATGTCACTATTTCTCTTCCACACACTGGGAAACGGATGCTCAGAGAAGCTAAGAGGACCTACAGTCAGGCCCCCGACCCCTGTGGGGAACAAAGGCAGAAATAAATGTGGATACAATTAAATTTTCCGATAACCTGAAGCCCAAGGTGGAGGCAGGCAGAGTAGAGCATCCCTCCAGGAGCTCCCACCTGTCGTTAAGGCCGGTGCTTCGCTGGAGGGAGACACGGCCTTAGCTTGACAACAGCCAGGCCTCCAGGATCCGGAGTCTCCTTGAGCAGATGAAAGTCCTTCTGGAAACTTCCTCTTGTATTTACCTCCCCCAAGCCCCGTGCTGCTCTTTCCCACTGCCTCCTTGCTTCAATAAAGCCAACTTTTTGCACTGAAGGCGTCTCAAGAATTCTTCCTTGGCTCCAAATCCCCCAGCGTTTCCCCATCAGCCGTTACGGCAAGCGTCGCGATGACCATCCTTGCGGTAAGATCTTTATGCCCAGACCATTCGCGCAGGAAAAAGGTTGACCCGTGAAATCTGTGTTCTCACGGGGTGAACTCAGAGGCCAAAAAGGATGAGAGTTTAATATATTTGAACACAAACGAAATCTAAAGAAACCAAAACTAAAGAAAAAGTTTGACGCCAATGACTACGTAAAGATAAAAAAAATATCTTGGGGCGCCTGGGTGGCTCAGTCGGTTAAGCGTCCGACTTCGGCTCAGGTCACGATCTCGCGGTTCATGGGTTCGAGCCCCGCGTCGGGCTCTGTGCTGACAGCTCAGAGCCTGGAGCCCGTTTCGGATTCTGTGTTTCCTTCTCTCTCTGACCCTCCCCCATTCGTGCTCTGTCTCTCTCTGTCTCAAAAATAAATAAACGTTAAAAAAAAATTTTTAAAAAACATTAAAACGTCTATACATAAAAAGCATACAATTTAAGGGCAAGCAACACCATGGGAAAATACTGACAAGGTAAAATGGGGGTTAGCGACTACAGTGTGAGGTCTAATCCTGCCTGCCTCCTCTTTTTACGATAAAGTTTTACTGGAACACAGCCACCCCCGCTTTATGTGTTGTCTACACTGCCTCACACCGAGATAACGTTTTGTCTTCCTTTATTTTCAATTTCCAAAATCATTCTATTAAAATTGTTAAAATTATATTTAAATAATAGATTTATTTGGAGTGGACCGAGACCTTTCTATAATCTTCTCACGCAAAATTTCCATTCAGTCTCATCTTCTTTTACATTCCTTGGTGAATTTTTTTTTTCATAAAAGCCCTACAGTTTTTTGTCAATGTGACTACAAGACGAGGGTTTTTTTTATGCTTCTGTGAATGGAATCATGATTCTATTGTACTTTTCAATTGCGTATTCCCAACATGTAGTAAGTATATTCTTTTTGTACCTTTCTTTTTGTTTGTTTTATAAATTTTCCTTTATTGATATTTTCATCAGGTCCAATTTGGTATTAATTATTTTTTGTTTTCTACACCAATAATAATGCCACCTACAAAAGTGTAATTTTTCATTTATTAAATATTTTCTATGATTCCTTTTGCCTCGTCTGACCACAAGGGACTAAAATTCCAAACGAGTGTTAAATGATAATGGCAACAGGAGATATTTATAACTTCTTCTTAATTTCAATGGTAACCCCTTGTGGTTCTCGCTATCAAACAGGGGGTTGACTCAATTTAAGTCAGACCTCATTTATGCTATTATGGGAGTTTCTTTCCATTCCTAGCTTACCAAGAGCTTTCAATCAAAATGAACACTGAATTTTATCCAGTGATTTGGGGGGAGAGGTGACATACCTATCAGGTTAACTGTATTACTGCATGTCTGTGACCTTCTAATCTCACCCATTGTATTCATTTACTGAAGCATGTTTAAAATTTCCCATCTTTGGGGCGCCTGGGTGGCTCAGTCGGTTAAGCGTCCGACTTCGGCTCAGGTCACGATCTCGCGGTCTGTGAGTTCGAGCCCCGCATCAGGCTCTGGGCTGATGGCTCAGAGCCTGGAGCCTGCTTCCAGTTCTGTGTCTCCCTCTCTCTCTGCCCCTCCCCCATTCATGCTCTGTCTCTCTCTGTCTCAAAAATAAATAAACGTTAAAAAAATTTTTTTTTTAAATTAATTAAATAAAATAAAATTTCCCGTCTTCATAAAATAAAACTTACTTTGTCACGGTTTCTTTTTCTTTTAATGAACTCTGGATTCTATATGATAATATGTTTTAAAGTTTATTTATTTTGAGAGAGAGAGAGAGAGCGAGAGAGATTGAACAGGGAAGGGGCAGAGAAAGAGAGGGAGAATCCCAAGCTGTCAGCACAGAGCCTGACAAGGGGCTCGATCCCAGGACGTTGGGATTGTGACCTGAGGTGAAACCAAGAGCCAGACGCTTAACCAATTGAGCCACCCAGGTGCCCTGTGATAATATTTTATTTAGAATATTCTTACCTTACTCTTTTATTTATTTTTTTTTTTACATTTCAAGCTTTAATCCATTTGAATTTAGTGTAAGGAATGTAGTAGAAAACAAAAAGAACTTTGTTTTTTTATAATAAAAATGTTTAGTCAACTGTCCAAATGCCATTACTAAATAATCCAAACTTTTGAAATGCCAGATTCTCATTGAATGACAATATAGTTGTTTGGCCACTTTGAGCCTGCCATGATAAATACTGTAGACTCTGGGGCTGAACCAGCACAGGTTTCTTTTCTTACAGTTCTGGAGACCAGAAATCTAAGACAGAAGGGCCAACATGGCTGGGTTCTGGAGAGACCCCTCTTCCTGGCTTGTATGTGTCCACCTTCTCACCACGTCCTCCCATAGCAGAGAGAGAGAAAGAGAGAAAGAGAGAGAGAGAGAGGGAGGGAGAGGGAAATAGCTCTCTCTCTTCCTCTTCTTAGAAGGCCACAGTTCTCTTAGACTAGGCCCTACCCTTATGATCTCATTTAAACCTTTTTTGCAAATTATTTATTCATTTAAAAAAAAATTTTTTATGTTTATTTATTTTTGAGAGAGACAGAGAGAGAGAGAGAGAACGAGTGGGGAAGAGGGAGACACAGAATCCGAAGCAGGCTCCAGACTCTGAGCTGTCAGCACAGAGCCCGACACGGGGCTCAAACTCATGAACCGTGAGATCATGACCTGAGTCGAATTCGCCGCTTAACCGACTGAGCCACGCAGGCGCCCCATCGTTGCTTACTTTTGGCGCCAAATCCCGACTCCCAAAGACACACAAGCTGATTTGTTTGACTGATTTATCTGATGTGTACTCTTTTTTTTTTTTAATATATATGTAATACAAATGTCTCTTACTATTATTATTTAACAGTGGTTTGGGATTTGAGCTCCTTATGATTAGACAAGGAAAATAAGAGGCAAAATACTTAAGAGATGAAAACATTATCAATTTTGCATATATTATCATCTACATGTTTGTTGGGTATGAAAGATATATAAACATAGACACATCAAAGACACTACATATCTTTATATGTGTTAGATTACTTACATGTAAATGAGCTTCTAATTAATGTATACAAATGGTATTAGATTGTAGATCTTCTTATGTTCCTTATCTTTAAAATCAACATTAGGTTATCAAGATCTTTCCATTTCAGGGGCACCTGGGTGGCTCTGTTGGTCAAGCCTCCTACTCTTTTTTTTTTTTTTTTTTAATTTTTTTTTTCAACGTTTTTTATTTATTTTTGGGACAGAGAGAGACAGAGCATGAACGGGGGAGGGGCAGAGAGAGAGGGAGACACAGAACCGGAAACAGGCTCCAGGCTCCGAGCCATCAGCCCAGAGCCCGACGCGGGGCTCGAACTCACGGACCGCGAGATCGTGACCTGGCTGAAGTCGGACGCTTAACCGACTGCGCCACCCAGGCGCCCCAAGCCTCCTACTCTTGATTTGGGCTTGGGTCATGATCTCACAGTTTGTGGGACCGAGCCCTGCGTTGGGCCCTGAGCTCACAATGTGGAACCTGCTTGGGATTCTCTCTTTTCCTCTCTTTCTGCCCCTCCCCACTCTAAAAAGTAAAAAAAAAAAAAAAAAAAAAAAAAAAAAAAACAAAAAAAAAACTTAAAAATAAAGATGTTTCCATTTAAATAAACCTAAGAAGTTACTGTAGGAGAAAGGAGTTAAATTTGACATATAGCATCGTAATGTTTGTTGTTATCCAAAAAAAAGGTCAAGGAGAAAGAAAATAAAGGAGAAGTATATCCATATTAACTTGGAGTTAAAATCAACTATCAACCACGATAGCCATTAACCACATAGAGTTGTTTAAACATAAATAAAATAAAATCTTGCATTCAGTTCCTCAGTCACACCAGCCACATTTCAAGAGCTCAATAACCACATAAGGCCAGTAGCTGCTACACCGGAGAGCACAGAGCTAAGCCACTCCTTCATCACTAAGCATTCCAGTAGAGAGTGCTTTTCCTAGACAAGATCAATGCCATGGAGATGGGGAGGAAGAGGGTGTGGAGAAAAAGTGATTCGTTTTCAGAGATCCCATGTCTTCTGACCCCCATTTTAAACGAAGAAAAACTAGAGAATTTCTGAAGTTTGACTCTGTATCTTTAGAGTTCGTTTGCTGAGTTTCCAATTACACCTTTATTTATTGATCCACTCAGGGCAAATATTCGGCTTCCCGCTAATTCCAGGTCTTTTTCTGAGTGCCTGGACCATGTAGTGAAGGAGTCAGGGAAAAAAGTCCTCTCTATTTGAGGCTTATATTCTCCTGAGAAGAAATAGGCAACAGACAGGCAAACAAATAAACGAAAGACAGAGTAACTTTAGATAGTGATTAGATGCAGTGAAAGTTCACGGAGGGTCAGTTGACGCAGGGGAAGCGTATGGGGTGAGACGGTCTCTCATGGTCTGGGGCAGGAGGGGAGCGTCTCCCTGCAATGATATGTCCAATGAAACATGAGTGACAACAAGGGGTCTGCGGGTGCAGGACCGCAGGGGACTTTTCTAGGCAAAGGGAGTGGAAAGCGTGAAGGGCTCCGAGTGGTAACGAAGTGTGTGCTACCAGGGGGTCAACAGCGTCCAGAGAGGCTCGAGCTCAGTGAGAACTGAGGACACCAGCCGCCGGTCACACAGGGTCTTGGAAGTCGTCGGGGGGAGTACGGATAAGTTCTTACTCAATGGATAAAATTCCTGTAGGAATTTAATAAAAATCTCATATAGAATCCCTTCCGTTTGGATTAACAAAAGAATCTTGACGCTTATGTCGAAAAAGAAATGATTTCAAACAAGTTAACATGGCAATGAAAACGACGTTTGGTCATATACTTTTTAAACTATGAAAATACTGAGACGCAGTCAAAGAGTTCGCTATTACAAAATCTTAGACTAGAACGTGGCTTGACCTTTTCCTCTGATAAAAGCGTGCATAACCGTGGAGATGATCTGAGCTCCCACGACCAGAAAATGCTTGGGAGGTGTCATTAATTCAAAGGATATCTGTTCTGTTGTGCCAGACGGTCTCCGAAGGGAGTGATGACCGCTAGGAGGTCTTGCTCTTACGGAACTCTACATTCTAATGGTTAACGATGAAACGTGGCGATGATGACGAAATGTGGCGGTCTCACAGGACCCCCTGGGAAAGGGATTCTACTTTAGACTGGGTGGTCGAGAAAAGCCTTTCTGAGCACGTGGCATTTCATTGAGACCAGAGGGATGAAGGACACTAGCTGAGCAAACACACGAGGGAGAAGGGAGAGTAGAGCCAAGTGCCAGGCCACGAAGGGGGCCCCCGTGCTTCGTGAAAGAGAGGAAGGCAAAAAGAGAGACCCCATCTTGTCAGCGATACAGCGACCAGTGTTTGCTCTTGGTAGACCACAGTTTCTCAAACTTGAACTATTAGCATTTTGAGGCAGATAATTCTTTGTCGGTGGAAAGGAATATCATGTGAATTTTAGGGTATTTTGTTGTATCCCTGGCCTCTACCCTCCACATTCCAGTTGCATCCCCCTTATGGCAGCCCCAAATTATCTCCAAATATCCCCTGGGGACCAAGCCACCCTTGGTCGAGAGTCACTGTGCTGTAGCGTTTTACTCTTTACCTTCAAGGTCATGACGTAAGTCCGCAACACTCTATCATCTCAGCAAAGCCAATGGCACACTGTCCCTGTGGCCAGTGGTTGACTTTATGTGTCCTACTTCCCTTACCTATAGCTGGGGGTCAATTATACCACAGGCTTATCGTAAGCAATGAATCGGGGCTGGTACTCTTCTATCTTACCAGAAACCATAAAACTGACCCACGCGAAGAATCTACAGATGTAGACACCCGGGTCAGAGACCCTAATCCACACCGTCAGAAGCCCGTTGTGGCTTCCCTTTCTTGGCCGCGCTGTTGGAACCCTCGCATCAGGGGCGCCTGGCTGGCTCAGTGGGGGGAGCCTGTGACTCTTCGTCACGGGGTCATGAGTTTGAGCCCTGCATTGGGTGGAGAGTTGGCTTAAAAAAATAAACAAAGTCTAAAAAAGAAACCTTGCATCGGGTAACACAGAAGCACATCAATAGCAAGACGAGAAAAGGGCAGAGGGTGAGGCCCCTCTCAGGCTGGTCTCTGGTGCTTCTGGTAGAAACCAGTCTCATTTTATTTATTTGACGTGTGGTCAGTGTGATGTCGGTTTTATGTGGCAACCTGACTAGGTCGCCAGGTGCCCAGACATTTGGTCGGACATGAGTCTGGCCGTCTCTGTGAGGGTGTTTCTGCATGAGATTAACATCTGTGTCACTAGACTGAGTACAGAAGGTCACCCTCCCCAGTGAAGGTGGGCCCCATTCAATCAGTTGAAGAGCTCGATAGAACAAAAAGGCTCTCCTACAAGTAGAGAAAAACTCTCCTCCTGACCGTCCTTGAGCTGGGACATCAGTCTCTCCTGCTTCAGACCCAGACTCAGGTTGGAACTTGGTTCTCACGCCTCCAGCCCCGGACTGGAACTAACTACACCGTCTTTTCTCTTATGTTTCAGCTTGCCAGCCTAGGTCTTGGGACTTCTCAGCCTCTATCCTCCCTTTATTATATATATACATACTATACATCCATATATACACCTAGATAATAAATCTATTATATATAACATATTAAGTGAATGTAATATATAATATCCATACTATGTAAAATATAATGTATATTTATTTTTATACTGCTATATTGTATGAATATCATAATATTTATTTAGTATGTTATAGGTAAATATTATATAATATTTATTAACATATTATAATTAGTTTATTAATATAATTATTTTAATCTAATTTCTTGATAGAATTAATTTACCAATATAGTATAAATTATGTTTTTATATATAACACATAAATATCATGTATGTAATACATTATGTACATGATATTTATTTATTTATTTATTATTATTATTTTTTTAATTTATTTTGGGACAGAGAGAGACAGAGCATGAACGGGGGAGGGTCAGAGAGAGAGGGAGACACAGAATCGGAAACAGGCTCCAGGCTCCGAGCCATCAGCCCAGAGCCTGACGCGGGGCTCGAACTCACGGACCGCGAGATCGTGACCTGGCTGAAGTCGGAGGCTTAACCGACTGCGCCACCCAGGCGCCCCAATATTTATATATAACAGATTGTGGAGGCTGAGCGATCCTAAAACCTGCAGTTGTCAAGCTGGCGTTCCAGGAAAGAAGATAGTTATGATATATGTTATGTATCAAATATTGTATATGATATATACAATAACGAGATTTATTAAAAGTGTTTGGCTACTGCTTCTGTTTCTCTGGAGAACGTAGATGGAGATGGGATTAAAATTTAAGCTTTGAAACCCATAAAAAGCAACACAAAGGGGTACCTGGGGGGCTCAGTCAATTAAGCGTCCGACTTGGGCTCAGGTCATGATCTCGCGGTTCGTGAGTTCGAGCCCCGCCTCGGGCTCTGTGCTGACAGCTCAGAGCCTGGAGCCCGCTTCGGATTCTGGGTCTCCCTCTCTCTCTGCCCCTCCCCTACTCACGCTCTGCCTCTGTCTATCTCTCAAAAATAAATAAATGTTAAAAAAAAAAATTTTTTAAAGCAACATAAGGGACAGAATAGATCAAACTTGTGGCAGAATGCTATTTCTGGAATATTACCCATGTGTCCCTGCCCTGCCAATACTCACTGCATCTTTATGTTTCACCCCCAACCGCTTCTATGCAAGAGCTGGACCATTCTCCGCTTATTATTTCCGAACGAGGATGTGGCAGCTGAAAGAGAGAGATACATGTGGCTGCTACCTGGCTTTGATATCAAAAACACGGGTCGTGGGAGAAGAGGGAAAGAATGAAAGATGAGACAAAAGCGTCAGGGAAAGCAGGATCGTACAGGAAAGGAAGCTCTCTCCCCCCGTCCACATCCACGACACGCACACACACATACACACACACACACACACACACACACGCCCCGCCCGCGATGGATGGGAGAGCCAGAGGCAGAGGAGACAGGGTCTGGGACAAGGGGCACTCTAACCATAGAAACTGGGTCACATTTACAGATTGCTTGACCCGCATGTAAGCAAAGAGCCCAACCACGGTGTGAGCCCACAGGCAATGAATGCCCACTGCCTTCGCAAAAGGGGTCCCTCTGAAGCAGCCAACACTTTGTTCATCGGTTGTCGGGCGAGAAGGATGCCCTTTAAACCCGCTCCTTCCAAACCCCTGGCGACTTCACGGAACACGGGTATGCCCACCAAAGCCCGTGACTCGCGCCCAGGTTCAGTGAGGTTTGCGCTGGCTACACAACTCACCCCAGGGCAAGAAGTGGGAGCGATCGCTCCTTCTAGGGTCACAGATGGCTGTTCGCAGCCGTCTGCGCTTTCCGTGAACGAGAAGCCCAGCTACGAATGACCTTCTGCTTCCTGTCGGCACTGAGCATTTGGGTGAGGCACTCAGCTTTTCCCGCCACGGCCCCCCCAGCCCCTGGCCCCCATCATCGCTGTCTAAGCCGCTGTGAACTTGAGCCTTCTGTAAGTGCAAGGTGGCTGTTTCTCCCTCAACCTGATCCCATGTGTGTATATCCTGTGGAATTTCCCTACAGTTTCTGGCACACGATGACATTTTCCCTTTGTAAGGACTTAGACTGGTTTTTCCCCTCCCGTTTTCGTATTTCTTTGGTCATTTCAGTGGAAATTTGGAAGGGAGAGGCTTTACCCAGGTGGACTAAATTACCTCTCTTGAAATTCTATGCATTACCTTTCCCCAATGTCATCTCAACTTCACTAAGTTAGTAAAAAGGTTTTGAGGTTTCTAGAATTCCAGTGATGGTGCAAACCTTTGCTCATCTATGGCCATTTTAAGAGGAATGTGTGAGAAGAATATATTTGTGAATCTATGGCTTCCAATCGCCATGTTTTTCCCAGATTCCATAGATTTTTTTTTTTCTTTTTTTAAGTCCAGCTCCAAGCTGACGAGGAGTACAAAACATCTGTTCTGGGATTATTTCTGCTGTTTTAGGTAAGACTCATAGATGCTTTATGGAGAATTTTGACATTGAAAGAAAGAAAGAAAGAAAGAAAGAAAGAAAGAGGAAGGAAGGAAGGAAGGAAGGAAGGAAGGAAGGAAGAAGAAAGAAGGAAGAAATAAAGAAAGAAAGAGAAAGAAAAGAAGGAAGAAAAAGATTCTCTAGTATAACGCCAACGCACACAACTCCTTTCTTAATTTTCTCCAGTGCTGAGCAGACAGCAAGCTAGCATTCTTTCTCTGTCTGTACCCCCTTCAGTTCTTTAATTTTCTTTATTGGCACTTTACATGAAAGAAAATGTAGAGAGTTAAGAATGCACTTAAGGATCTTTTCCTCTGCCAAATTTGCTTGCAAATTTTGCTCCCGCTGGAGGATAAAATGGAACAGTCTTGACATTGCTGATACTCCTGACTGTAAGATCACTTAAGATATTACTTTCCGACTTTAGCGATCCCTGAAAGTCGTTCGCCTCCATGATTTGAAACAGACCTTTGCCAATGCGCTCTCTCTTTTTTCCACTTTTAACATAGTCGCATGCAACATACAAATGCCTGAGTGCAAATCACCCAGAATTATTCTCGTGTCCTAAAATAAAAATTCCTCCCCCCCCCCACCCTCTCCCCGTGAGATCGTGAAGCCGAACGCAAAGTTTAGGAGAAACAGGAAAACAAACAAACAAACAACCAAACCCAAATGGATTGTTTTCATTCGTCTCCCGTAGCTTCGTAGTACGAGTACCTTGATTCAGTGGTAAGACAGGCAGGTTGACCTTGGGCAGGACACTCAGAGGGTCACTTCTAAATGTTGGCATGAGTGGCTAAGATGCCGATCATAAGTTCGGTTGTTAGGGTGGCTGTTCCTTCCTACTCCCTGACAGGAAGAAGTCCCAAAGGAGACTAAAGAGACTCTTAGCGGGTTGAGGGGGTGGGGGATTGGGAACCTCAATAGGGCCGACTGCCCCTGGGGGTGTAGGGGGAGGGGACACCGGCAGAGCCTGGTGCCCACCTCTGAGTATCTCAGAATCTGGGGCAGACACGGGAGGCTCAGACCCGGAAAAGCTCAAAGGCAAGAGCCAAGAGCAAGAGGTCCGAGGTTATGGCCTTCCCACTGGGGTCAGCTCTCTGCCCCCCAAAACTCCCACGCAGTCCTAGGTCAGCTCAGCCCCAGACTCGACTGAGCCAAAAACGTAAGTCTTGGCTGCCTTCCTATGGACCCTGTCTTTCTTCTCTTTTCTTTCCTCGTCCTATAGTTTCCAAGATTCATCGCTCTGGGCTTATCATAGGGGCGATTAGCTGTTGTTGAGAGTTGACCTCCGTCGGACGCTGTGCTAATTACTTACATTCCTGATCTCATCCGATTCTCACAAAAGACCCCAACCCCAGGGACCTTCGCTGCTCCCACATTACAAATGGGGACGGTCGGAGACACGTCCCTCAGCCAGGGTCCCTGACCGGGGAGGAGAGAGCTCCGCCTGAGCCCTAAGCTTCCTGGCTTCTTCGCGGTGTGGACGAACACGTTTCTCTGAAAGCTGCCTTCATTGGTTCTATCTCATTGTAACCTTTTTCGCTTTCAGGATTTCGGCATCCTTTCTATCTCTCATTTTTCTCTCATAAATCTCTCATACGATCTCTCATAAAATCATTTCAAATTTGTGTCTATTTGTTCCTTAAATATTTTAGATCTTATTATTTACCTTTGAATAATTTAACACAGGCATACTTTTTACCTCCTTTGATGTTGGAGCTCTAATTACCAGGAACAAGCACTTTCCCCCGCACAGAAAGATCCACATTAACACTTTTTGCATAATGAGTGACCTTCTGGCTTTCCTAGTTTTGATTTGTTGATCTGCTTTATAAGTGGCCTTTTAATTATTTATCTTCTTTTCATTCTTATTAGTCACCCTTTTGTAGTTGAACTTCTGACGTAATTAGGTCACAGTAAGTTCTGAGCTAGTGCGTTGCTCTATTATGATTGGTTTAATGTGTCTATTAATTGTCCATATGTTTTAAAATTTCTATTTTACCTTTCCAGGTGCTGACTGATATTTCTTTTGCTTTAATCTCCCTATACTTAACCTCTAAATTCTTAAATTTCTGGTTTTCTTAAACTTTCGGTTCCTTTCTTTTTCTGGGTTACGATGCTTATGTCTCATCTTTTTACGTTCTCATTTTTCACTGATAGTTTTAACTATTTCGCTCTGAGTACAGCCTTTCAGGTCATAATTTAAGGTAGAATGGGAGATGAAATGTAAGACCTTTTCAAGATCTTTTTCGTACATTCTCCCAGCCCATTGAATTCTACTGAATCAAAAAGGAAAGAGGGAAGGAAGGAAGGGAGAGAGGAAGGAAGGAAGGAAGGAAGAGAGGGAAGAAGGAAAGGAGGGAGGAAGGGAGGAAGGAAGGAAGGGAGAGAGGAAGGAAGGAAGGAAGGGAGAGAGGGAGGGAGGGAAGAAGGGAGGGAGGGAGGAAGAAGGAAGGAAGGAAGGAAGGAAGGGAAGAAGGAAGGAAGGGAGGGAGGGAAGAAGGAAGGGAGGGAGGAAGGGAGGAAGGAAGGGAGGGAGAGAAGGAGGGAGGGAAGAAACAGAAGGAATTATAATAACAAAAGAATAACTAGACAACAAATATATCCATATTAGGATGAATATTAAACTCACTAACTATCAGACTAGACTCATGCACCATGCTGGTATCTGCCCCCCACCTGCCAGGCTGCCCTGATGGGAACTGGCGGCCATTCAGGGACAAGGAATCTGACTCAGTTTACCAGGTGCCTGTGCATTCTTAATATATTATTTAGTATTTCCACTTTAGAAACAACTGTTTGTAAATGGATTTATAGTCTATGCATTTTTTGACTACCTTTAATTGACCAAGACTAAGACATCCTTGTTCCTGCCCACAGCTGTGGTTTATATCTGTGTATTGCTGGGTGTTATTTCCCATTGTGCCCCTACTCGACCCTATATTTACCCAGTCTGTTTGTAATGTGTGTATGGATTTTCCTCCGTATTTTTCTTTTCCTAAGTTATGAACATTCTGATTCTTCTGTCCTGATGCCCAATCTCGAGGGTGTCTTTCTAATTGCCTAACTAAACAGCCGGAAATGGAGACAGAATGCCAAATTGTGTTCAAATTGTGTGACACCAATTTACACGTCCTCCAGCGCAGCAAACAATTCCTCTTTTCCCGTGTCCGCGTCGACATTTGATTTTACACATTTAAATATTTTTGCCGGCGCGATGGGGGGGAAATGAGACATCATAGTTTTGCTTCACTTTTTCTGCCTTACGAATAATATCGGGCATCTGTTCGTAAGACTTGTTGTTCATTCATTTTCTTCTTCTACATGATGCCTGTTCACGAATTTTGCCTAGTTTTCCATTGAACCATTTTCTTTTTATGAGTCATCTGTTAAAATTATGTATATATTCAGTATATTATACATTGCCTCTTCACTTTATTTATGGGCCTTTTGTGAAACATAAATTCTTACGTAACGCAGTGAAATTTATCAGTCTTAGTCTCTGGAGTATGCTGTATGTGTCTTGCTTAAACATTCCCTCCATATGCCCCAGTCGTGAGTATATTTTACATCTTCCTCTAAAAGTTTTGTAACTTTGTCTTCCACATTTAAGACTTCATCCATGCAAGATCTAACTTTTGACCTTGTTCATCGCCTCTATTATATGCTTTATTTCTACTATGCGAAACTCCCCTTATCTGGTAAAGAGACTGATAATCCTAACATATTTAGGTAAAGTGAGCATGTGCGTGCATAGAAATTCTTTTTTCCAACCTCCCAGTAGTCGTTTGTTAGAAGACATAAGAAGGCTTGTCTCAACACACATATGCACGTAGGTGATACATCTGTCTTAATTCTTCAGACCTCAGGAAACTCTCCAAACCTATCAAAGCTTTTGATGGTCAGAACCATGGCTGACGTAGGTGAGATCATGGAATTCTGGATGATGCCACCGACAAGAGGAATCCCAGAAGAGGGGTTAGCCGGGTCTTACAGGGTGTGGGGGATGCCGGAGAAGGGTCTAGGGTCAGTGTTCGGTTTCAACCTTACGTGGTTTGTGACTATCAACTGAGATAGGGAGGATTATGGGCTGAATGTTTGTGTCACTTCCAAAATCCATGTGGAAACCCTGTCCCCAGGGGGATGGTATTTGAAAGTGGGACCTTTGGGGTGATTAGGTCACGAGGGCAAATGGGATTTGTGCGTTATAAAAGAGACCCCAGAGAGTTCCCTGGTCCCCTCTGCCCCACGAAGGCACAGTGAGAAGTCAGCCCACCTATCTCATCAGACACCAGATCGGCCAACACATTGGTTTGGGGCTTCCCAGCCTCCAGAAAGGGAGAAATAAATGTCTGATGCTCATACCAGCCGGTGGTACTTTTGCCATAGCGGCCAGAAGGGACTGATATGTGGACGTACAGTGATAAACACAGGCTCCGTGGTTGAGGATGGGGGTGGGCCAGTCGGGATCCCAGTAGGAAAAGAGGACACACAAACCAGCTAATTCGGGGAATCCGGGGAGAGCTGGGTCTGGCGAAGGCCGCCTGGCAGGAGCCATAACTCTGGCGACGGGACGTGGCCAACCCACTGGGACCCAACAGTTGCAGCTAAGGAGATACATTTCCAACCTCCCTCTTCTCCCTCCTTCCCAGCTCTGGCTAATGCTCGTTTAGAACCAAAAAAGTAAAGGAAGGAGAGGAAGAGAAGGAGGAGGAGGGCGCTGGCATTCTAGAAGTACCAGTCGAAGTTAAGCCTTATGTCGAAGTCATATGCGTTTTGCTTTCTTGTCGTGGGAAGCTCCTATCAGAGCACAATTGAGGGGCCGTAATAGCTGTGAAGACAAGAACCGGGCTCAGATAAAAGGGGCGGGGAAGCAGAGACACAGCAGAAGCCCGCCCAAGAGACCGCTGGCCAGCAGGCAGGGGCAGAGACGCCCGCGCAGGGGTGGGGATGACAATCAGCCCCCCTGAGCGGCCGGCCACGCTCAGACCACGTCGGTGGGAAGGACAGTGACTGCCAGGGCAGGGAAGAGGGGAGGAGTAGCAGCCACAAAAGGCACCCTCCAGGGCTCCGAGGGGAGAGGTCCTGTGACCCTGGAGCCACAGTCCCTCTGGTAAGACTCCCCAGTGTTTCCTGCCTCCTCCAAGCCCCTGATATTCACCCCCACAGGGGGAGCCTGGAGCGTCCTGGACTATGCCATCATTTGACATTTCAATTTTTTTTTTTAACTAATATCTCCAGTGATCATTCAGTTAGTACATTTGGGGACTGTAGTTTAAGCCTGGGTCTGTTTGATTCCGAAACAGTTGGGAATTTTCACATCATGGGGCTGACTTGTGTTTCAGATGACCCAGAGAATTTCCGTCTGAATAAAACACAGCGCCTAGACATGGGTCAAGTTCTTAGGCATTAAGTTCAACCTCTGTCTGTGTATTATTAGCTTTGCTGCTTTGGTACTATAATAAAGACATGTATTGTTAAAGTAAAAGTGGGAAATTGGGCAGTGAGAGGAAACATATCATGGACTAATAAACAGGTTGAGTGAATCTAAACTTAATTCTTCAAAATATATTCTTACTAATTTTCCATAGTTTTTCTTTTTTTCCCCATAGTTAAAAAAAATTAAGTTCATGTATTTATTTTGAGAGAGAGAGAGAGAGAGCACGAATGACGGAGGGGCAGAGAGAGAGGGAGAGAGAACTCTGAGCAGGCTCCACACTGTCAGTGCAGAGCCTGAGGCGGGGATCGAACTCACAAACCGTGAGATCATGACCTGAACTGAGATCAAGAGTCAGACGCTTAACGGACTGAGCCACCCGGGCGCCCCTCTGCATATTTTTTTAAGAAGCAAGCATTTCCCATGGAGTCGAAGCCCTGTCCCATTGTCCCTCCCACTGGCCCACTCGAGTGGCAACAGTTCCTGCCTTGAAGTTAGTACATATCAGGTTTCTCTTTGAAGACACAAACAGTATAGAATATTGTTTCCTTGATTTTAAATTTCTTATCAGCTCTATCGTACTGTACGTATCCTACAGCTGGCCTTCATTTGCTCGACAGGCTTTTGTGGTTAACGTATGTTCTTATATGTAATTCTAATGTATTCAGTTTTTACTGTATTATAATAAGCGTACAAAAACGTAGTATATTCAGACATTATGCTGCAAATTAATTTATCCGCTCTCCTATTGTTGAGTGGCACTGAGGCTGTTTCCAACGTTTGCTGTCGGGAACAGTTGCGGCAAAGACTTTGGTACCTCTCCTTGAGCACGCGTCGCCAGGGGTGGGATTCTAGAGTGTTCCTATCCTCAGGCTAACTGAGCCTGCCCTGGATATGGTGGCCGCGTTCCAGTTTTCATCCTTATAAAGAGAACTGGCGACCTAGGTTTCCATGCACCTTTTCAATGAGTTTCTTGAGTTGTTGACTTCCTTTCCTTCCTGCCTCCTAACTTCTTCCCAACTGCAGATCTGACTTACTCTTTTTATTAGCTAATAATACCCCATGCCCCCATCGTGCCACAGTTTACCCAACCACCCCCCTCTGGATGAGAAGTTCGCTTACCTCCGTGTTTCACTCGGCTGCTACAGACACCTTTTCAGTGACGTTTTCATTCATATACCCTTGCCTACTGGGTAGGCAAAAGATTGGATCACTGGGTCACAGGTGAAGGGACTTTTACGTATCAATACGATCACCAACCAGAAAGGCTGGAGCCATTTTCCTTTTCCATTAGGTCTCCATTGGTTCTCCCTCCACCTCTCCTTGCCTATTTATCTTCTTTTCTCAGTTTTCCACTGGGCTTTTTCACTTACCAACTTGAAGGAGGTCTTTTTCACATGAAGAATATTTACTCCATCTGTTTCGGCAAACGCCGCGGCCGTCCTAACTTGGCAATTACATCTCCGCTCACCCTGTCCCCCTTTGATAACAGAACCCCGAATTTCTTCGATGTCAGGTGAGAACATGTTCACGCCCAGGAAAGGACGTAGTGTAGGTCCCCATTCCAGTGATGGACATCCCACTACCATTTTCCAACGACCGGTAAGGAGGTGCCTTAGGTCCTCATGTGCCCAATAAGATACAAGTGACATTCATGGGAGTGCAGGCCTTCCTAGGAAGATGTGCCGCCTCTGGGAAAAGCTGACAAAGGCAGCTCGGGGACCGAGGTAGCCATTTCGCAGCTGGAACCGTCCCGGTTAGAGCAGTTACACTCGCTGAAAATCTTCCCGCCTGTTACCAGTGAATGCTGATTTTGCTCCTATCCTTTGTTGTGTGGAAATAATGTTTGTCGCATCTTCAAATAGGGTTATATTTCTCTTTAGAGATGGGAAACGTTCTGTGCTAATTAAGTGGTTCCTGTAACATCTAGGCTATAGAACAGTTGCTGTTACCGTTTCACGCTTAAGCTTTTACAGTGTTTGGAATTCATCTTTTATGAGAGAGGAGGTAGGGATTCTTTTTTTTTTTTTTTCCAGATGAACGGCAAATTGTGCCAACATCACTGAGTATTAAATAACCTATACTTTCCCATAGTTTGCACAGTGAAGTCATGGGGTTTTTACCGTGTCACGCGATAAATACGTGAATTGTTTTGTTATGACGTAGTCTAACTAAATAAGAGAAGGACACAGGGGGATCCCTGTGTCCCTTTAAGAGATGCCCCCACTGACCGGGGGATCCAGCGTCCCTTTAAGAGATGCTCTCTGAGTGGCCCACGGGTGGCTCGGTCAGTGAAGCGTCCAACTTCAACTCAGGTCATGATCTCAGCTGGAGAGTTCGAGCCCCACGTCGGGGTCTGTGCTGACAGCTCAGAGCCTAGAACCTGCTTTGGGTTCTGTCTCCCTCTCTCTCTGCCCCTCCCCTGCTCACGCTCTGTTTCTCTCTCTCTCTCTCTCTCTCTCTCTCTCTCTCTCTCAAAGATAAATAAACATTAAAAAAAAAATTTTAAAAAAGAGATGCTCTCTGAGCTCTTGGTGGGAATGAGCGGCCCCGCCGTCCCGCTGAAGGGTCCTGAGCTGGGTCCTTCCTGGAAAGAACACGCTGTCCTGCACCCTTTAGAAAAATCACCACGTTTAAACCCACCAATCTAGCCGATCTTCGAACAGTTGCACGAAATTTCATCTGAGGGAGAGTGGAATCTCTCTGGTGGGTAAAGGAACTCGGAACGCATCACGGGCACACTTTTTCCCAAGCCGGCGTCATCTGCCTGTTGTTGAACATACTCTAAATTGGGCCAAAGTCAAAGGCGACCCCCCCCCCCCCCCGGCGTGAATGTCCCCGTCACAGGCAGCCCAGCAGCTCTATCCCAGCGCCCTTCGGTCCTCTGCTTCCTCCCCGGGGCCAGCCAAGTTTGCTAATAAGCACTTTCTAGACTTTATTAAGAAGTGTCGCTTACCAAAGAAAAGCTTTTCAAAAGCAGGAAAATCAGGGGCTTTGCTTCGCCCTGACTCCTGCAGGCTGACGAAAGTGGACCCTGACTAATTACGTTTCTCCCACATGTATGTCTTGGAAACTTCGGCAGGGGTGTGTCAGATTTATAGTGGCTATTAACAAGAGTGAGCGCCCCGTGTCCATCCGCATACATAATTTATGCTAAATGGACGCATTTTCTGTGCCTGCACATGAAAACAAGCAGGGTGAATTGTGTTAGTGGAATGGGTGCACTCAGGACATCACACGTGCGGCATTTTCCTCTCCTGCAACTTCAAGTTCGTCATCGAAAGCACCGAACTACCTGACGACGACTGAATGCCCGCTACGGTTGCAGAGATGATCGCTTTTACATTTCCTCTGCTATTCGCCAGCATAGACTTCTTTATACGTGGCTTTCTTACCAAATGGCTTCCAAATGAGTATTTAAAGTCACCGTGTAGGATGAACTCCGAGCTCCCACTTTGATGCAGTCAGGAGATTCTGGCACATTTTCTGCCTGTTTGTTTCCCCCAGTCCGTCCGTCCCTGACTGATCGCTTTGGAAAATGCAGCAAAAGTAAATTATTGCAGATATGAAATTTCAAAAACACAAAACATAGTCGGTAGGATTCTTTAACATGTTTAGACTAGACACACATAAAATTACTCACTGTCAGGTCCCTATACAAGCTCTAACTCCCGGGGCGCCTGGGTGGCTCAGTCGGTTAAGCAAGTGACTTTGGCTCAGGTCACGATCTCACGGTTTGTGGGTTCGAGCCGCGCATCGAGCTCTGTGCTAACAGCTTGGAGCCCGGAGCCTGCTTCAGATTCTGTGTCTCCCTCTCTCTCTCTGTCTCTCAAAAATAAACATCAAAAAACAATTTTTTTTAAAAGCTCTCTCAATTCCTTTTTGTATGTCGTTGCAGACCAGTGACAAATAGTTCAGGAGGAAGGAACCCCTCTTCACAGACCCACCCTGAGTGTCACTGCCCCAGACAACAATTCATAAAGGAACGTGTGCCAGTTTCAAGTTCGAAGATGCCTAGAAAGTTAATGAAAGCGTACCCTGACTTTGCCTAAACTGCGTGGGCTTATGGGAGCTGCTAACGTGCCCTAGATTTTATACCCGAAGACCTGGCCCAGAGCAGAGGACCCATGAGCCCCGGATTTTCTTTTGAATCACATTTGGTTAATCACTGGACCATGTGACTAAATGTCTTTAAGACCCTGTTAAAGAATCAGAATTTAGGAAGTAGCTTCCCGAGGACGGGTGCTGCCCGGGTGCCCGAAGGACTTCACTCCGGCCGCTTTGCCGCCTCCCCGCTGCCATCACTGGTCTAAGCCGGCACCTTCGTGCTGTCATCCAAACTTCTGCAAAAACTCTACCCGCGGTTCCTCTCTGCTTCCTTCCCCCTCAGCCCGTGCTCAGGTCCCTTCCATGGCTCACCACCACCTTCGGGACCTCGGGGCGGCTCACCATGGCATGAAGGTCTCGTCTCCCCAGCATCTTTGTTTCACTCTTTCAACCCTCCCTGAACACACAGTCGTGTCAGAAAAACTCCGAAGTCTGAGCAACCCTAGATCCACGCAGGCCAGACATCTTTAAACCCAATACTTTCAAAAAGCATCGGTCGTCTTTGGCAGAAGCTAGGGAGCAACGCATTATTCTGCAAATCAGTAAGGAAAGGGAAGACAGGCATTTATTCCCCCTTGGCTGTACGGAGCTACGCCTCAGGACCATCCAACAGTTGACGGGGGACGGGGTGGGGGAGCTTCTTTAAAGAATTATTCCAACCAATGGACGAAGAAAATGCCATCCGCTCGCAACCCCCCAGTGGCGTAAGGGCTCTAAGCCATAGTCAGCACTGGGAGTATCTCACCACCCGAATCCGAGCAAGCTTCTAGATCCGGCTATGTGTTTCAGAAAGTCCGCCAGGTGGTGAAGTATCCTCTGCACGCCCCGAGGGTGCAGCTGGCAAAGTGGAGACCATGGGGACTCTGCCATATTCCAATTTCTCCCCAGATAAAGGGCCGGGGGAAAAGACAGACAGGGAGACGGAAACCCATAGACGAACGTGCACGTAAATGGCGTATCGACCGGATGTCATCTGTAGACCGTCCTTGGCTTTCGACTTGGATTCACCAAGCTACCTCCCTACCCATCTACGAATGAGACAGTTGAGACAGTTTGGACCTTTAACATCGGGGTTAAGTTGTGCTGGCCACCGTATTAGATGGATAGTGGTAGTGTGGCCAGTGTTTTAAGAGCTTCTCTCCTTTGGAGACGCATAATGAAAGGCTGCAAATGAAATTATGCAGTGCCTATGTTTAATTCAAAATACACCGGTTGGGGAAGAATATAGATAAAACCAGATTAAGAGTTAATAACTGACACTGGGTCCTTTATTCTGTTCTTTGTAATACTATGTTTGAATTTTCATAATAAATTTTTTTTAACTTTTTAATCTTTATTTTTGAGAGAGAGAGAGAGAGACAGTGTGTGAGCGGGGGAGGAGCAGAGAGAGAGGGAGACACAGAATCCAGGCTCACAGAAAGCAGGCTCCAGGCTCCGAGCTGTCAGCATAGAGCCCGACGCGGGGCTCGAATTCATGAATTGTGAGATCACGACCTGAGCTGAAGTCGGACGATTAACCAACTGAGCCACCCAGGCGCCCCGAATGTTTATTTTTGAGAGAGAGAGAGAGTGTGAGCAGGGAGGGGCAGAGAGAGGGAGACACAGAATCCGAAGCAGGCTCCAGGCTCCGAGCTGTCAGCACAGAGCCCGATGCGGGGCTCGAACTCACAAACCGTGAGATCATGACCTGAGCCAAAGTCAGACGCTTAACCGACGGAGCCACCCAGGCACCCCTAAAATATTTTTTTAATCACCTATAATTTCAGGATCTAGAAGAATCACCCCTTATAACTTTTTAGCCAGTATTTTCCTATGAATATGTATAAATATATGCATGTAATACATACATATAATTAATATCTAATTTTACTTTAAAAAGAGGCAATTTTATACCTATGCTTCTAGTCTACCATCGGCACACAACAGGACATCAAGAGAATTTTTCATATCATTAAATATTCTTCTACAATATTATTTTAATGACTTCAAAGGGTCCTGTTACACACAATAATTTTTTACTATGTGTACTCCATATTTTTTATCATTTATGTTATTTCTACTATGTTGCTATTATAAATAATGCCACATAGAACGTCCTTGTTTGTTGCCTGTTGGCTTTTAAAAACATTTTCTTAACATTTATTCATTTTTGAGAGTAAGAGACAGAGCATGAGCAGGGGAGGGGCAGAGAGAGAGGGAGACACAGAATCCGAAGCAGGCTCCAGGCTCCGAGCTGTCCGCACAGAGCCCGACGCGGGGCTGGAACCCACGAACCGTGAGATGGTGACCTGAGCCGAAGTGGGACGCTCAACCGACTGAGCCCCCCGGGCGCCCCTGTTGACTTTTTTTTTAATTATCAATTTTCTCAGGAAATAGTTCAGGTAGAGCAAAATAATGCCCTGGAAAGCATTAGTGAAGGGCATGCAAACCCCACGCCCGTGAAGTAAGAGTCTATTTGCCCGGGTGGATGGAAGCAGATGTGCAAAGGCCCTGTGGTCCCAGCTCCGGTCACCTGCTCCCTTCACAGATGTGTGCCTCTGTCAGGTGGGGTAGTGAGAACTACACGTCGGTCTTGTTTCCAAAAATTGCAGAAGCAGGTTTTTTAAAAGGCTCCTGAGGAATTCTGGACGGCAGTGGGTTGTCTCTGATGCCGGAGACAGAACCCAAAATCAGTGCAAAGGTTTGAAAAAGAAAAAGTGTGTAGCTAAATCTGCCCTGGGGGAGGAAATTACATCTTTTTTTTTTTAATGACCAGGAGGATTTGGGCCCTTGAAGTTCCAAAGACGTGACTTTTTTCCTTCATTGTTCTATGCGTTTAAAGTGACGGCTTTCTATTCCTTCTGGCACTTGAGGAAGAGTCCTTGGGAAGGGCAAATGAGAAGAGAAAAGGCCTCTCTGTGTCTCTGTCTCTTCTCTCTCTGTCTCTCTCTGTCTCTCTGTCTCTGTCTCTCTCTGCCTCCGCAGTCTCATGGTTGAATTTGCCCGAGTGAGATGCGCAAATACGATTCCAGTCCAATCACCTGCAGAATTTAAGGCAAGTAATAATTTAAAACGCTTAAAGGCTAGACAGCAAGTAATCCTTGGAGACGACAAGTAAAAATAAAACCCATGAACCACAAGTCAAGCCAACAATAACCCTGAAACAATAGTCGTAAAGCAAAGGAAAGATACATTCGAAACAAACAAAGAACAAGATGAAAACTTAAACCAAGTGTCTGTTTTAAGTAATTACTGAGCTGGAAGCCGGAAGCCCTGCTTTGAAAATATTCAGGCGATACAATGTTAAATTCAGTTAAAAATGAACATTCCTGAGGGGCGCCTGGCATGGCAGAGCATATGCCTCTTGATCTTGGGGTCAAGAGTTCGAGCCCCACTTTGGGGGTAGACGTTTACTTAATAAATACAGGGGGGCATTTAAAAAAAAAACTATAGGGGCGCCTGGGTGGCTGAGTCGGTTAAGCGTCCGACTCCGGCTCAGGTCATGATCTCACGCTTTGTGGGTTCGAGCCCTGCATCAGGCTCTGTGCCGACAGCTCAGAGCCTGGAGCCTGTTCCAGATTCTGTGTCTCCCTCTCTCTCTGCCCCTCCCCTGCTCACGCTCTCTCTCTCTCTCTCTCTCTCAAAAATAAATAAATGTTAAAAAAACAAAAAAGTTCCTGCATTCCTTTCCGTAGATACAAGCACCGTGAACAGTGCTTGGCACGTATGTAAGAGCATTTAAATGTGCTGACATGCGTTCCCCTGTTATATTTCCTCTCGTGTGACTGCCCGCCTTTCTCCAGGGGAATCAGGATTTTCACAAAACGGGCTGGGAGAGCACGTATCCCGCCCGGGCACGAGGAATCGGGGCAGGGTTTTGAGTCTGCAGCAAGATAAAGGTTTTGAAAGCCTGAGTTTGTCATTAGAGAAAGTATTTTCTCAATTAAAAAAAAAAAAAAATGTAGGTGTGGCCTACTAATTTGGAAGTTAAGCGTTCTAGAACAGAAAGGAAACACAGGCGGGCGTGCACACGGCAGAGGCCCTTGCCCACACCCGCCTGCAAAACCCTCTCTTCTCTTCCCAGAGGAGAGAGCTCAGACTCCTTCCCGTGGTCCCTCGGTCCCTCCCGGGGGGGACGAAGACCTGCGGGCTGGGTCACACATCGTGGCCACAGAACGTGGGAATCTAAGGAAAGTGAGGCTGATACCCCATCTCCGTGGCCCCGTTCACGAGTGTCACTGGGCTTGCAGTCACATCCCAAACCCCCGGGGGCGTTACTAACACTGCACAGCCAGGCCAGGCCTACACGTGGGGGGAAGGCAACTAGTGACTTCCTTGTGACCTGGCCTGGGGACTCTGCCAAGGGGACAAAGAAGCCACAGGGTTAGGGGTTGTATGGAAGGACGTCACTGGCCAGAGTGGCGCTAGGCCTGGGATGAGGGGCCCGTGTCCCGTGTGGCCCGCACATCTGGGGAAATCGGGGCGGGCCTTCTAGAAGACGGACGGCAAGCTCGCTCCCCCACTCCGCTCCGATCATCAGGACCCTCCCACCGTGGGGACGAGGCACGGCTCCTGCTCAGTCCTGAATAACAGACCTCATTTCCCTGCCAGCTCGTGCAATGAGTCAGACCAGCGCATCACAGCCTCTCCAGGAACCCGGGGTCCCGTCGTTCCCCCGATCCCACAGAGCTTGCCTCCTACGGCCCCCGATGGCTCACTCGGGTCCTGAAGACAGGGTGGCCCAGGTGACATGCGGTGTCCCCCTCCTGGGAGCCGTGAGTATATGCGATCAGTAGACCACCGTTGGTATCCTCTGCAGGCCGTCGAGTATATGTATTCGGCCAAGACGGGGTGTTGAAACAGCCCAGACGGCTTCTTCAGCACAATGGCTGTAAAAGGACTCCACGCCAGGCTCGGGAACTCTCTCTTGCCCCCCCAGAAACCACCGCAAGAATCTGAGGATAGTCCTGTCCGTGAGGTCACAGACCCCCTTCTCCCAGAGCTGCGCAGGGAGCTGGGGAGGCCTTCTGTCCGCATCACTAAACGTGTCACCTAAAGAAAAAAAGAATCAAATTTTGTTCAGTTCTCTGCCTGCTTCCCCCGCTACTGAGTGAGAGGGGGGCAATGATACAAAGACCAAAGAAGTCACATTTTTGCACTGCAAATCTGAGTGTCATTGAGGAGTTTCGAGACCTAATTCACAGAGGCCTACCCAGCCAACCTTTAAAAAAAATTTCAGAATAACAAATGTAAATGGATGAAAAGTTTTCTATGAAAGACTTAACCTCATGGAGTGGGTAAAACAAACACAAAAAAAAGTCCAAGTGAGGCTATTTAAAAATGAATGGGGGGGGCCTCTGGGGGGCTCAGTCGGTTGAATGTCCAACTCTTGGTTTTGGCTCAGGTCACGGACTCACAGTTCGTGATATCGAGCCCTGCGTCAGGCTCTGTGCTGTTAGCACGGGGACTCCCTGTCTCCCTCTCTCTCTCTGCCCCTTCCCTGCTCTCTCTCTCTCTCTTTCAAAATAAACTTTTAGGGGAAAAAAAACTAATAAAAAATAAAAATAAAAAATGAATTTTTAAAACCAAGCAAGATGAAACAATTTAGGTTAGACACGGGTGTATTACATTTGACAATTGATGTGAAAAATATTGGACAACACAAAATGAAGTCACATTTACAAAATGGAACTATTGGCATGAGAAACTATTGTCACAGACCTTTATGTGATGAATGATATATTCTCAAAATTAAAAAGAGCAAAAAAATTTTTTTTTTATTTGATGAAAAATTCACAGCAAAATTTAATGTCTTGATTTTACTTTTCTTCCCGGGGGGAAAAAAAATCCCCAAGTATGTTTCTTTCCTGACATTTGCATGTCGTGTGTATGTTTACGTCCTGGTATGTTTTTGTCATTGCCATGTTCTGTTCTGAAATGTGTGCAGCCTTCGATCCGAGGCCAGGATTTTCTCGAGGAACAGGTGCATCACGTAAGCACAGTTGGTGATCTCTGGGCTCAGTGCCATCTGACTAACGCGAGGGAAGGAGAGGGAGCTGGCACGCGGGGAGATGTCACCAGCAGCAACTCTTTGGGGGCAGCTTCCCCTCCCTTTTGTGCTACCCTTGGAGTGGCCAGGCCCCCTCGGTGCAGGAATAGTCTCCCTTCATCTTGGACCTGTGCCCCCAGGTGCCAAGCTTTGCAGCAAAATGTCTCCTAAGTGTCTGTCCATTGATGGATGAGTGGATGAAAATGTGAGACGCACACACATACACACACACACACACACAGAGGAATCAGCCATAAAAAAGAGGGAACTCTGGCCGAGTGCCACAACCTGGATGGACCTCGAAGGCACCGAAATAAGACAGAAAAAGACCAACGCCATATGATCTCACTTATGTGTAGATCTATATGTATATTAAAAAAAGACGAAAACAAACAAAAACCGAACTCACAGATACAAGAACAGATGGGTGGTTCCCCGAGGTGGGAGGCAGGGGTGTGTGAAATGAATGGAGGGGGTCAAAAGATGCAAACCTTCGGTTCGAAGATCGACAAACCCTGGGGGCGTAACTCCTGGGGGAGATTATAGTTAATAATACTGTCTTGTGAGTACTGAAAGTTGCTAAGAGAGCGGATCTTGAAAGTTCTTACCACAAGAAGAAAGTTCTCATGCGTGTGTGAAGCGAGATGCTAACTTAGACCCACCGTGGTGGTCATTTTGCAGTAGAAGCAAACCCTGAATCATGACGCCGTATGCCAGCACTAGGATAGCATTATATGTCAACTATATCTTAATAAAATAAACAAATAAAATAAAATGCCAGGATCCCCAACCCCAGGAATTCTGATTCCAGAAGGGGCTGAAGACGCGGCATTTTTGATAACCACCCTAGGGTCTAAGGCTCTCAGATACTGCTCCTCAGCCCGGGCTACACATCGGGATCAGCTGGGAAAGTCTGGGGGAATTTTTACCGCCTGTGTCCTTCTCCCAGACATGCTGACGTATCCGTGTGCTTGTGTGGCCCGGACACTGGGAGTTTTACAAGTTTCTGGGTGAGACTGATGTGCAGTCAGGGGCTGCACAGCCCGGCAGTAAGCCAGTGTTTCTCAGAGTGTGGTCCAGGGACCCACAGCACCAGCATCCCTGGGAACTTCCTGGAAATTAAAAAAAAAAAAAAAAAAAAAAAGAATAAAACAAAGCAAAACAAAACCTGAGTCTCCTTGGAAACCATTCTCAGGAACCACTGTTTTGGCTTTGACTAGTTCTGTGCTATTATTGAAGTCAGAGTCCTTTGACCCCGCCCACAGCAGCAAATGTAAAAGATCAAAGATTCCATGTAAAATACAGAACCTCACAGAATTTAAGAGTCATACAAGATTTAAGGGGAAAAAATTAAGCCTTTTACTGGAGGACATTAAAAAAGATGGGCGACAGGGGGAAAGGAAGGATTTTGATATGGATATAGAAAAACACACCATAATCCTAGGTGGGGCTAGCCAATATTTTTAATCAATTCCCATTAAAAAAAAAATCTGGGGCGCCTGGGTGGCTTGGTCGGTTAAGCGTCCGACTTCGGCTCAGGTCATGATCTCACGGTCCGTGAGTTCGAGCCCCGCGTCGGGCTCTGTGCTGACAGCTCAGAGCCTGGAGCCTGTTTCAGATTCTGTGTCTCCCTCTCTCTCTGACCCTCCCCCATTCATGCTCTGTCTCTCTCTGTCTCAAAAATAAATAAACGTTAAAAAAAAAAATAAAAATTAAAAAAAAAATTAAAAAAATAAAAAAAAAAAATTTAAAAAAAAATAAAAAAATAAAAAAAAATTAAAAAAAAAAAAATCTATCAGGGCACCTGGGTGGCTCAGTCTGTTAAGCATCCTACTTCGGCTCAGGTCACCATCTCACGGTTCGTGGGTTCCAGCCCTGCGTCGGGCTCTGTGCTGACAGCTCAGAGCCTGGAGCCTGCTTCAGATTCTGGGTCTCCCTCTCCTCTGCCCCTCGCTCTCTCTCTCTCTCTCAAAAATAAATAAACATTAAAAAATTTTTTAAATCTATCAATTAATGCAACTCCAATTATATTCACAGGTATAATTTCTCTGGAGGGTAAGGAGATAAAGGAGAGAATGTAGGGAGGTTGAACACAAAAGTTTTTACAAGCGATGAATCATAGGAATCTACTCCCAGAACTAAGAGCACACTGTATACATTGTATGTTAGCCAACTTGACAATAAATTGTATATTTAAAAAAAAAAACTGTTTTTAAGTTAAAAAAAACCGAAAGGTTTTATAAAAAGCAAAAATAATTATAGAATTGTTAACCAGGCAACGAAAAGAGTGTAGAAATGTTAAATTAAAGGAATTGAGAAAGCTATAACAAGCAAACACAAAGAAAAGAATAAGGCTAGCAGGGGGTAAAAAAGATTTCAAGAGAATTTAATTTCCTGAGATACACTTGCAGTTGCAAATGTGCTCTTTACGAATCCTTGAATTAAGTGGACTCCCTCTCAAGTGCTCGCTCCTTGAGATTGCTCCCCAGTCATGGCGGTCGCAGGTGTGGGTGTGTGGCAAATTTCGGGCACGCGGTCACAGGCAGGCTCGGGTTTCAATCCCCTCGCTGACTAGCGATGGCGGGTACAGGTGGGCTTTTGACCAGTTCGTATCCAGGTGTTGGAGACGACGCCCCATTTTCTCTTCCAGTTCTAGACAACAGGTGTCGAAGTATCTGGATGTTTTCAGAACCACATTGCCCTAGTGGAATGGATCGGTCAGTCAGTCGATCAATAACCGATCCTCGAATAGCATAAACCCAGCCTGTGTGGCCCCTACATCGGTGTTCTGAGCGGAAAGAGAGGAAGCCACAAAGAGGACGTGTTACAATTCACTTTCCCGGCTCCACGGTCAGGGCCGCGCTGAGAGGGGCCAGAGGGAGTCCAAGAGAGAAAGAACAAAGAATTATCTTGGATTCATTGGGGGATGGGGGGCCGGTTGCAGGCAGCTGGGTCGACCGTGCAGAAGACAAACACTGTCTTTAGCAATGGCCACAAACAGTCCTCTTTTGCGTGATGGAAACACACTCACACCGTTGTTATTGCTGAAGTATTTCACAACAGCGGGCGAAAATTCCTCCAGGGACTATAAGCCTGAAAAGGGAACAAAACCCACCATATCTAGGTTAGGTGATCACTTAGTTTTTCAGCACAAAAAAAAATTCAGAACAGTGAAAAAGAATCATGCTGGTCTTTTCATCCGTTTTCTCCCTTGTGTTGATTCCACCAGCTCGAAGAGTTATTTCGAGAACTGTTTTCACACATCCACTGATTTTGTTTCTTTTTTTAAGCTTTCTAGCGGCAAAACCCAAGCTGTCGATTGCAGCTATGGAGATAAACAGAGATCTGAAAGCCATCATTTTGAAGTCTTCTTCTCTTTTACCTTGTCTTCACAGGATGAAGCTACCCTAACTGCACGATAGATCACCTGGGGAGCTTTTCAAAAACTCCAGATGCTGGGGACACATCCAAGGCCAATTAAATGTGAACCTTGTGAGGTGTGCACCAGGCATGGCAGAAGGGGATGCCTCCTGGCAGCAACATTGTCTTGGGACCCAGATTCGTGGGTATTTTCTAGGTCATCATAATAAGCCTTTATGCTGAAATAGCTTTTCCTTCTCTCGCCAATATTATCTCACTTGGGCCCCACCGGAAGCTGTGTGGTGGGCTTTGTTCTCTCTGTTTTACAAACGAGGACATTCAAGTTCCAAGGCACTGGTAAATGCCAGACCCAAGTGTATTGCCCAATGACCTGAATCCAAGGGAGAAGTAGATCTTTCTGACCTAGACCCTTCACCAGTCTCCCCAGTGACCTAACTCTCTTTGCAGAAATCCTGTAGAAGAGAATGGCTGGGTCCGAGGAGCACTGGTCAAGGCCCCCTTGCCATCCGTATCATTCTTCTTCTTCGGAGAGTCCTGTAGCTGGCGGTGAGTGCTGAATTCTTAGCACGATTATAATTCTTCACACAGTAGGAATTGTGTGGGAGATTGTATAGGAAACACACAGACTCACACAATCCTATGAGATGCTAGAAAATGTGTATTGATTTCTGCCCCTGGCTCCTGACATGGCGCTCCGAAAGCCCCTGTCATTTGCCGGGTGACAGGGACATCTTTGATTGTAGAGCGGTGACTCTGGGTGGCTCCCAGGCGGCTCCTGGATGGGAACCGGTCACGGGCAGACCCAGCCCTGATCAGAAACTTGGAGTGTCCAATTCTACCTTCCATCCTCTTAAGAAGGGAGAGTGGCTGGAAACGGAGTTCATGACTGATCGTGCCTCCGTAGAAATCCATCATCCAGCCTCCATAAAAAGCCGCAAAGTACAGTACGCCCTTCCCCACACCTCGCCCTACGCACCTCTGCCATCTGATATTCATCTGTATCCCTCATCATATCCTTTAATAAACTGGTCAATGTGAGTGAGTGTTTCCCTGAGTTTTGGGCCACTTTAGCAAATTAGTCAACTGGAGGGACTCTTTGGAACCTCTGGTCTACACCTAGCTCAGGTGACAATCTGGCTCCGGGTAGACAAATGTCAGGATCGAGTTAAATTATAGGACACCCAGCGTGTATGGTGGAGAATTGCTAGGAGGGGGGAAAAGCCCACACACATTGGGGAACCAGAAGTGCCAGAAATGAGGTATGGATGTAAAATTAAAGGTGACATAGGAAAGAAACGTAGGTGGAAAAACTTGGGTAAGTTTTTCCTTAACAAACCCATAATTTGGGGGCGGGGGGGAAACACTCACAAAACTGGGGGGGTCTTCAAATCATCACGTGGTTAGACAGGGTCTCGGTGATGTGTATCACTACCTCTTATGATAAAGCAATATGAGCCCGATAGTGTTTGGTCTATTTCAGAAGCTATGAAACACTGTTAACGTCATTATGATAATAGGTGTGGAAATAACCTGGAGAGGGTATCCACTCTTTCTTTCATTGTCAGCATTGATTCCATGATTGGCCAGACGGGGGGAACTTTTCTGCATAACCAAGTGCCTAGCTGCAGGATAGAAGAGTGTGCCCTGGGTAGAAGAGGACAGTTCATTGGGCCAGAATGTTAAGATTGAAAGCGATCAAAAACCATGATGACTCGTAGAATTAGGATATTAAGACATGAGTGGAAACGGGTCCTCTGAAAATCCTCGCCCTGAAAGGCAAAGGCAATATTGACAAAATGGCAAAGTCAACTTCTTCGAAACTCTAGAAATTAACCAAAGGCTTGCAATGGACCGTTGACGCAAGAAAAATGGCAGATGGATGTTACACTGAATGTTAACTAATCGGAATTCAAATTAAAACTTAAAAAACAATTTTTTTAACTTTTTGGTAGAGTGGTGGTTATGTGGTGGAATCGTGATTAAGAATAGTGAGCTTTGTGACATTTTAATTGGCCCTATTACTATGACATTTGCCCTATTACCATGATCTCCTAAACTCCGTGGTACCCTTGAAAATGAGCACCCCACAATCACAGTGAGACAAACAGCCTAATCAGGCACTAGAAGGGTGGAATCTCTTTCAAACACCATTCTCAGAGAACTACCACTATTTGGCCCATCTGGAAAACAGCACACGCAAGGCTTGTCTTTACTTGACCTGGCTCAGCGGTCACCCAGTGCTAATAACCTTGTACCCAGTGGCATTTATTTTTTTAATAAAAGCAACAATTGTTTAATATTGCTGCTAATTGTTTAACATCATTATGGCCTAGGGTGGCAATGAAAACTAAAGCAAACAATAAGCAGGCCAAAAGTTTGAAAGGAAAAGCTAAGGAGTAAGAGATTTTCATAGGATGCTTTGAAAAGCTGCATCACATTCCTGGGAATCTGGAGAGCGACACCTACATGTAGGGCTGTGCCCGAGCCCACAGCTTGCACCTGCTCAGGAAAGACCTAAGAAGGTTTTGGGGCGTCTGGGTGGCTCGGTCGGTTAAGCGTCTGACTTCAGCTAAGGAGATGATCTCGCACTTCGTGGGTTCGAGCCCCGCGTTGGACTCTGTGCCTGGACTCAGAGCCTGGAGCCTGCTTCAGATTCTGTGTCTCCCTCTGTCTCTGCCCCTCCCCTGCACATGGTCTGTCTGTCTGTCTCTCTCTCTCTCTCTCTCTCTCTCTCTCAACAATAAATAAATGTTTTAAAAAAAAAATTGAGAGAAGGTTTTAAGCTCTCGCATCTGGCTTACATTGAGGCTGTGTGCAAATAGGAGAGAAGACTAAGGCAGAGTTGTGAGCTGTATGGTTGCCCTGACATACACACAGAGCTCACAGCAAAGACAGGGACACTTACTAACTCTTGGAATTTGAGGAAATCTGTCCAATCACTAGCTGAACACTACATTAACTAAGCAAAGACGTCAATGGTCACACATGAGAAAGCACACAGACTTTACAGAATTAGTTCAGGAAAGAGATTTAAACACACACACACACACACACGCACACGCACCCATGTCAACAACAACAAACAGCAACAATAATAAATACACAGAAGAGGAGATTCTCTTTTCAAGAGTTGCCATATTATATCATTTAAAACGTCCAGTTTTCAACAACAAAAAATATGAGATATACAAAGACACAAGAAAGTGTGACCCATACAGAGGGAAAAGAAAACAGTCAATGGAAATGGTTCTTGAGAAAGTCCATATGTTGGACTTACTAATCACTTTAAATATTTTATTTGAAATGCATTAAAAAACTAGAGGTCAAAAAAAAGCACAATCTATCAAAGAAGAAAAAAGTCGATACATTGGACTTTGTTAAAATTAAAACCTCCTCTGTAAAATACATTTTTGAGAAAAAGAAAAGACACATCACAGACTGAGGAAAATATTTGTAAACTACATATCTGCTAAAGGACTGGTGTTCAAGATATAAAGTGATTCTTAAAACCCAACAGCAAGAACACTCAATTAAAAATGGGCAAAAGATATGAACAGACACCTCACCAGAGAAAACACACAGATGGCAAATAAGCATATAAAAACATCATATGTCACAACACCGAGATACCATTGCACAGCTAATATCACACTTATGGCGAAAAGCTAATACGCTCCTAGTAAGATTACAAACAGGACAAGGATGCCTGTTCTCACCGCTACTCAACATTGGGCAGAGTCTCTAGCCAGGGCAGTTAGGCAAGGAAAAGAAGTAGAAGGCATTCGGATTGTAACAAAAGAAGCAAGCCTACCGCTGTTCGCAGATGACACGATTTTGTTTGTAGAAAATCCTAAAGAATCAAGAAAAAATATGCTTGAGCTAATAAATACATTCAGGAGGCTGAAGTACAAATCAATATACAAAAATCAAATGTCCTTCAATACACTAGCAACAAATAACTCAAAAATAAAACAGAAAGCAGTTCCATCTAGAATAGCATCACAAAGAATAAAATAACTTATAATGAATTTTTAAAAATTGTATTACTTATGCTCTAAAAACTATAAAATATCATTGAAAGAAATTAAAGACCTACATAAATGGGAAGCTATCTCACATTCATGGATCTGAAGATTTATTATTATTAAGATGGTAATACTCCTCAAATTGATCTACAGATTCAAGCCCTATCAGAATTCCAGCTGTCTTTCTTACAAAAAGTGACAGGGTGATAACAAAATTCACATGGAAATTCAAGGGACTCAGAGTAGCCAAAACAATCTTGAAATAAATACAAGGATAAATTTGGAGGACTTCCTGTTCCATATTTCAAAACTTACTGCAAACTTACAGTTAAACAAGCCTGTGCCACTGGCATAAGAATAAACATATAAATCAATAAGGTAGAATTGGGAATCCAGAAGTAAACCTTTATATTTATGGTACATTGATTTTTGATAAAGGTGCCAAGACAGTCCAATGAGTAAAAATTCAACAAAAGTTTCTAGGTTAACATGCAAGTGCGTAAGTTGGATCCCTACCTCACACCATGTACAAAAATGAACTCAAAATAGGTTTAAAAAAAAACAAAATGTAAGAGCTAAAACTACAAAAATCTTAGAAAAAACATAGGTGTAAATCTTCACGACCTTACATTAGACAAATGGTTCCTTAGATATGATACCAAAAGCATGAACAACAGAAGGGGAAAAAAAGATAAACTGGACTCCAATTGGACTTCTTTTTTTAACTGAGTTGTACACTTTACAAGAATTAATTATATGGTACATAGATTGTTTCCCAATTAATTAAAAAAGAAAAAAATTATACTGTTGACCAGAAGAAGCCAAACCTGAGGCTTCCATTTGTATAAATTTCAAAAGGCAAAACTAAACTATAGTGCCCAGGATATATACTTAGTTGGTAAGACTACTACCAAAACACTTGTGTTTCAGAGAGCATTATCAACAAAATGAAAAGACAACACACTGAATCGGAGAAAAGTATTTGCAAACCATGTATCTGATAGGGGACTACGACCCAAAATATACAAATAACTCTTACAATTCGACAATAAAAAGACAAACAACCCAAGAAGAAATGGACAAAGAAGTCAAATAGACATTTCTCCAAAGATGACATACAAATGGCCAACAAGTACACGAAGAGACGCTCAACCTCATTAGCCATCAGAGAAAGGCGAATCAACTGCAACCGTGAGTTACCGCTTCACACCTGCCACAATGGTTATGATCGAAACGATAGACAATAATAGGTGTGAGCAAGGATGTGAAGAAGTTGGAACGATCACACCTCACTACCCAAAATGGGGTATAAAACGGTGCAGTTGCTTGGAGAAACAGTTTGGCAGCTCTTCAAATGGTTAAGCATAGGGTTACCATACGGTCCTGCCATAGACGCGTTGGTTTACATCTAAGAGAAATGTGAACACATATGCATCCAAACACTTACATGCGAACGTTCACAGCAGGATAATTGTCAACAGCCAAAAAGTGGACACAACCCAACCGTCCCTTGCCTCGTGAAGGGATGAGTAAAATGTGACTCACCTTGACACTGAAATGTTAGTTCGTCGTAAAAAGAAATGAAGTTCTAATACATGCTTACTACATGGATGACCTTGAAAACAGTATGTTTCATGAAAGAAACCAGACATGAAAGCTACGTGTCGTATGATCCCACTTACATGAAATAGCCAGAAGAGACAAATTCGTAGGGACACAAAGTCGATCAGTAACTGCCAGGGGTCAGAGGAAGGAAGGAATGGGGAGTGACCGCCAATGGGACAGGGCTTCCTTTTGGAGAAACAAAAATGTTCTGGAATTAGACAGTGGGGATGGCACACAACTCTGGGCGGATACTAAAAACCACTCAATCGTACACTTTAAATGGGTTAGTTTTGTGGCGTGGGTATTATTTTTCAATTTTTTCAAAAAAGGAAAAAAACAACAACAACAACAACCATGTTGAGCCAAAGGAGGCAAACACAAGAATTCCACTTATATAAATTTCAGAAGACCAACCTACGCGTCTCAGGACTGCATGCTTAGGCTATAACAAAGATTTTAAGTGATTATTATAATATCTAGGATAATGATTACTTTAGGGGGTTTGGGTTTGAAGGGAACCCACGAAGAGAGCTAAGGGTTGTGGGTAATGCTTTATTTTGGGGGCTGGGGGGTGGTGATCTGGCTGTTCGCTTTATGATGGTTTCATAAGTTGTACATTACGCAGCGTGCACTTTCCTATTATACGCTATATATGTAATAAGTGTTCTTTTACTTTACTAGGAAAAAAACCCATGAATTAGATGCACTACAATTTACTTAATCATCCCCATATTGTCGACATTTCGATTGCTTCCAATTTTTCATTATTCGTGGCAACATTGCAATTAACATTTTTGTGCAAAAATCTCTTTCCATGTTTTTATTAACTCAGAATAGATTTACATGGGGGGGGGTGTTCAGAGTCGAGGGATTCCAATATTTTGTCATTCATACGCATATTTGAGCCATCAAATAGTTTGTTTTGTTACATGTGGTTTATTTCAACCCAATGTTCCAGTTTTCCAGGCCCTTTCTGGGCTCTAATTCTGCCTCTGGATGTGTTAGCTATCCCCGAGCCCTCTGAGACTTCTTCCTCTCAGTCAGGCTCACCGGTCTCTCGCTGCAAGCCTGGATTTGTGCAGTGAGCCTTGTTCTGCTTCCTCACGGATACCCCATCAATGTCCGGCACCGTGTTGAGAGCCCTCATGATAAGGAAGGAGTTGCTGGGCTGGAGATTTGTAGCCTGTGACTGCCAGGCTCTGCTCGGCATCACACTCCTGATGCGACGCGTCCCCACTGGCAAGTAAGTGTTCGTGACTCTCGCGCAAACGTAAATGAACTTGTGCCAAATGTTTTATTCAACTCCATTAAAGGGGGATCAGTAGGATGGTGACAGGGGTTCAGAGGACACCCGAACGTGTCATTTGCATCATGTGAAGACATGTTTAACATAAAGCTATTCCACCCTGATGGTAGATTTCGCTCTCCTGTGTGCGCTGTGAAATAAAAGTCCGCAATGCGACTCGCGGCAGCACCAAGCCCGAGGGGCGTCACAGGTGTAATAATCAGCACTGTCATTTGTTCAGTCCTCGACAAATACCACGAGCAAAGCCAGTAAAGGCCACTTCCAACTCACCAATTTCACTCCCGTGAGAGATGGAGGTTCCTGGTTGCCGAAAGTCTCGTGTCCATGAAAGGCTTTATATTTAAATACAACCTGAGATGCTATTTTTACCGGAATATTTTTTCCTTATTTGAATAAGAGGGACAAAGTCGCAGGGGACAAGGAGAGATAACAGAGACAAAAAGCCAGATTTGCAAACTTCTCTCCAGTGATAGATAAATAACATTTCACAGTTTACTAACGGATGCTGTTTACCGAACACTTACTACACGGCGATCACGTGCCGTAAGCCTTACGGATACTTGTTCAAGTAAGAACGCTGACACGAGCTCTACCTTTTGGGCAAATTTCTAAGTACGTAAAACAGTATCAGTAACTACGAGGGCTGTGCCATACAGTAAACCTCTAAAATTTGTTCATCTTAACGTAACCGAAAATCTCTACTCTTTGACTAATACTCCCTTGGCCCCTGGCATCCGCCATTTTACTCTCAGCATCTCCGAGCTTGACTGTTTTGGATTTCTCACGTAAGTGAGATCGAGCAGTATTGTCGTCCGCCTGTGTCTGGCTTCTTTCACTCAGCTTAACACCCTCAAGGTCAATCCGGGTTGTCACACGTGGCAAGATTTCCTTCTTTTTTAAGTATTCCATTGTACGTACGCATGTACCACATTTTCTTTACCCAATGGTGCATCCGTGGACATTTAGGTTGTTTCCACATCTTGGCTATCGTGAATAATGCTGAAGTCAACATGGGAGTGTGGATATGTCTTTGAGATCCTGATTTCAACCCTTTGGATGTACACCCAGAAGGAGGATTGTTGGAACACATAGTAGGCCTAAGTTTTTGAGGAACCTCCATACTGTTTTCCATAACGGCCGCACCAATTTATACTCATCTCAGCAGTGCACGAGGGTTCCCTTTTCTCCACGTCTTTGCCAGTGCTTGCTATCTTTTGGATTTTGGTTAATAGTCATCCTAAAAGATATGAGGTGATACTTCCTAATGGTGGTTTTTTGATTTCCATTTCTCTGATGATTAGCGATGTGGGGCACCTTTTCATATAACTGTTGGTCATTTTATGTCTCCTTTGGACATATGTCTATCTCATTTCTTTGCCCATTTCTAATTGGGTTATTTTATGTTATTTTAAGTGAATTGAATTTTATTTTATGTTTGCTATTGAGTTGTAGGAGTTCCCCCATATATTTTGGATATTGACTCTTTATCAGAGTTTTGCTCTGGTTTATTTTTGTATGGTTTGCCAATATTTTCTCTTAGCCTGTGGGTTGTCTTTTCATGCTGTTGGTTTCTATTTTTGATTGTGCAGAACCTTCTTTCGTTTGATGTAGTCCCACTTGCCTATTTCTGCGTTTATTGTATGTGCTTTTGATGTCATATGCAAGAAACCATTGCCAAAGCCAACGTCAAGAAGCTTTTCCCCTATGTTTTTTTCTAGGAGTTTTGCTGTTTTAGATATTGCGTTTGAGTCTCTAATCCATTTGCAGCTAATTTTTGTGTATGATGTAAGATAAGGGCCCAGTTTCATTCTTTTGCACACGGCTGGCCAGTTTTCCCAACACCATGTATTGAAGAGGTTGTCTTTTCTGCGTTGGGTTATCCTTGGCACCCTTGAATATCGGATGCACGCTTGTCAACACACATTTGCATATTTAATTTTAGAGCCTGAAACAAGCCTTGGAGAAAACAGGCTAATAGAATACAGAGGTAACCAGAGTGAGCTGGGGCAGGGCTATTTCGGCCAGATGGCCAAAGGTGTCTCCAAGGCAGCCCCACGAGGAGGCCTGGGGAAGAACTTTCTGAGCAAGCCTTTGAGGTTGAGTGGAGTTTGACATGTTTGAGAGGCTCAGAAAGAAGACCAGGGGTCATATTGGATGAGGACAAAGATGAGAAGCAAGGAAGAGGCCATTTCAGGGTTTAAGTAGGAGAATAACATCTCTGATTCATTTTCCAAAGATCGCTCTGGAGGGATCGGAGAGGAATGTTGAAGCAACATAGAACCTCTGTTCTCTCTTAACCCCTTTCCCATAATGGAAAAGTGGGCAGAAGATGATATCAAAAATTCACCATACCAGCCAATCAAGTGTCCCAAGACACTTGACTTGCCCAGACTTGTCCCAGACTTGCCTCTGGTCATGGTCTTTTTGTGATTTCAGTGGGAATGTTTGAGTGGTAGAGTTAATTCACTGAGCCCAGATCACATGTGAATGCATTAGTAGCTGGGCATCCCATATCTGCCAGATTCCCTCACACCAGCAGGAGGAGAACAGAGGAGGTTACGGAGACTCGAGAACGGCAGAGCGCCATTTTAGGGGAGTACGGCACCCTTGGTTTTGCCACTCTCTCTGGGTTATCTCACTAAACCTGGGTGCCTTTTTCTCTAAATATGCATAAGGCTAAGAAACTAATCAAGCACATGGACAGCTGAGTAGTTGATATCCAAACAAAGACCAAACAACAAAGACCAAATTTTCAACCCATTTCGGAGACACAGTCAGACTTACAGGATTGTGAATGTTACGTTAGGAAGTTTTCCCAAAGGCTGTCACATTCAGTGACTCCGATCATCACTGTACCGATTTGCCAATTTTATTTAATTCTACTTTATGGAAGTCCTTTATGGAAGACGTTGCTTGCGTGAGTGTTGTGTCCCTTGTGGTGGTTGTGTGGTTTTTGGAAGAGAAGCAGTCTTATGGAGAGGTGGTCGCTGCGGGGCAATTTAATCAGCAATCTCATAAATTACACATGTCTTCTGTCTGATTTGCATAGAGGGAAAAGACTTAGGGCAGAAAAAGTGTCTTCCATAGTTTAATTTGATTTCCAGGCCTAATTACATTTGCTTAAACTCAACACACTTGTGATTTTACAAGGAGGACGATGTTGCGTGATACTATTTCAGCTTTTTGAAATGTCTAAAGTTGGTTCTCTTTCCTGAAAATTAAGCCCCCCCTGCAGTCTAAAGACACAAGTGTCCACGAGACCTTATGTCGATTGCACATTAAAGAGACGATTGAATGTAAAGTTGATACATTCACGAAAGCCTCTGCAAAAAACTGATTGTGTAAAAGGTAGCTAGAAGAATTATCAGAGAGCAAAGGGGTACAAAGGTGCCCTCTGTCGATTCTTCCAGATGTGCGAGCTCACCCAGCTCCCTAAATGCACCAGCTGTACCAAAACAGGTTCTCAAATCCTGTCTGGTTTTTTTTAACGCTTTACACAGTTTTCTAGACCAAACTTAAGTCCTTTTTTTGGACAAGTCTGAAATATCACAGTATCTCTCTCCCTCTCTCTCCCTCTCTCTCGTCTGCCATCTACTGATCTCTTCAACACCCAGCTGTCACTTTTATTATATAAAATACCAAATTGAAATATTCACAATTAACCAAACGTACCCCTTGCGGAGTAAGTAAAAAAGAGGATGTAATCGTTGCTAGGTTATTCCGCGGTTTTAAACGTGGGCTGTTTAGCACCTCCATTTTTATCTACCTGAAACGGGTCATCTCTTTTCATGAGTGTCTGTGAGGACCGACCCCCAAGTTTGGAGGGTTTGTAAGGATCTGAGTCAATGTTTCCATCTGAGCTTTCTAGCATGGAGGTAAAGAGACAAGCCCGTTTGTTCCTTACCTGAACTCGCAGCCGAGAGATCGAGAGGGCCCTGGAGGAATGCATATTACCTTTGGTGCCAGGGAGCCACAGCTCTTGCAAGGTGACAGGCTGTCCAACCTGACTTTTCTTTCTTTTCAACGTCTATTTTATTCTGAGAGACGCAGAGAGCGCGAGCTGGGGAGGGGCAGAGGGAGGGAGAGAGACGGAATCCCAAGCAGGTTCCGCACTGTTAGCGTAGAGCCCAACGTGGGGCTTGATCTCATGAACTGTGAGATCATGACCTGAGCCAAATTCAAGAGTCGGACACGCAACCGACTGAGCCCCCCGGGCGCCCCTAACCTGACTTCTAAAGCACGCTAACATAGGTGAGCTCCAACGTGTCCAATCCCCTGCTGAGGAATGCGTGGCAACTGCGAGAAAACAGGACATGGGCTCACTTTTCCGCGACCAGAGTGAACGGTCCGAACTCGGAGCCCTGCCTCACGGGGAACCGAGGTCTTATTTTCTCGGTCTCCGTCGTGTTGGGAAGCAGGAAAGCCGACACCAGGAACTGTCCTCCTGAGACCATTCTAGGAGGCAAGGGGAAGGAGAGGTCAAGGAACTCGGCCATTTTGGAGGCGCGGGTCACAGTTGGAAGGGAAAAGCAGAGCAGACAAGTGCGGATCAGCAAAGCGGAGTCTCTTTCTTGCTTCTCCCAGATTGCGCCCCGCCGGGAAGGTATAGGGTGACTCTACTTTGAAGTCACATCTAAGGAAGTAAGGATTCAACAGCACCGTCGAAGTGCCCGCTGATGCCCTGAGAATGTGGGCACAGAGTCTACGATCCTTTAGTGAGGTGACGTGTGGAAACCACGCGGGCTGTGGGACTGGGGCTCGCTCAGCGTCTTAGCTGGCTCGGCGGCCACCATGGGAACACCGCAGCCGGGCTGGGTTAACGGCACACATTTGTTTTCTCCCGGTGCTGGGGGCTGGACATCTCAGATCGAGGTGTCGGGATTTCCGACGGCCGCCTTCCCTCTGGGTCCTCACCTGCTCTGTGTGTCGTGCATGCCCCATGGTCTTCCTGTAGGGACACGCCAGTTGGGCCAGGTTAGGATCCCGCTCGTGGCCTCCTTGTACTTTCATTGCCTTTGAATGCTTTACCTCCAAATACAGCCACGGTTTGAAGTACGGGGACCTAAGGCTTCAATACGTGAACGGGGGGCACAAATCAGCCCACGACAGGAAGTTAGAGACGCCAAAACGAAGCGTGCTGGATGGAAATAAAAGTCGCAACGCGATGGGCCTCCACTCATGATAAATTGCACCCGGCTGGCGGCGCTCAAGGCTCACAGCAAGCATGCCTGAGAGTTGTCCAAATTGCCCCCAACCTGTTTCTTTCTTTCCGTCACAGTCTCATGGGCTAAATAATTAAAAAATCATATCGCGATATATAGCGTTTTATTAGTATTCGATGCTGATGGGCTTGTGTAGTTTCATTTCTTTATATTTGATTCCTGGGTTTTTAAACCCCTAAGCCCCTGGCGCATTCTTCATTAGCATTCTATCATTGCTTTCGAGCTTAAGTGCGCCACGGTGAGAAGGTGTGTCCTGTGTGGAAACAACGATTTCAAATGATTTTAAATACGTGGAGGCCCGCCTTGCGGCTTAGGGCTTATCCGAACGTTACAACGGTCCGTGTGTATTTGAGAAGAATCGTGTTCTTTAAGGGCTAGGTGTTAGTTTCATATATATGCTTTACATCTTTCTTATTAGCCATGTTATCAAATCATCTGGCGTGTCGGCGTGTGTGTTTGGGTATCCGTGTGTGTTTCTCCTGCAATTCCCGAGATGAGTGGTAAATACAAGAACGAATTGGTCACCTTCTCCTTGTAATTAGTTTTATAAATTTTGATGCGATTTGCGGTGATTATGTTTAGCCCTGATGACATGATGCTTTCGTCGTAAGTTAGTAATTTTACACGCTCGTTGATGATTTGTCTCAAAAATCATTTTGTTTCATACTAATCTAGAGACATCCGCTTTCTTTTGGTTGGCATTTGCCCGGAGTATCTTTTTCCAGCTTTTACTTCTGGATTTCCGTCATTGCTGTGTCCTCATACAATACATCAGTCTCTCGTAACCAGCAGATGGTTACATTGGTGTCTTTTTAAATCTTGGAGCACAATTTGTGCCTTTTAACAGACATTAAAGACCCTTTGCCTTTTTACGTCATCAATTCACTTGATTGTATTTAAGTTATTTTGTGCTATTTTAATACTTTCAAAATATTCTTTCTCTTTTTTTGCTTCCTTTTGGTGAGTTGCACACACACACACACACACACACACGCACACACACACCCCTGTTCTATCATCTTTTGTCTACGATTGGCAGATACGTACACTGTTTTTCTTCTTGTGAGAGTTCTACCAATCCTCGAGCTCACGGCATTTGGTTTGGAAATGTTGAGTTTACGAGTTACTCCGTGGCTGCACTTACTCTCCGGGAACCCCAAGGGCCCTGCGTGGAGGATCCTTTTCTCGAGAGAGTATCTGCATTTTCTCTGTGGCGTCAAGGGCGCTACCAACCGGATTCCACTGCATTTTCCTACCTGGGGATTCGCGTAGCTCTGCAGCCGTTCACATCCGGGACTCAGATGGGTCCAGCCTTGCGTTACAGCTTTTCTCCTTGAAAACGTTCGGTTTTGCTTTGCTCTTTGGTTTCTTGACGGTCAGCTCGTTCTCCCCAGTCCAGGGCCGTGGGGAGACTGACGGGCTTCCTCGTCGATGCCCTACAACAGCAGGCACACATCTCCTCCACCCCCTGCTATGTGGGAACATCTCGTGACTCGCTGGACTATCTCAGGTGCGGGCCCCCGCCTCTTGGTGCAACGGCCTACGCTTTTACCCTCCCGCTGGCGATCGAGACTCATCTCACTAGTTTTCTGAAACCCGCTGCTGCCTTCCGGGAACCTCTGGTTTGTGCGTTTGCTCACTCTGGATTCACCCACCATCGTTGTAAGTTACCCTTTACCTTCCGGAAAGTTCAGCAAGGCACGTAAGGTCTGCTTGCTCTCATTTCTCCCCAAGTGGTCATTCTGCAGGGGCAAAAAGTCTCAGAACACCTAGACCGCCACCGTGGTGGAAATAGAAGCTGAAGAGGTACGTTTGATCATATTGAACATCAATTTGATCAGATACGTTCTCATCCTCTATTGAGAGATGCTGTCTCCCTTTTCACCCGCTAAGTAATGCTATTTATAGAGAATTGGCAATATGCAAGGCCCTGTGTTGTGTGGTTTATATGTTTTGTCTTGCCTGGTCCTCAACACCACGCTGAGAGCAGGACTAGGATGTTACTCTCCGGTGATGCGAGATGCTTACAGACATTCCTTGGCCAAAACTTCTCTCTCCCGCAATAATTCACACAATTCAGTGACATATCACTTCAAACGGGCAACTCGTTATAGATGATATCGTTCAATTACTGTTTAACCATAGTACTTAATCTTTTTTATTTAATGGTTATTTGTTTTTGAGACAGAGGGAGACAGAGTGCGAGTGGGGGAGGAGCAGAGAGAGAGGGAGACACAGAATCCGAAACGGGCTCCAGGCTCTGAGCCATCAGCACAGAGCCCCACGCGGGGCTCAAACCCACGAACCGTGAGATCGTGACCTGAGCCGAAGTCGGACGCTTAACCGACTGAGCCACCCAGGCGCCCCAGTACTTAATCTTTTTAAGCCTCAGTGTTTTCATCTGTAAAGCGCGGGTGAAACCAGTATCTACCAGACCGGATTGTGAGAGATGAAATGGGAAAGATGAGACGTATGCAAGAATGTGGTGTAGTTCCGGGAGCATCATTAGGGCTCAAGTACCCGTTCATTCATTCAACAAATATTTGATTGATTACTTTTGATTCACCAGGCATCACGCTAAGGGCTGGAAATGTAGCTTTGAACAGGTGCACACACAGTCCGCGCCTCCGAGACGCTTACGTTCTGAGAGAGGTGACCGAGAGGTCAGGTGACAAATCACACGGCACATCACTTCATTCCAGTTTTGATCGCTTCCACGGGGGAGAAATACGGCGCAGGAGCACAGAGGGACCAGAGCTAATCTGGAAGCCTGCGAAAGCTTCCTTGAGGTCCTGAAATGATCTTTTTCCAGCTCATCTGGAAGTCGGTTAAAGATAATGCAATTTGCAAGTACAAGACTATAAATGTAGCGAAAATTCAAAGCGCCTCCCCACCCTGCTGGGTTGGTGACTGCGCGGAGGTCCCATGTGGTTGTGCAACTCTGGATAAGATAGCAGGTACACTTGAGACTGTGCCAAGTTCATTCTGCCCTTTTTGAGCCAGGCTGTCCTCGTTCTCCTAGAAATCGTACACCGGTAACACAATCGTCCAGCAGCAGGACTCCTGTGTTTTGAGTTCTCTCTTCATCACTGTTCCAAAAATGGCCCAGTGCTTTCTCACCGCGGAGAATATATTCTTTTAGGCTATCCATAATCCCCTCTTGTTACACCCCATCTTTGGCAAAGACATACTCAGTTATCTGTGTTGATACAATATTCTCTGGTAATGGCTCTGCTCCCACACTCCATTTTCGAATCAGATTTCAGAACCAGAAGAAAACAGAGAAATGGACCTGCCCATCGGTCGCAATTCACCCACCCCTTCGACCCACATCGAACCTTCTGCAACGGGTCACACGATTTTCTGAAGGGTATACAGTGGGAGCCAGACTGAAAATGTTTCTGCCTTGACCATAAACTCGAGGGAGGGAGGGAGGCAGACAACAAGGATAAGAGGAGGTGAATTTTACTTTGGAAGGTGCTGGATGTAAGTGAGCAGGGAGATGAGAGAGAGTGGCTGGAAATCTTTGTAGGAAGAATGATCAGGGAGGTCTCCCCACTGGAGAGGGAAAAAAATTTTTTTGAGAACACACACCAAGTTTCATTGGGGGAAGGGGAATATTTACAGGGGCAGGTAGAAGAGAGGGGAGTCACACAGGGTAGGGGCGGGGGAGATAGTGGGTCCAAGGCAGACAAGGGGATACAGAACAGCCCCTGCACCCACCCCAACCCAGGGAGGGTAGGAGAGCAGCTGGGGCCCAGGAAGATGGGTGGGAAAGGACAGCAATGGGGGCGGAGTCCCTGGCCTGGGGGGCTCAGGGGCTTGTAAACATTGACCACTCTCGGAAGAGGAGGGGTGTGGGAGAGGGCACCCCCTACACTTCCTCACAGGGTAAGGCCTCTCCAGGCTCAAGGGACCCCTAAGTTCAAAGTCTCGTTAGCGGGGGGCGGGGGGCAAGGGAAGGAAGAAACAGAGAAGAGTGTCACCCCCCTCCCCTGCATTGGCTGCGGCCGGGGTGGGGCGGCTACATTCAGTCACAACAGTACTCCCCGATACCTCTAATGCTGTCAAAAACTGGCCTGAGGAAGGGGCCAGAAGTTGAGCCAGGAAACCCGCATCCGTGCCCCCAGGGGCGCACAGGGCTCCAGGGACAGCAGGTGCCTCCCTGTTGCAGAATGAAACCAGCAGTTTTAGGATTAAAAGTGCTGACGGTGCTGGAGGGCTGTTGAGATATGACCCGAGCTTCCCTAGGCAGCGACGCCCCTTGCAAGGCTCCATGGGCAGCGTGACGGGTGGCCGGGCCTCTGGTTTCTCGAGGCAGAATCTGTGTCTCTAAGATAAGCTGGTAACTGGTGAAGAAGTTAGGGTAGGTGACAATCATAGGTTAGAACGGCCAATCTCCCTGGCATCCAAGGAGCATCTTGTCATTTATTCATTTAGGGGACAAAGATACCTTGGAGGCCTCTGGTTGCAGAAGGACGCAAGCAGATGAATCATCTCTTAGGTTTTGTGTATTTAACAGTTTGACGGCTTCGGTTTTCAGTCTGGTCGTTTTCTGTCGCTTGGGAGCCCGTAGCAGGTCTCGGCGTCTTCAGACAGAGCGAACCACCAAGCCTAAGTTCACGTAGATCTTTTACTTTCCTGCTTCTCCAGCAGATATTTTTGTATATCTGACCACTTTGCAACAAGAACCTTAACAAGCAAATTCTGTGAGTAACCCATCTGTGAGCACTTGCCCAAATTCCTTCTAGAGAGAGCCAGGGGCATCGCCCTCTGTGCCTGTAGGGCGTCTGCGAGAACACAAGGCTTGTGTGTCCGCTTGAGAGATTTCCACGGTCGCGGGTCTGTCATGACGCGGGGGCGTTGCGAGGGCATCCACACCTGTGTCCTGGAAGGGGTGTCACAGATGGTGACTTAGTGACCAACAGGGGCAGCTTCCCTCGGCCCGCCTGTCTCTCTTAAACAACACAAAGGCTCGGCAGAAATGGAATTTTTCTCAGTTCTCTGGTGCCATCTGGAGGTGGGATGTCAAATTCACATCCAATAATTTAATTCTGCAAAACCAGCCCAACTGTGTGGCCAGGAGAAAGGGGTACGCGGTTCATAAGTTAAGACTCCTGTCTACACACAAAGACGGAGTGACGTCTGTGTTCTCCACGTGCTGGCTGTTATAGAGGAACGAGGTCGGGCCAGACAAGGGCAAGGGGCTTTGCTTCTGAACACAAACTCCCGGAAGTCGCGGGGGCCACTGGTGATCGTGCCGATGCGGTTCTAGATATTTCAACCCACGGGCCCTCAATGAGGGGGGTGCTGGGCGGCGGACGAGACCTGGCCCTCGCGAGGAGAATTGCTCTCGTGCTTTCCAATCTAACTGGGGACACTTTCCAAGCACATGCATAATCCGGGTTTAGTATGGAGAATTTGGTCATGGTCATAGACTCACCAAGAGAGCTTTCTGGACACGCACAGGAGGGGCCAGAATCTCCACGTGTGGGAGACAGGGAAGAAAGGGTCATGGTCCCCAGCACGCTGCCATCGGAGAGGTAATGGGACGCAGCGTGGTGAAGAACACAACACGCTAGGCATTGTTGTCATCATCATCATCAACATCAGAGGCAGATGGTCTCCAGTTACCCCCGGATCCAAGAAGAGCTCCTTCACAGTCGGTGCGGCCCACAGACGTGGTTTGAAAACATACCCAGTGTGAGATCCTGTCTCCCGCGAGGAAAGGAGATGATGACTTTGAGAAAATTAAGCCCTTTACGATCAAGTTGTGTGCCCCATAATTGCATCTGGATAAACTCTGATATCACCTTCTCAGCATTACAAATCGTGATCCTTTTGGCGTTTCGGCGATCAGTTCAAGCCACTTAAGATGTTGACTGTTACACTGAAACGTACTTCCAGACAGGCATCACCGGGTTTCTGGAGCAGTCTGATCTGAACCCAACGCAGCGGGGGAGGGATCCTGTTCTTCTCTAGCCTTTGCTTTCAAACTGGCAAGTTGTGTCTCTCCTTTCCATCACTTAAAGACGGTTTGGGCAAGCCCCATAGCTTTTGCTCCCTGTCTGGTAGCCAAGTGACACGGGAGAGGGCACCCTGTCCCATTCATGGTAGACCTCGATCGGTTAGGGGGTCTCCTATGGCGCCCGCCGCTCCCCAGAACTAGCCAGGCCCCCGAGCCACGCGTGAACAGGATGCCCCTCTCCCGAGCCCTTCTCCCCTCTCCTCTCTGCTCCCTCCTTCTGGCAGGAGAGAGGCATTAGAGAAAAGGTACGAAGATGTGCTTATTTCATTGGCTTTCCCGCACGTCCCGGCAGCAAACGTGCCCTGGGTAGGAGGCGGGCGACCTGGTGAAGCACAGGTGTGTGCCGTAGGGGACCCTGTAGGCGGCTTCCCCATTCGCCCTGTGTTTCCTTGGGAGAGTGAGCCCAGCTCAACCCCCCAGGAAGCCCCCTCCCCAGCTCCTGCCTGCAGAGGGATCCCCTTGTCCTTGTGTTCTCTGGTGAGCCCACAGCTCCTCCCACCGGACTGACAGCCCTCTCTTTGGGGAGGTGCCATCAGAGTGACTCACGCCTGACGCCCTTCCGTGAGATGCAGGAACCCACTCATCCCGCCGCACTCGATTCAGGGGACAGGGCGGAGGGTTCCGGCTGAAGCCCCTCTCTGTGCTGTCTCTCTCCTCTCTTTTCCCTGCCTCGTGGCCACAGATGGCACAGAGAAACTAGTCCCTGCCTACGCAGATGTCTTAGCCACGGATTGAGTTTCCCACTGCCCCCGCCCCTGCATAGACATTGAAAATCCACATCTCTGAAAGAGGCTCTTCGAGCATTTCCCGTATGGCCCAGAGCAGAAGAGCAAAAACCCCCAGCCGGTGACTCCGCAGGGTCCCTTCTCTTCCTGGGACCTGTTCCTACAGACACTGAGCAATGAGGTAGGCGTGTTCCTCCTTCTCTTAGCAGCTCCGGGGCAGCCCCTCCGCCCTCAAGGCCTCCTGACCTCTGAGTTCAGTCGCTAGAGATTAGTTTCGACAGAGTGATTTAAAACCACAGTTGGACTCAGAACTAATTAAATACAAATCACGGGGGAAACATGGCACTCTCTAGCTGAGTGACGGCCGGGACACTCATCAGTGCCACTCTCTGAGCGCTGGAACGACATTTAAAACACAACAGTTAGCGGGGGCGCCCGGGTGGCTCAGCCGGTTAAGCGTCCGACTTCAGCTCAGGTCATGATCTCGAGGTTGGTGAGTCTGAGCCCGGCACCGGGCTCTGCGCTGAGTGCTGGGCTCTCTCTGCCCCTCCCCTGCTTGCTGGCTCTCTCTCAATATAAATAAATAAAGTCAAGAAAATTAAAACATGCAGTCATTAGGAATGCAATGGAATGTGTAGGTTATGACTAATGTTACATTTCAAATTTATGAAACACACGGGAGCACGATTGGTTTATCACCGCTTATCATGCTAAGCAGTCATGTCAGTGGGACCCAGGAATAGAGTCGGGATCGCAGCAGCAGAAACACCACCAGCCGGGACTCGGAGACAGAGCGGGGCGGGGTGGAGGCAGGCTTCGAACATGCATTACTCAAGACGAGGGGAAGAATGACCATGAGGACAGTTCGGAGATACCCCGGCCGCGGCCTCAGCTTTAACAAGCCAGCCAGCCTCTGACCAAAGCCCTAGGCATGGGGTGCCCTGGATCCATGTGGGGGGCCACCCAGGGCCTTGGGTGCATCTTTGAGGGTTTCAATCTTCGGAATGGGACCATCCACGACTTCCAGCTTTGCATTTCAGAAGCATGAAACCCTCGATGACGTCACAGGTTAGCAGCAAGGGTTGGGAGGTGAAGGGGGGAGGAATTCGGCCTCAGGATGAGTCAGACCTCCAGTCTCACCTGGATCGGACGTAAATGATATTTAAATGAGCCTCTGGGCTTTAGACACGAGGGTACATGCTGGAGTTAAGACTTTGGGGCTACTGAAGGCAGAATGGATGTATTTTGCAGGTAAAAGTGACATAATTTGAGGGTTGGGGGGCCGGGGGGGTGCACCTTTAGGAACTGAATGTTTACGCTCCCCCAGAAATTCGTATGTCGAACCCTAATCTCCAGTGCGACGGTATTTGGAGGTGGGGCCTTCAGAAGGTCATTGGGCTTAGCCGAGGTCACGAGGGTGGAGACCCATGGTGAGGCCCTTACCGCACCACATGAGGACACAGCAGGAGAAGCCGGGAAGAGAAACTTCACCAGACCCCGCATCTGCGGGGGCCTTGATCCGGGACTCCCAGCCTCCTGCACTGTGACAAAGATGTACCTCCCGTCAAGGGGGGAGATGGGGAGGGTGGTGGTGCATATGTGCCTTTTTCTGGGGAGAAGCCAACCCATGCATACATGTCAAGGTGGTTGGAAAACCAGATGGGGGGGCGGTCAGTGCAGCACAACTGATCTCAAATTTCAGCGAAGTTAAGAATCGTCTCTTCTGGCCCGGGCACGGACTTCATCCCTGCAGAGTGTGGCTCAATGAGTAGAGGGCCCCAGTTTCAGAGTCTTTTTTTTTCTGTATATTTGAGAGGCAGAGAGAGAGGGAGACACAGAATCCAAAGCAGGCTCCAGGCTCCGAGCTGTCAGCACAGAGCCCGACGCGGGGCTTGAACCCACAAACCGTGAGCTCATGAGCTGAGTCAGAGTCGGACGCTCAACCGACTGAGCCACCCAGGCACGCCCTGGTTTCACAGTCTTAAACAAACATCCCCAACGACTCCGATGCGAGTGACCCACTGACCTCACCTTGAGAAACACTCCCTTCCGTCATTTCTAAGATCTTTGATCCTAAGAATCTGATTCTGTAAATTTCAGTCCCGACTTTCCTGTAACTGGAAATACTTCGATCCAGGACGGCGACATGTCAGGGGTTTCCTGCCAGGTGGTTCCTCGCTCGGTCAGATGCTGGACTGGCCAATCTCTAAAACGCCTTCCGAGTTTTAAAGTTTGTTCCTTCACGGTACACAGCTGTGGGCACTGTTTACCTCGGACCACTGGTGTGCCTGGAGAGAGACGAGCTGACAGGTGGAGACACCACTGTCCTCCTCAGGAACAATCTGTCACTCCACAGTGACGGAACCGGGGGACAAGACAGCAAGAACTGGGAGAGAGACTTGTTTTTCAGGATAACGAGGAAGACAGAGGATTGTCCCTCAGACGCAGACAGCTCCAAGGTCAAAGCCGGGGAAATGAAACGTGACAGGTGACGGTCTGAAGGCGATTGGATAAAGCTGGTCCCCAAGAGATTCTGGGTTGGAGCCCATGATGTCATAGCAGTTTCTGAAGAACACAAGTCCAGCGAGGACATCCTCGGGCCCTTACGAGGAGGCTGGAGTGAATAGAAGTCGCTCCCATTAGTGCTAGAAAGTGTCCAACAAAGAATGTTATGCCACAAATAATCGCCGGAGATCTCCAACCAGAGTCACCCAAGAAAAACACAGTTTTGTCAAGCGTAACTTTCCCACTTGCTTTATAAGAAGCCTGAACTATAGCTAAACGGAGCCGGAAAGCATCCAAAATGAGCAGAAAAAAAAAACCAAAAAACAAAAAACAAGGATGGCCTACATTTTCCCACAATGATGATCTCAGAGTATTCCATCGAAAAAAATATTTGTTGGAGTCCACACGCTTTCGAGGCAATGCACTTTGAAGTTAAATAAAAAATAAGAATACTAAAACTAAGGATATTCCGAAGAACAAATGGTCCGTACTCGGGCGTGACACTTCTTTTGTTAGCTGTATCTTTTAAATCAGATCATCTTTTCCACTTCGGTTTTAAAAAAACTCTCCAAGTAATTCACGCACATGCTTTGAAAAGTCAAATAGTTGGGGCACCCGGGTGGCTCAGTCGGTTAAGCACCGACTTTTGATTTCGGCTCGGGTCACGATCTCACGGCTCGTGAAATTGAGCCCTGCGTTGGGTTCTGTGTCGACAGTGTGGAGCCTGATTGGGATTCTAAATAAATAAACAGACAAACTTCAAAAAGAAGCCGAATAGTGCCACCAGGTTTGCAATGGAAAGACGTCCACAATCCCTTGGGCTTTCCCCCCCCCCAATTCCACCCCCCCCCCAGGAGAGCTGACGAGGTCCAGGAGAGAGTGACCCTCTTTCTGCAAGTGTGGAGATAGAATTGTAGGCCCTGAGCTGGTCTGGATTATGAGTCAGTTCAAGTGACCCTCCCTGAACACGTCACTAAAATCGGGGGGTGGGTGGTAACAGCAATGGACTTAGACCAGGGAGGGCCCAGCCCCGGTCCTGGAGGAAAGTCCCACGTCTCTGCTGCTATCCCGTCATGGCAGTGGAGGAATAAATGCTGGGCAGATCCGTGAGGAATAAATGCTGGGCAGATCCGTGACGGTGTCCACTATGCCCCTGGTGACACTTTTCTCAAATCCCCTTTGTGTCCTCTCTGGAGCGAGCTGTGTGAGAGTCACAGAATATCCAGGTCCTAATCCCTGGAGCTGTGGATGGCAAGCCCCTCGCCCTTCTATGGAAAATGGATTTTGCTGGTATGATTACGTTAAGGATCTTGAGATGCAAAGATTCTCCCGGTTTTTCACGGGGGGAGCCCGATGGAACCACAAGGGTAAAGTGAGGCAGCGGGGGATTAGACACAGAAGAACAACGCAGTCTGTGGACCAGAGCCGGGTGCCGCCCTGCTGGCTCTGAAGGTGGAGGATGGGGACAGGAGTGGGCGAATGCGAGGAACTGAGCTCTGGAAGCCGGAAAGGGTAAGGAAGGGCCCTCCCCCGGGGGCCTCCGGGTGGAGTGTGGCCCCACCAGCACCTTCACTGGGGCTCGGAGAACCGACCGTGGACTTCCGACCTGCGGAACCGTAAGAGAACAGATGCGGTCGTTTGTTACAGCAGCCACGGGAGACTGATACGCACCCCCCCCATTCCTTGATTGTTTTTAATGTTTATTTTTGAGAGAGCGAGACAGAGCGTGAGCAGGGGAGGGGCAGAGAGAGAGGGAGGCACAGAATCGGAAACAGGTTCCAGGCTCCGAGCCATCAGCACAGAGCCTGACTCGGGGCTCGAACTCACAGACCGTGAGATCACGACCTGAGCTTAACCGACTGAGCCACCCAGGCGCCCCTCCTTGATTTTTTTTTTTTTTTTTTTTACCAGACCATACTCAGATCTCTGTTTCTTTCCCCACCCACTACCTTCCTGACACAGATTGTCCAAGCTGATTCCTTCATACACCGTTTGCTTCCGCAGCAGGAGAGTCTAGACCCCGGGCCCACGGGGAGGGGAGGCGGGCTTTGCCAGTGAGGATTCTCTTTGCACACCGAGGTGAGCCGCGGGCCCGGAGGTCTCCGTGCACCTGAAACTTAATGCTTCTATCCTGCCCCCAAGAGCCAACGGCACGGAAAATAAAAGCAAGTTGCCCGGATAAGGAAGGAAATACAAAATGAAGAAACATAATTGGCTGATGAACATAGAAGAGGTTGTATGTTTACCTACTAATAAACAAATGTGAATTTCAATCACACCGTGATTGCGTTTGTCACCTAATTGTCCAAGATGCAGAGAGCTGCCTGGTGTTCGGGAGATAAACGTTCACTCTCGTGACGTCCTTCCCGAGGGGCGAATTGGGGCAGTCTGTTCCAAGGATAATTTGCAACTCCATAGTGAGTCTCTGTAAAATATGCTTCCGGCTGACTCAGCGATCTCCCCTTTAAGAGTTTATCCTAAATCATGAATGTCTGTAGCATCTGACTTTAGCTGTAAGGGTGTCCTCGGCAGGATGTTTAGAGTAGCAAAAAAGAAAAAAACAAAAAAACGAAACAGTCGAACGGCAGAGCTCATCTATGTGTGGAATAATTTATGCCACGTCCTCACGGTACGCTGTTTGTCTTGTGCAAAAAATGACGGGACAACACCGTTTCCCTCACTGTCCCTCCCTTGGGTATGATTTATGTTAGTCTTAATATCGGGTATGATTTACGTTAGTCTTAATATCTCAGTTCCCCACTTTTTCTATTCTAAATCAATCATCCGGGACGCAACTTAGTAAACTTTCCAAGTGTTGACCTCATTTTCTAGGAAAGGCTAAAACCAACTGCCTCAGCCCTCGGCCCCAGGACTGCCGCATTTTAACACTCCCCTGAGCCTCTTTTTCCTTTCTCCTGGGACCGGTGTCACTTGTCTGTTCTCTCACCAGTACCGTATGTCACAACAAACATGACTTGTCACTTGGTGGGACCACTCTGCTCGCAGTGAAGAGTCTGTTGGGAAAGTTGTCCGGACGGCAGGCGCGGGGCTGTGCCAGGTTCACAGCATCACGTGGGCGATTCGGTCCCCCGTCAACTGTGCACGTTTCACACCTGTGGCCTCGTGGAAGGTCTCACGGCTGACTGCCACCTTGTCAGGTGACCTTGGCCGCAGCTCCTATTGGGTTTTGTCTGGATTGCCTTGGGGGTGTGTGCCCATCTCTCTGCTTCAACCTGTCCATCTCTCACGAGCGTGACAGCCACCTTTGCTCTCGATCTGACGTAAGTGTTTTTCTCCTTATAAGTTAGTTAAGCCCATTCACATATTTATGGCACATTTCGTCTGAGTTCTGTCATCTTATTTGATGGTACAGTTTCTGTTCAGTAATTTTAAAAGCCTCTAATATGGGGTGTGTGTGTGTGTGTGTGTGTGTGTGTGTGTGTGTACTTGTGTGCTCTTTCCTGACATCTGCAATGGCTTGTGCGTGAACTCTCCTGGTTATCAACGTGACGTCATTTAATACTCCTACTTCTTGATTTCTTTACACAGTATCACCATAAACAGTGATAAATTCGCCAGTTTCTTTTTCCCTTGCCTATCCTACAACCCCACTTTAACTTATAATATTACGTCTCTGGGTTGCTCTTGAACTTTTTTTTTTTTCCTTGGAAATAATCTCTACGCCCCATGTGGGGCTTGAACTCACAACCCTGAGGTCAAGAGTCACATGCTCTCCTGACTGGGCCGGCCGGGTGCCTGATTTTGAACAATTAAGTGATGTCATTACCTACTTGAGACTAAGATTTGAATTTACGCCTTAAGTTAATCCCTTTCGCTCCAACTTTTACAGAACAGGTGACAAGTGTACTTCTTTTCTTTTTTCTTTTAACATTTATTTATTTTTGAGAGACAGAGAGAGACAGAGCATGAACGGGGGAGGGTCAGAGAGAGAGAGGGAGACACAGAATCTGAAACAGGCTCCAGGCTCCGAGCCATCAGCCCAGAGCCTGACGCGGGGCTCGAACTCACGGACCTCGAGATCATGACCTGAGCCGAAGTCGGACGCTTAACTGACTGAGCCACCCAGGCCCCCCCCCCTTTCTTTTTTAAGTGCTTCGACTGCAACTTTAAATATCGGTTCCGTGGCGTTCTATTCCGTTGATTTGGAGGCAGCCCGGCTGTGCCCGTGTTGGATCCTCTTTACCTGTGCCCCCTGTTTATCGTTTTCTCCCCGACCCTTTACTTTTCATTCCTTTGCGTCCATGGTCTGTGTTCCCCTTCTCCCGTGTCTCTACCTTGTTTTTCTCAATGCCTGTGTTTCCCCGACGTGTCCTCTCCCCTGTGATTTCTGACCCTCGTCTTTCCTGTCCTGCCACCTTCCCGACCCCTCCTCGTGTGTCTGCACTGGGGCATTTTGGTTTTCTCCCTGCTCGCTAAGGCTTTAAAAAAAAAAAATCCTTGGCAAATTATCAGGCCCGTTTTTCTCTCTCCTTTGACTCAACATTGTCACTGTATGTTTGTCACCTCTTAGTAGTTCCCTCCTAGTTTCTTCCATAGTTTTTTTTTTAATTTTTTTTTTTAACATTTATTTATTTTTGAGACAGAGAAAGACAGAGCATGAATGGGGGAGGGTCAGAGAGAGAGAGGGAGACACAGAATCTGAAGCAGGCTCCAGGCTCTGAGCAGTCAGCACAGAGCCCGATGCGGGGCTCGAACTCCCAAACCGCGAGATCATGACCTGAGAAGAAGCCGGCTGCTTAACCAACTGAGCCACCCAGGCGCCCCTCTTCCATAGTTTTTTAATGTTTATTTATTTACGTTGAGAGAGAGACAAAGAGAGAGAGAGAGTCCAGGAGTGGCGGAGGGACAAGCTCTTCTATTTATTTATCGAAGGCTTACAATCGCTCTCATCTCTGCAGCGTGCGGACACGGCTGCATCCTGTGTCCAAAGGTCCCCGGGTGCCGCCTTGAAACCCGTTCCCTCTGCTTCTCTAGAGCAAGTCAGTGCCGGGCTGTGTCCCGCCACCGCCCCGCTCCCTGCAGCCCCCGCAGCTTGCACAGACGGTGCGTGCTGTTCGTCCTTCAGGGGACCCCACGGACTCCCGGGAGGGACGTCGCGCCGCGGTCTGCGGTCACGGGGCTGCCTCACCAATCCCTCCAGTCCTTCTGCTTCTTCTGTGTGTGTGTGCGGCTTCCGCACGGCCTCACCTGCTCCCTAGATTCAGTGACGGCGGACGCGGTAAACCCTGCCTTGTTTTCCTCTTCGTGGGGTTATCTCCACAGAGAGAGATTCACAGCACAGGAGTGAAATTTCTAGGGGAGGGGGAGGAGTCTAGTTTGAAAAAAAAAATTCCGAGAGCCGGAAAAGCGACCCCCCAAGAAAAGAAATAATTAAATAGATGCATAAATATAAAGGGCCCCAAGATCCCCAGGGGAGACCACCGCCAGCTGGCACCTTGGCTGGCACCCACTGGGTTTGCGGTCATTTGTCACACAGCGGTAGGAAGCTAATGCGACTGTGATTGCCGGCTTCCACATCCACAAGAGCCACCCTCCCACCACCCAAACTCCCGGTCCCTTAAGACCGTCATAATCCCAGTGACTTCATAAAATCTCTGTTCCACGAGAGCCACCGCTATGATGATTACACCCGGGGCCCCCTCACATCCTGGACCTAAGCCCCTCTGCGCACTTTTCTTCAGCCTCCCGCCCCCTGTCCCTGCAGCCACTGTGACCTTCCAACCCCCCTTTCTAGTCCCTCTCACTCGTTGCTTCAATGCTTCAGGTGACCCCAGGACAAAATCCAAGCTCCGGGCGGTAACTTCCTCTGTGATCTAGGATCTGCACCTTCTCAAATCCTTTTAATGATCAGCCACCTCCTCTTCTGCCCTCCCCGCTCTTCCCTTCTCCTTCCCCAAGGCAACTTCTGCACCAGCTTCCGGTGTCAGCTCAGAGACCGTCCGCTCTAGAGCGCCCGCCTGACCCCTGGCTCTCCCCCGTGGTCCCACGGCACAGGTGTCTGCAGAAGCGTCTCGAACGTGCACGTACCTGTCCGCCTGCCCGCCCCGCTCCACGGTGACCTCCTCCCAGGTAGGCACCGTGCCTTGTCCACCAACAAACCTTCACTCCCCAGCATGCGGGGGCCCTCTCTCCAGGAAAGGAACAAAGGAATACCTTTGCGCAGTTCATTGTCAAGTTGAAACCCCCTCCGAATGGCCGCGAAGGAAACAGACCTGGTTTGAAGCGAAGAAGGGGGGGGGGGGGGGGTCTACGGGGACTCAGGGTCACGGGGAGAGGAAGAGTTCATTGCAGAACTGAATCCAGCCACAAGGTGGAGACTTTACCCTAGTCCTGGAATTTCTGGACTCCGCCTTTCAGAATGAAATACCTCCAATCATTTCTACCAGCCTCTGGCCCTGTCGGTAAGGCCCTGTCGGTAAGGCCGTCCCAGAGAGGTCACAGAATCCGTGGTCAGCGGACGGGACGGAGAGATTCTTCGGCTGAGCTGGAGGAAAAGAACAGCTGGAAGGTGAAGAGCTCGTGAGGGGGGCCCCGCAGCAGAGGACCAGGCAGACCCAGCCTTCCTCGGGAGCTCAGACAGCATCTGCAGGAACCCCGACTCGGGCAACGCCGGCCATTCAGTCTCCCACACCGGCTCGGGTCCTCGGGACGTACCCTGGGTGGGACGGGGTGGGGTAGGCTGAATGGGAGCGCCAGCATGTGGGGAGGGCGTGGGGGGCACGCCTTTCCCTTCTGGCCTTGAAGACAGGGTCTCCAGGATGGGATTCCCTTCAAGGCCGCCACTGCGAAGTCCAGGCACACCCCTGGGTAGGGCAAGGCCCCGGACCACCTGATTGTGTCACAGGGAAACATCCTTCCCAGTCAGGGATTGTAAATGGGAAGGGGAAAATTCTAGGCTCAGCATCCCGAGGTAAACCTCTCCGACTCCAAGATGGCGGGGGGTGTCTTCTCGGTGTGGCCTCGAACGAGTCCCGTATCATCCCCCAGTGCCAGAGCCTCGAAATAAAGATGGGGCCGTGTGCATCCTATGCGCACACATGATGAAGTTTGGGGGGGATGGGGGGTTCGTGGGGTCTGGAGCTGCCAGCCAAGAAAGAACTCTTGAAGACATCTTTGGTGCAAAAAGTTGTTTTATTAAAGCACGGGGACAGGACCGGTGGGCAGAAAGAGCTGCACTGGGCTTGTGGGGGGGGACCGTTTTATGGAGTCGGTGGGGGGGAGAAAGTCAAGAGGGAGTCCCAAAGAGACTTTGACGTACTAAAGACTTACAGGAGGGGGCGCCTGGGTAGCTCAGTCGGTTAAGCAGCCGACTTCGACTCAGGTCACGATCTCACTGTCCGTGGGTTCGAGCCCCACGTCGGGCTCTGTGCTGCCGGCTCGGAGCCTGGAGCCTGTTTCAGATTCTGTGTCTCCCTCTCTCTCTGACCCTCCCCCATTCATGCTCTGTCTCTCTCTGTCTCAAAAATAAAAAAAATAAAAAAATAAAAAGACTTACAGGAGGTCTCGCTATCATCTGGCAAAACAAGGACATCGAGGCAGTAGGGAGTTCCTGGACTTTGGCCTATTGATGGGATTGCCTTTTTCTGGTAGCCTGGTGGAGACTCTTGTCAGTTTCACTCTGTGTTTTCAGTCCTTTCCCTTTTGGGGGAAGCCAAGAGTGTCCAAGGAATATCACACATGTCCCACCTGGCGGGGTGGGGGTGCTGTTAGCCCGCACTCTGCCCTCAGCTAGCGCCACGCTCGCTCCCTCATCACACACACGCGTGTGCACACACACACACACGCTCACACGCGCTTTGGGATCACATCGTTTCATCGCTGGTAGGCCGGACTCCTCTCTACTTAGGTACCTTCTTCACCTATGAGGCCAGACAATGCAACATCAGTCATTCGACACAGATCCAGAGGGTAAAAGTTACGGATGGTCAACTGCTCGATTCAAACGCTCGGCGGCATCGAGACGGGCAGCGGGTCTCGGTGTAAGATAGAACGCGTTCATGTTTCCCGCCTTGAGATACCAGGAGCTGGGGGAGAGCCAGAGAAGGACAAGGCGAGCAAGAAAGTATAGGAAAAGACCTCCAGCCCAGAGGGAACAGGCATCATGAGTTAGCATAATCTCAGAGGTCAGTTGTCCTTCTTTTTCAGTTTGTCTTTCTTTTCTTTCAAGGGAAGACTCGGAGGTCAGCCAGCCCTGCCCTTCAGTTGTCCGAGCAGGACAACATCCGTCTGTGCTCTGAGAACTTGCTCCCTCCCACCCGCACCATGTGGAGAGCCCCCATTCTATGATCCAGAACACCTTTCAGCTGTTCCAGACACATAGGAGGGAGCCCGGGACTCCTATGGGCCAGCAGAGTCATGAAGAAAAGTCAGCTGGCTACAACTTTGGGCCATCACCCCGCCAACTCGGGTTCAGTAATTCACTACAATGTCTCACGGAACTCGAGAAAACAACATGCTTACAACTGTAGGTTTATTACATCAAAAGGATACAAGTCAGAACCAGTCAAGGGTGGGAGAGAGACACAGAGAGCGAGGTCCTAGAGGGTCCCAGCACACAGCCTCGGCTGTCCTCTCTCCCTGGAGTCAGGATGTGTGACATGATGTAGAATATCACCAACCAGGAAAGCTCACCCCAGCTTTGGTGTCCGGAGTGTTTATTGAAGTTTTATCACGTAGGCATGAATGGTTGAATCGTTAGCCATGGGATCGAGCCCCACCTCCAGCCCCCATGCCCTGTCTCTTCCCTGGAGATTGGGCTGATATGTCCTGGCTCGAAGCTCCAACACTGTAATGCTGGGGCTGGTTTTTTTGGCCTGGAGGACCCCCATCTGAGTTATTCTTAGAAAAAAATGTCAATTGTGGGCCCAGGGGCTCACCATGAGTAACAAAGACACTCCTAGCATACAGAAAATTCCAAGCTTTTCCAGGCTACCTCCCAGGACTTGGGGACAAAGGTGAGCCCTCTTCCTTATTACCCACCAATTAAAATAACAAGGAGAGTGACAACAATTCGTTGTCGGAGGCGTGAAGTTCCACCTTGCAGGAGAGTGAAGGTTGGTAGAGCGGAGGAGGGTGTGGCCATCACAGGGCCCAGGAATGGGGCTGGGGAACAGGTGCTTCGTGCATAACAAACCCTCAAGGTGTGAAAGAACAATGGAGAAAATGCTGCTTTCTGGCTTAAGGAACTGGAATCCTTGGACTTTGCAAAAGCTGTCATCTACCATTTTCCTGGTGGCCTCCTGGCCCTGGGATCTCTGGAGTGCGCCCCTCGCTGGGCTAGCCGTCACTGACCCCAATGTCCAAACATAGGTTAGAACACCTCCTTGCGTCCATCCGGGCTGGGTGAGAAAGTTCCTGTTCCTACCGTGTCAAGAGTGAAGGTGACGGGGAGGATACTTCCTCCCCCTGCATTTTGTCACGAGCTAGGTCAAAGAAAGAAATTGCTTTTATTCTATTACCAGACAAAACCCGTAGGAACAAAGGAGGACATTCACTTACTCTTTGTTTCAACTCTTCTCTTGAGAGGGGTTAATTTCTACATGCTGTGGAATTAAAGACTAGGTTGGAGATCCCATTCTGAAGGACCAGCCCCCTGTTCCAAACCACGGAAGCATTTCGTTGCTCACGTAGACAAATCTCTGACTGGCCCACGTAACTAGCCCTCCCAATATGCCTGGTCACAGCCCCACGGTTGTGGGGAGATCTTGGCTGGAGACTAGGTCTCCTGAGACACAGAGACGAGGGAGGTTATATTGGAAGGGCTGCCCTGGCCTGGAGAGCCAATGGATTACTCACTGGGAAATCGGCACGCTGATATAAATTTATAAAAGCTCCGTTCCCAAAGGAGCTTGGTTTGTGTTGACTGGTCACGTCCATTTGAAATGGCTTTGCCGTGTTCCCTGTTCTCCAGGAGGTGAGGCTATCTGGAGCCAGGCTGAGCTGTGATTGATGGTTCATTCTTTCTGTTCTCGGTAAGACCCAGGCGGAGGGCTGAGGGTTGCCCTGGGGAGACACTGGGCGAGACTTCCACATTTATCTGCATCAGGGCCGGCAGACACAGTAACTACATTTGCTCCATTTCCTATACAATTTATAGGACGATCATTAAGCAGCAGGAAAGGACAGAGGTCAGAATATGTGAGAACGTCAGTGAAAGTTCTCGGCTGGCCGGTGGGATCAAAAGGAATCAGAAAGGTCCGCCGCAAGGACTTACGCAACGGTGTGAAAAGGGGCCGTAAACCCCTCCGTGATTCGTCACCCTTTGAGCCAATATTCTTCAGGAGATTTTGTTACAAAACCGAGACCGTCAAGCCCGTCAATAAAGACTGCCTGATCACGCTGTCGCCACGTGGTATGTATTATACGTTTAAGTCTCAGCCTCACAGGAGTCCGCATCGAAGAGGTTCCGTCCAGCACGATCAAGATGGGAGTCCGCATCGAAGAGGTTCCGTCCAGCACGATCAAGATGGGAGTCCGCATCGAAGAGGTTCCGTCCAGCACGATCAAGATGGGAGTCCGCATCGAAGAGGTTCCGTCCAGCACGATCAAGATGAATGTCTGGCCCGTATCAGACGCTGATGCGTTTCCAGTGACGTTCCAGGAAGCTCTCCTCCGTGCTGACTTAGAGACCCTGCTTCCTTCCTTCCTTCCTTCTTGTGGCCCTACCATCTCAACCCGTGACCCCCACGGTCATGGCCGAAGGGGACAAGGTATGCGGATGGGTTGTACCAACCGGTGAATGTCTTGCTCTGCGCAGGACACGTTACTTAACCGGGCACGGGACCTGGCCTCACCGTAAAGGTGCTAGAAAATATCGTTTTCCCCACGTATCCAGGAAAACCAGATACGAGTGAGCCTGGTTGTCCCCTTCTTATTGTCTGGCGTTATTGTCAAGGTTATAATGGAGACACTCTACGTAGTTAGTAGGTGTAAACAGCACACACGAGGTGGTCGGTAAATACTAGCTTTTGTCTTTATTAATTATTCCGTGTCACCGGAGTAAGCGTGTAGTTTGAGCAAAGGAAATGGCATACGGGTAGAAGCAGGAGACAATACTTTTTAGATGGATGGAAAGATTGCGAAGGTAGAACAGAGCTCTCACATACCCCACACCCGGTTTCCCCTCTTGTCAATATCCTTCACCCGTATGGCTCATCTGTCACGATTAATGAACCAGTGCTGATACCTTATTATTAACGAAAGTCCACAATTATTCAGATCTGCACAGTTTTCACCTAACAACCTTTTTCGGCTCAAGGATCTCATCCAGGATCCCCCACTACATTTTGTCATTATTTCCTTTTAGACGCCTCTTGGCCGGGCCCAGTTTTCAGACATTCCTTGGTTTTTTTTACGATTTTTGACAGTATCGAGGACAGTTCGGGTCAGGTATGTGGTAGAATGGACCCTCAGCCAGGGTTTGTCTCGTGTTTTCTCGTGATTACTCCGGGGTAATGAGTTTGGGGAGAAAGACTGCAGGACTTCAGTGAGGTGTCTCTTCAGATATGTTACCCATTTTTTAATTGGGTTGTTTGTACCCTCACTATTGATTTGTAATAGCTTTCTGTGCATTTTGGACATGCTTCCTTTATCACATGTGTGTTTTGCAAATATCGTCTCCCATCTGTGGCTTGTCTTTTCCTTCTCTTAACAGCGTCCTCCGCAGAGCAGAAGTTTTTATTTTAATAAAGTCTAACTTATCAACTGTTTTCATTCATGGATCCTACTTCCGGTGTTGTATCTAAAAATTCATCACCAAACCCCAGATCGTGTACACTTTCTCCTTTGTTTTCTTCTAGAATTTTATACTATTGCGTTTCACTTCCGCGTCTATAATCCCTTCTGAGTCAACTTTTGTGAGTGCACTTTCGGGTCTATAATCCCTTCTGAGTTAACTTTTGTGAACGCTATACGATGTGTTTCTACATTTATTTATTTTTTTAACATACGAACATCCAATCCTTCCAGCACCTTCTGTTGAAAGACTTCTTTCTCCAGTGACTTGCCTCTGTTCTGTTCAAAAATCAGCTCTCTCTGTGGGGGTCTATTTCTGGACTCTCCTGTCCCATCAACGTGTATGCCTGTCCCTTTGCCAACACCGTGCTCTCTTTTATCCATTCTGATACCCTATGTCTTTTAGTTGGCGCATTTAATCCATTTACATTCAGTGTTATTATAGAAAGATATGGGTTTAGAGTCATTGTGATGTCTGTATGTTTTATGCTTGTAGTGATGTCTCTGGTACTTTGTCTCACAGGATCCCCCTTAGGATCTCTTGTAGGGCTGGTTTCGTGGTGACAAATTCCTTCAGTTTTTGTTTGTTTGGGAAGACCTTTATCTCTCCTTCTATTCTAAATGACAGACTTGCTGGATAAAGGATTCTCGGCTGCATATTTTTTCTGTTTAGCACACTGTAGATATCGTGCCAAGCCTTTCTGGCCTGCCAAGTTTCAAAGGAGAGATCAGTCACGAGTCTTATAGGTCTCCCTTTATATGTGAGGGCACGTTTATCCCTTGCTGCTTTCAGAATTTTCTCTTTATCCTTGTATTTTGCCAGTTTCACTATGATATGTCGTGCAGAAGATCGATTCAAGTTACGTCTGAAGGGAGTTCTCTGTGCCTCTTGGATTTCAATGCCTTTTTCCTTCCCCAGTTCAGGGAAGTTCTCAGCTATAATTTGTTCAAGTACCCCTTCAGCACCCTTCCCTCTCTCTTCCTCCTCTGGGATACCAATTATGCGTATATTATTTTTTTTTAGTGTATCACTTAGTTCTCTAATTTTCCCCTCATACTCCTGGATTTTTTTATCTCTCTTTCTTTCAGCTTCCTCTTTCTCCATAACTTTATCTTCTAGTTCACCTATTCTCTCCTCTGCCTCTTCAAGCCGAGCCATCGTGGTTTCCATTTTGTTTTGCATTTCGTTTAAAGCATTTTTCAGCTCCTCGTGACTGTTCCTTAGTCCCTCGATCTTTGTGGCAAGAGATTCTCTGCTGTCCTGTATACTGTTTTCAAGCCCAGCGATTAATTTTATGACTATTATTCTAAATTGACTTTCTGTTATATTATTTAAATCCTTTTTGATCAGTTCATTAGCTGTTGTTATTTCCTGGAGATTCTTCTGAGGGGAATTCTTCCGTTTGGTCATTTTGGAGAGTCCCTGGCGTGGTGAGGACCTGCAGGGCACTTCCCCTGTGCTGTGGTGTATAACTGGAGTTAGTGGGCGGGGCCGCAGTCCGACCCGATGTCTGCCCCCAGCCCACCGCTGGGGCCACAGTCAGACTGGTGTGTGCCTTCTCTTCCCCTCTCCTAGGGGCGGGATTCACTGTGGGGTGGTGTGGCCCGTCTGGGCTACTTGCTCACTGCCAGGCTTGTGGTGCTGGCGATCTGGCGTCTTAGCTGGGGTGGGTAGGCAAGGTGCACGGGGGCAGGAGGGGCAGGCTTAGCTCGCTTCTCCTTAGGTGATCCACTTCAGGAGGAGCCCTGTGGCAGCGGGAGGGAGTCAGATCCGCTGCCGGAGGTTTGGCTCCGCAGAAGCACAGAGTTGGGTGTTTGCGCGGAGCGAGCAAGTTCCCTGGCAGGAACTGGTTCCCTTTGGGATTTTGGCTGGGGGATGGGCGGGGGAGATGGCGCTGGCGAGCGCCTTTGTTCCCCGCCAAGCTGAGCTCTGCCGTCCGGGGGCTCAGCAGCTCTCCCTCCCTTTGTCCTCCAGCCTTCCCGCTTTCCGAGCAGAGCTGTTAACTTCTGACCTCCCAGACGCTAAGTCGCGCTTGCTGTCGGAACACAGTCCGTCCGGCCCCTCCGCTTTTGCCAGCCCGACTCGGGGGCTCCGCTTGGCCGGCGAGCCGCCCCTCCGCCCCGGCTCCCTCCCGCCGGTCCGTGGAGCGCGCCCCGCCTCGCCGCCCTTCCTACCCTCTTCCGTGGGCCTCTGGTCTTCGCTTGACTCCGGAGACTCCCTTCTGCTAATCCTCTGGCGGTTTTCTGGGTTCTTTAGGCAGGTGTAGGTGGAATCGAAGTGATCGGCAGGACGCGCTGTGAGCCCCGCGTCCTCCTACGCCGCCATCTTCCGGACTATTCAACACCGTGCTCTCTTGATTACCGTAGCTTTATAGTAAGTCTTGAAGCAGGGTGGGCCCTCCCATTTTGTTCTTCGATGTTATCTTGGTTACTCGAGTTCTTGTGCGTTTCTCTATAAACTTTAGGGTGAGTTTATTGATGTATACTAAATAGGTTGTTAGCTTTTTGCCTGAGATTTTGTTGAATCCGCAGGCCAATTGGGTATAAGAATTGACAGCTTCATAATATTGAGTCTTCCAATCTATGAGTGTGAAATATCTCTCCACTCATTTAGAGTTTTATTAAGGGTTTACGTTTTTTGCATACAGATCATGTTCATATTTTGATAGACGTGTACCTAAATATTCCATTATTTGGTGCTGTTGTAAATGGCATTATTTCTTTAATTTCAAACTCCAAATGTCCATGGCTAGTATGCAAAAAAAAAAAAAAAAAATTTGAGTTTCTATCATGATCTTGTGTCTTGCAACCTTGCTATACTCATTTATTAGTTCTTTGGCTCTAGAAAATAAAAATCATACGCATGGGTAGAAACTTCAGAACAATAGTTTCAGATCCATATAAAGAAGACGACCCATTAATGGGGGGGACAATCCAAGGATAAGTGGACTACTTCAGGAGAGAATAATCTTTTAGCTTCTGGCTGAAGGTGTTCAGGCGGGAGCCACACGGTCATGTAGGGGTGTGAATGTGCTGATATTCAAATACCATTAGAGGAATTGAAGTAAAGAGCGCTGCGATCCCTTCTGGCTGGAAGATTCTCTGAACCTACTGGGAGGACTAGAGGAGTGAGGAGAGGAAGGAAGGGTGTGTTTACTAAATGTGAGATCACTTCCGGGTATCCGCACGTAGATGGATGAGCCACGGGAAGGGGAGCACGTATGTTTAATATCAAGGAAACTCAAACTCTTCTAACTCTCTCATTCCATCGCAACTTCCAAACCAACCTCTGGAAGAAGCCAAAGACTTTGCCCTTCTTCCCCTCTCCCCATTGTGACAATAGCACCTAGAGATGCCTCGTCAAGGGGCCTATGTCTAGAGCAACTCTCCTGCGATTCCGGGAAACTTCCAAACAGGTGAGGTGGGGAAGGGGGTGGTGGTTGGTAGCACTGGGGTGCTAGGGTGGATGGACGGAGCAAGTGCAGCCGTGGAGAGAAACGAGGCCGTTGGAGGAAGAGAAGCGAAGGGAGGAGACAGGGAGACATGGGCTCCGCCAGACAGACGCACGCAGAGGAGGACGATGAGGGCTCCTCTGTGGTTGTAGGGGCCTCTCGGGAAGCATGACGGACGCAGATGAGCAAGCAGAAGGGAAGAGAATCTCCTCAAGTGGGGAGTGAGGTGGCAGCGAAGAGGCAGGTGGTTTGGAATGACATTCCACCTGCATAGACGGAGGAGACAGATGATGAGGCTCAGAGGGGACAGATGTCACAAGTCCTTGAATGGCAGACTGAAAAATAGAATGAGGATGGGGGGGGGGGGTCGGTGACGTTTTCTCGGGAGCGTGACAAGACGATACAGTCTCATGGGTCATAGTGGACCAGAGCGGTGATATAGACCTTCACAAGGGTCTCCGAAGACCCCAATACCAGATGCTGGGATGGTGTCCCATTCACCCTTGTGTCCCCAGGGACCAGCCAAGGGGCTGGCACGTTGTGGATGTCATAAGTCCTGATCGGTGGATGAATTATCGGAGGCATGAGGCTGTGCTTAATTGATGAGTGAGTGGAGCTTAGTAGCTTCCCTTGGCCTTTTTCCAGCGCATCTGTGGGTCCCGGGGACGCACTGGGATGGAAGCTTATTGGGTTCCGCAGGTCGCCAGGGCCTATGCCTTGGGTTCCCGTCCCTTGCATCTGTGTCTTCTCTGGGGCTGGGGCTTAAACATCCACGCCCTCGTGACCACCCGCCTCATATTTAACAACCGTGCCCTGCAGGTGAGGCCGGAAAATAAATGAACAGACTGATGGGGCCGTGCTTCCGGGCCTGAGTGACTGGAGTGGTGGCTCCCACCGGTCCCCAGAGGCCATGATAGCTTTTGGTCTCGAATGGCTGACCCGTGCCCCTCACCCAGCCTCCACCGTGCTTTCGGAATAGCGATTTACCTTCCGGGGCCCAGACCAGGCAACGTTCCCTTCCTCTCCTCTACCCTTCCCTAGCTCCAAGCACCCACATAGCTGAAGGGGTTCAGGACCCGTCACTCCGAAATATGCCACTCTGGGCTTACGGATTGTTTTTGAATTACAGGTACTTGGGAAACAGCAGGTGCAGGAAGGACACTTGGCACCCCCTTTGGCCCCAGATAAGACAACGAACCGTGTCACTTCTTCACCATTTACTACCCATAGCCCAAAGCCCTTTGTCTTATCAATTCTTCACAAATTTACTTTTGGTTTTTGTTTAAAAACGGATTTGTTTAATGACAGATGAGCAAACACATGAGGGGCACCTGGGGGGCTCAGTCGGTTAAGCGTCCGACTTCCACTCGGGTCACGATCTCACAGTCGGTGAGTTCGAGCCCCGCGTCGGGCTCTGTGCCGACAGCCCGGAGCCTGGAGCCCGTTTCAGATTCTGTGTCTCCCTCTCTCTCTCTGCCCCTCCCCCGCTCATCCTCTCTTTTTTCCCTCTCTAAAAAAATAAATAAACATTAAAAATAATTTTTAAAAAAACAACACATGAATGGATGTGCTAATTCATTCCATACCATTCTGGCACATTTGCTCATACTCCCTGGCCCTGCCCTGACAGCTCATCCCGGGATAGGTCAAGTTGGGAATTCTACTCCGGGAATTCTACATTATGTTGGCTTGGAGGGGACAGAGCAGAAAGGCTATGGACAGCAGGAGAGGAATAGAAAGGTTTTAAATGAGGATGGCCAAGGGTTTCTGCCAGGAGAGAGGAAGAACAGGAAAGGGTCAGCACAGCTTTCAGAATAAAGGATCCCAGATTTTAGCCAGCAAAACGTGGTTCGTGTTATCCCCACATCTCTGCCGATGGCCTTCTCCAAGTCACGGCCATTTGGAGATCATTTGAAGCCCATTCCGTAATTGTTCTTGTGCTAAGCTTCCTTTATGCAGAAAAACGATAATGCAGTTAGGATGCTCTCAAAAGTCCTGGGGGAAATTAATTTGTTTACAGGATTGTGTTTCATCGTGTGGCGAAACCAACAAGGAACGACCGGCCCTGTCTGAAGGGCCGAGTGGAGCCACCAGGCAGGGGACGTTTGCAGGGTCCGTCTTCAACCACGGCCGCCCAGACACGTCATTCTTTGGAGCGCTGGGTGTCGTCGTCAAATCCTCCCACGGTGCTGTTCTCGGTCACACGCGCTCGGCTCTCCGTTCCGGAGTCTGTTAGCCTTCCCGGGCCCGATGCGTGCCGCACGGACAGACACCCTTCGGCAATCAGTCCCTGCCGTTTCCCCGTCCACGTCCTCGTGAAGCTTTTCTCTCTGCTTTGCAACCGCCCAGGTGGTTTCCTGACGCTGGGCGTTATTCCTACTCCCTGCGCCTTGCTCTGGAAGGGAATCGGGACAGCGTTCAAGCGGATGGCACAGGGGGCACCGAGGTGAGATACAAGCTCACGTCAGCCAGAGGCCTTGTATCCTGCGAGAGCGCACCCAACAGGAAAAATCTCCAAGGGACGGCACCTAACGGCACCTCGTCTCCTCTGTCACGTAGTTCGCATTATCACAGTTTCCAAATTAGCAGCGTAGAAACGTAATAAGACGCTATCATAATCAGCGACGGTTTGTCTTCCTTTTTTAACCCCGGGAAAAGTACCGTTTAACGAATTTCTTCTCTCCTGCAGTTGGGCCGGGCCCGCACGTTCAATTCCACGGCACCGCCCGGTTCAACGATCAGCCTGCTTCCCCGTGAGCTCTGGGAAGGAATCCCTGGACCTCTGGGCCTTGGCAGGCTTCTTCCCCCACCCACAGCTCGCAGTTAGATGCCGTACGGGCGATCGGCCACCGCTCAAGCTTGTTGTGGCTCCTTAGGAAGAAGGAAGGCATTTTTGAAGTTCTATTTGTATTTGCGGCAATGTTAGAGAGCACACAGAGCGTGTCTATCGTGCAGTTAAGAAATAGCCTTGCAAAAAAAAAGAAAAAGGAATAGCCTTGCAGTATACCTCCTTTGCAAATTCTTTACACGAATCAGGTCAGTTATCATGAAATGAACAGTTCTGAAACCACTCTAATCACACTTTGATGCTGAAGTTACGATAAGGTTAATGCTCGCGGTACTAAGGGTCATGACACTTGTTCGTACAGAATCGCTAAGCTCGAACCATTCCAGCCACACTTTCGCAGTGAGATTTAAGTCACAAGACGATTTGGAGCCCCTGGCGGGGGGAGGTGGGGGGGGTGCTCGGTCGATTAAGGGTCCGACCTCAGCTCAGGTCATGATCTCACGGATCGAGAGTTCCAGCCCCGCGTCAGGCTCTGTGCTCACAGCTCAGAAGCTGGAGCCTGCTTCGGATTCTGTGTCTCCCTTTCTCTGTCCCCCGCCCCTGCTCATTCTCTCTCTCTCTCTCTCTCCGTCTCTCAAAAATAGGGGCGCCTGGGTGGCTCAGTCCGTTAAGCGTCTGACCAGCTCAGGTCGTGATTTCACGGTTTATGAGTTCAGGCCCCGCGTCGGGCTCTGTGCTGACAGTTCAGAGCCTGGAACCTGCTTCGGATTCCGTGTCTCCCTCTCTCTCTGCCCCTCCCCCACTGGCACTCTGTCTCTTTCTCTCTCAAAAATAAATAAACATTAAAAAAAATTTTAAAAAAGAAAAGGTTTCACGTGTGAATACTGTTTCTGGGCACACACGGGCAAATGTGAACTCTCCTCATTGGAAAATCAACAGAGATGGGGGTGGGCCCACGAAAATATGCTTTACCCTCACAGAAGGAGACAGAACACTAAAAGAAAAGAAGCAGGAAGAGGAGGGCTTGTCCATTTTTAAGTCTGGAAATGTCAAGGGAGAAACTGCTTTGCATTTTCAGAAAGAGGATTGTTCAAGGTCGTTATAAAGCAAGAAACGATGGGTCAAAACAAGATGAAAAGGACCGTCAGTGAAATTGAAGGGGGGGGGGGAGGGAAATGAAGATAATTTTCTTTAAAGAGAGGATTTAGAAAGATCAGCCATGGACCGAAGCAGGAACACGGCCAACCTGGCGGTTGGGCCGTAGGTCCACATACGACGAAGACGCTGTGTCCCACACCTGCTGTGCTCTGTTCGCTCAGCCTGGGGCTTGCGTCCGTTGACTGATGCACAGTGTCTCTGCAGGGGTGTGGGGGAACCGCTCGCGGGAGGCTGTCCCACCGCCAGAGACAGCTCTGCTGGACTTTCTCCAAGTCCCCGAATATCCGGGTAAATACAATCTAAAAACCATTAGAGGAGAAACCACAGCCAACGATTAAGTGGCTGCTTGACAAGGAATTTATCCCAGCCTTGGAGAAAGTTCGATTTCCTTTTCCAGGTCCGAGGGCGGTGGGTGCGTTTCGATGCGGTCCTGTGCAAAAATGCACGTCTGTCCTTGAGAAAGCACACGAACCGAGCAGCCCAGGGCGGCTCTATAATTTGTGTCTCAAGGGCACCCCACCCGGTGATCAGCTCCCCCTCGGAAGGGCTTCCGTGGGCCGGTGACAGTCCCCCCCTTAGCTTCCCGCAGGAGCAACCGTCACGTGACCCCCGATGGAAATCTCAGGGTGTCTGCTCAGTGTCAAACTTACGGGCAGCTGATGATGTCATGAGGAATTCACCACCACCAAGAACACGCACCCTCACGTCTCAACAAATTCAGCCGTGACTCGGAAAATTGGAAAACATCTTTTCCAGGGCGTCCACCCTGAACGACGTTTCCCAGACCCCAAAGGCATTTCTAGACTTCAGACAAGAGGCCTTAGACTCCCTAGAACAATCTCCCGGGCGTGCAAACATGTCTCAAAAATGGAAAAGTCGCTCTTGCAAAATGCAAAGGTGAAAGAAAACTTGCTGCCCTCAGGAAGGGGGGGCTGGCATTGCCGATTCTGTGTGTCCTCTCTCTCTCTGCCCATCCCCCCCCCATGCTCTGTCTCTGTCTCTCAAAAATAAAGAAACATAAAAAAAAAAAAAGAGGCTTAGAGTAAGAAGCTTGTCTATGTTCACGCAAAGGAGTCCGGGAGAGGCAGCTGTAACATCTTATTTGTTTTTTTGTTTTTTCTGCACTTTGAGAAAAGTCAGATCTACAGAAATGTTGAGAGAACAGCACCACGGATATCGCTGAGCCCCAACCTGGATTCACTAGTCGCTAACATTTGCTTTCTATCTATTTACTTTTCCCCCAACACCGTTTACAAGTGTGTTTGAGAAATAATGGCACGTTGCGCAGAAATATTTCAACGTGATGTTAATAATCATCAAATTAAGATTTTCTTACATTTTACGCTTCTTAAGTGTGGCCTCATCAGTCGGCACGATAATGCTGGGCTGGAGAGAGGTTAAGAGGCTCCCTAGAGTTTCATAATAAGGAGGTAAGAATTGGAGGGGCGCCTGGGTGGCTCAGTCGGTTAAGCATCCGACTTCGGCTCAGGTCACAATCTCACGGTTCGTGGGTTCCAGCCCCGCATCGAGCTCCGTGCTGACGGCTCAGAGCCTGGAGCCTGCTTCCGATTCTGTGTCTCCCTCTCTCTCTCTGCCTTTGTCTCTCTGGTCTCTCTCAAAAATAAATGAACATTTTTAAAAAAAGAATCTTAAAAAAAAGTAAGATTATTGTTAGTCCCCTGGCTTTTTTTTTTTTTTTTTTTTTTTGGCATTCTTTGAGAGATCTTTACCTATAGGGATTATTTCTGAGCATTTCAAAGATTTTTTCTATCCTGCTTTTTCTGAAGCTGTCTGTGCAACTAACATTTTGATCGTTTTGTCTCTTCTTTGCATATATATGTGTGTGTGTGTGTGTGTGTGTGTGTATTTATGTATTTATTTCTATATTTATATGTGTGTGTGTGTATTTGTGGGTTTTTTTGGAGTAGAGAGGTAATAGCAAATCTTGAAGTACCATGGGGATTTATTAAAACAAATTAGTGCAAACCAGTGATTTGCTTTTCAGATTTATTGAGATCACTTTGCTTAACTGTATGGCAGAATAAAATGGATTAATCTGAACATATTACCTATTTCTAGTATCCAAATGAATTATCTAGGATAATTAAATAGGAAGAATTACTACTTTTGATGTGAATCATTCGTCTCAATTTTTGGACTAATGTTTCAAAAATGTTGATTTCTAAACGTTAAAAAAAATTTTTTTTTCATGTGTATTTACGTTCGAGAGAGAAACAGAGCACGCGCAGGGGAGGGGCAGAGAGAGAGGGAGACACGGAATCCGAAGCAGGCTCCAGGCTCCCGGCCGTCGGCACAGAGCCCGATGTGGGGCTCGAACCCGGGAACCGCGAGAGCACGACCTGAGCCCAAGTCGGTGCCGGACCGACTGAGACGTCCGGGCGCCCCTCTGAGCCTCTTTCTCGAGACGTAAACATGGAAAGCCCTAAGCCATGCCTTGCCTTCTCCCTAATTATTTTGTGGACACCAGTCATGGGGATGGAGACGAAGCGCTGTGCAAACCACTGCGGCCCGTCTGGGCGCGAGGGGTCACGGATGTGATCACTGGGGGGGGCCACCTAATGAGCCCTGGCCCAGCCCGGCCGAGCCACCCGCCTCTGCCGGCCCAGACTCCGGCCAATCGCGCTGCGGCAGCCGCCTTCGCATCACACACGCACAGCTGGCCTCCTCGCCGGGTGCCAGCTGCACGGTCGCAGTCCTGCTCCGGAGATCAGGAGGCAGGGCAAGGAGGGGCTCCCCTCGGGAGACCTCCGTGGCCCAGACCTCCCCCGCCTCCCCGCTTCCCTGGGACCCTGCCGGCCCTGAGGGGTCACTGGCAACCGCTCAGCCCCCATGAAGCCCGCCAGGGCGTCCCAGCGCTACAGAAGCATCGGGAGAAACACCGGCCAGCGCTGCCTGTACCAGGAGTCCCTGCTGCTCGGGTGAGTCGGTGTCCCCCACCCGCAGGGAGGAGGGACGCAGGTGTGCTGAGGAAGGGAAGCTGGGTCACCCCGAGCCTTGCCTGCGTCCGACCTGAGGGCCAAGACCCCGCTCCGTCCCCCTCTCCTTGAGAGTGGACTCCCAAACTCCTTTCTCTGGGCTCTCCACACCCGGGTTAGCCATCTCGACTCCGTGCCCAGAGGGAGGCGACTGTACCTGCCGGCTGACCGGGGGACCCGAATCTGGCGTCCCCCAACCCGGCCGAACCCACGGGCGTGCGCCCTCTGTTTTCTGTCTGTTTACGCAATTATGCGATGTCAAGAGGGAGTGGGCAATACATCCGTCATAATAAATAAGGTGCCTGTTGGCACAGGCTTCAGGCCAGGGAGAAGTGAGGGAGTGCCGTTGGAATCTGTTAAATATTTATAAAGGTATATTAAAACCTCCATCAGTTTGTGAAATATTTATAAAGGTATATCAAAACCTCCATCAGTTTGGAGAAATTGAAGGAAATCCTCCTAGGGGTAAATGAAAACCGTCGGAATTAGAGAAAAGCAAAGGAATGATTTTCTCTTTACTTCTAAGCGCATCATTGATCAAACAGCTGTCGCGGAAGACTCTTCCCTCCTCCTGAGAAGTCACCTCGGATTTCATTGTTAGGGGGAATAAGCGTTGCTACACGTTGCCAAATTGTTCTCCTCCGGAGTCACCGTTTCCCTGAAAGATTTGCCCACGTAAATCCGCTTGGCTAAACTCTTGCTTAAAGAAATCGCCGACTGTCCTGCCTCTCCGTTTTAAAGAGGCAGGAACGCGGGGAGGGTCTCCGGATGACAATGTTGGGTTTCTCTTTATTTCACCTCCAGAGCTGGGGGACAAGGAGGAGCCCCATCTTTAAAATTAGCTGACTATTTCAACCAGCCTGAAATAGAAATTGTTTTGCCCACAACGATGGTGCTCTTCAGGAATTGTTCATAAGCACCCTCTTGTCTCTTGGTGTGACGTCTTCTGATAATAGATTTCACGCTGCGAAACCGTCTTCTTTTCCCGAGCCACTAAAGCCACAGGCTCCACTGCACGTATTTCGGTGGCTGCCAGGACCGCCACCTTCTCTCTCTGCCTCCCTGGGTCCCTCATCCCTCCACACATAGAAACTTCATACAGATGACCCCGGGGCAGCGAGATTGTACCCTGGGCAAGGTCCTTGCTGGAAGCAATTCTACTAATCAGATTTCCTCCTTAATGTCCTGATCCATTCAGCAAGTTGGACGACGGCTTTAATGCTGATGAAACAGGGGACAGCAATGATCCAGAACAAATCTTCCAGAATATTCAGTTCCAGAAAGATCTCATGGCAAACATTCGCTGCAGACCCTGGACCATGAGGCAGAAGCTGGGAGCACTGAGGTAGGGGCTTCCCTTCTCATTACTGATTATCGTCAGTGTGTTTTCCACGAGGCCACCCGGTCCCGCCCAAGGGGATGAGCACTGAGACCCACTTGACGGTGGTGACCAGGCGTTCCAGACCTGACACTGAGAAGCCACGGGTGCCTCCAGGTGGCCAGTTTCTGTGTGTGTGTGTGTGTGTGTGTGCGCGCGTGTGTGCATGTGCGTGCGTGTGCTGGTGGAAAATTTGTGGTTTTCTACCTCCCTTGCAAACGCTAGATCTTAGCATCGTGTGGAGACGTGAACAAAATAGCCAGACTCAGCAGAGACAAGTGTATGAGCCAGACTGAAAATAGACATTACTTTCACCGGCGTGGCCATGTGGACTCGTTTTTTATATATTTTCTACTTCTTTGTCTCCCGTATATGATCACACACACACACACACACACACAGGCAGCCTGATTAAGTGGTCTCATGTTACAAGGTCATGAGGGAGGTTATGATGCAGGCACAGAGCCAGGTTACCTTGAGATTTTTTTTTTTTTTTTCCTTAGGGAGGGGACCCTACCACAATGGGAGGGGCCCAGGATTTTTAACAGGCATTCTAGCAGATTCCGTCACATACTGAAGGTTAAGATCCACTGACCCCTGTTCCGGGGTTAAACGAGGTGAACCGTGCAAGCGACTCGCATTGTCTCTGGTCCCCGGCGGTCAGGCCCCACCAGTGAGGACTGATTGATGATGCCGATGCCCGGGAGCACAGCAGAGGGGGTTAATTGCATGGCCTTAATGAGCTCTCCCAACCTGTCAAGTGCACCTTCCCAGAGAAACAGACAGTAGCCCTGACCAGCAGGCACCCTGCGTGGACAGGATTAGAACCTTCTCAGTTCTAAGGAAGAAAGAAAGAAGGAAAGAAAGAAAGAAAGAAAGAAAGAAAGAAAGAAAGAAAGAAAGAAAGAAAAAGAAAGAGTCATGTGTCGTATCACAGTTTTTAAAGTTATTTATTTATTTATTTATTTGGAGAGAGAGAGAGAGAGAGAGAGAGAGAGGTGGTGGAGGGTGGGGGGCAGAAAGAAAGAATCCCAAGCAGGCTCCATACCGTCAGTGCAGAGCCTGAGGCCGGGCTCCAATTCGGGAACTGCGAGATCACAACCTGACCTGAAATCAAGAATCAGACACTTAACGGACTGACTCACCCAGGCGCCCCTTCCCCCCCCCTCTTTTTTTTAAGTTTATTTATTTATTTTGAGAGCGTGCGCGTGGGGAGAGGCAGAGAAAGAGAGGCAGTTGTATCCGGATTTTTAAAAATCGTACGGAAACGCTGTTAAGGATGGATGGCTGATGGTTAGTGGGAGGAAGTAGTTAATTACTAATCAGTAATTCATAACCATTAATTACCAGTAAGAGCCTAAGCCATTTTAACCTGCAGGCAGAGCGCAGCAAATGATAACTTTTCAGTCGATACACTTCCCGAGCCGAAGGGCAAAATCCGGGCCCTCCGCCCTGACGCCTGGCCAGCGGTCGGGCCACACGGCGCTGCCTGGGGCGGAGGCGGTCAGGCTCTCAGACGGGCTGGTCCTCTGAGCACCTCCATAGATCATCCCCTGGACCCGCACGTCTCCTCCCTCGTCACCTTCAGGAGCTACCAGAGCGATGCATGCCTCCCTAATTGGACCCGCTGAGGCGTCTGGAAAGCACAGAGGCCACCGAAGCCTGACCGCGTGGGGACCCAGGGAGCGAGGCGGACGCGGAAAAGGGCAGGGGTCCCGGCTGGGTCTGGGGCAACAGCCACCTGTCGGGGAGGACCGGTCTGTTCACCTCGCAGGGAAGCCAGCGGCCGGCACCCTAACGGGACCAGGCTAGCTCTGTCCCCCCTGGTTCCTGAGTGCCCGGCCCACCCTGTCGCCTGTTACTGTGGCTTTCGGTCTCTTTCACGCTATTAGAGAGGGGGTGCCTTCCAGGACAACAACTCTGTTTCACGTGCCTGTGTGTCCCAGTCTGCTTGCCCCAAGGAAGTGTGCAGAAAATGTCTGCAGGAAGAAAATGATAAATGATTAGATGAGATAAATGATGTCACTTGTACAGGCCTCTATCTTTTAGATGCTCTGCAGGGCAGGGCGTCAACCCTCACCCTTGCCTGCATTTCTGGTCCTGACCGGAATGAAGCCAGGGCATTGGCTGGCCGGGCCGGGATGATGGGGTGATCGCAACGAGGGCACCGGGCTCCAGATCCCAGCAAACGCTCCGATTCGGTCACGTTTCGCTCGGAAAAGGGAGTCAGCTAGTTCCCGGTGTCTCAGGGAGGGACTCAGGACCGGGGAGGGGGCCGCTAAACGGCTGTTGAGAGGCGTGTGCGAGACCTTCCTCACCAGCGAGCCGGGCAGACTGAAGGTCGAGGGGCTCTGAAGAGGCACCGAGCACAGTCAAGGGGAGGGGGCTGGTCATGGATAACGAGGGTCTCATCAGCGCAGCGTCAGACGAGGTGGCCTCGAAGGTGACCTTCACCCCCAAGAGTCCTCGACTCCCGTCCGCCCCATTAGCGCCAACGGGGATTGTCTAACCCCGCTGTTCCTTTAGGTGTGGGTTTGACCGTCCATCCAGGGGACTTCGGTCCATTGCAGGGATGAATCATGTAGGTGGAGACATCAGGTCAACCCACCACACCGGTCAGCGTGTGTCAGTAGTTTGTTTGCGGGAGCGAAGACGCAGCGGTAACCAGACACCCACGACCCCCTCCCTGAAGCGGGCTCTCCGAAACTAGGTCTGACCTTCAATTCCAGACGCGAGGGCTGCAGGAAGCGGCCGCCGAGGTTAAGTGAGGGGCCGAGGTGCTAGCACCCGCTGCCGGGACTTCCAACGCTCACGATTCCCAGACAACAACCGGAATCAGGGGAGGGCTTTAAGAAATTCAGTTGTAGGGCGCCCAGGGGGGTACAGCCCGTTAAGCGTCCAACTCTTGATCTCGGCTCAGGTCGTGATCTTGCGGTTCCTGAGTTCGAGCCCCATGCCGGGCTCTGAAATATTTGGTAAGGGAGCCCTCTGGTCGCTGGCAGCCAGGAAATGAACGGTTTGCGTATTTTCATAGCCGGCTCCCTGCCACAGTATCTTGTCCCTCACGTTTGGCCACCTGCTCCTGTCACGCTTTCACACGTTTCGCCACGATTCCAGCGGTGCCAAAACTGTGCTCACTGTCATCGCTCTCTTGTCTCAGGCGAGCGAAGGAGATTGTGCTGAAGTTCGAAGGGAGGCTGACCAGGACCCGAGGATACCAAGCGGCAGGTGCAGAGGTGAGAGCGTGTACGCATGGCGATCCCACCCCTCCCTGTGGCCTCGGGGCCAGGAAGGTGCGTGACATTGTGCTTGCCATTATGCATCGGCTGTGCGCATCAGTCGTTACAGCCGTAGAGCGATGCTGGTCCCTGGAGGGTCTGCATGTCCCAGAACTTGGACTTTAGTCCCTGGGGCCATCACTCACCATTTGTACATGACCCTGGGTAAACCCGACTCATCCCAGAAAGGCTATCTTCCCTCGAGAGAATGATCTAGCATTTTTCCTGACTTACTCCCTCCCATACGTGTAAGTTTTATTTCCAGCGTGTCTTGTAATGGGAACGTTATAGATCTATCCCAGTGCTTATTTGAGAACTCAGTGCTATGTTTTTTGTTTGTTATTTTTCCCATTCAGCCCCTTAAAGCTCAACTTTAGTATCTAATTGCAATGATCTGTTCAGAGAGACATTGCGATCATTCCCATAAATGTTCAGAAGCCAAAGGAAAAAAATCATCCTCTCATATAGTATCTTTTTCTAGAGCTCACATTTCAGTCACTGAGTCTATAATTTTCACACACAGTAATCACAGCGTACAAACGTTTTTTCACTTAACCCCAACACACAAGGATTTTTCCGTGTTGCCCTGAACGTTTTACACACGTTGTCTCCCATGACAGACAAGTACATTAACTCAATTGGTTATTTGTCTGCTGTTAAATTAACTTAATTTGGTATTTGTCTGCTGGTGTATATTTAAATTGCCTTTAATTTTTCATTATTATTAATAACCCTGCAAAGACTATCTTTGCACATAGTGCTTTTCCTACCCTTTAAAATTCCTTTCCTGGGATAAATGCCAGAACTATAATCATTGTAGAAAAAGAAAATTTGTTTTTTGGCTCTTGACACGTATTTTTTTTCCTGAAGTTTATTTATTTACTTTGAGAGAGAGAGAAAGAGTGTGTGAGCAGGGAAGGGGCAGAGAGAGAGAGGGAGAGAGTCCCAAGCAGGCCCCGCACTGTCAGCACAGAGCCCCGTGCAGGGCTTGAACTCACAAACCGTGTGATCATGACCTGAGCTGAAATCAAGGGTTGGACACTTAACCCACTGAGCCATCCAGGTGCTTCGGCTCTTGATAAATATTAATAAATTATTTTCCAAAACCCTTGATAGTTCACCTTGCCATGCATGACAAGTTTTGCTGCCTTCATATTTTTGCCAATATTGGATATTGTTTTTTTTTAAGTTGGTTATATTTTAACAGATAAGAGCTGACAAATGCACTCTTTTCAGATTCTCTGAAACAAACCAACAAAATCCTTAACGAAGTTTAAATTAAAGCTGGTCATGGAGCACCTGGGTGGCTCGTCGGTTGGGCGTCCAACTTTGGCTCGGGTTACGACCTCACAGTTGGTGGGTTCCAGCCCGGCGTCGGGCTCTGTGCCGACAGCTCGGAGCCTGGAACCCGCTTCGGATTCTGTGTCTCCCTCTCTCTCTGCCCCTCCCCTACTTGTGCTCTCTCTCTGTCTCTCAAAAATAAATAAATGTAAAAAAAATTTTTTTAATTAAAAGTGGTCCTAAATTTTACTTAACTGAAAAATTAGATAAAGTCGCAAAGGGTCCTCAAAGCTCTGCCTTGGCTTTCTTCTTCCTTTGCACAGACTGTGCCTGAAAACTCTAATCTATTCCTAGGACGAAAATTACCCCTGAGTGCTTATGCCTGTCAGGCGATGATGGGACTCATGCAATAAATACATTTAACAAAATTATCTTTTTAATGCTAAGCATATGTGCCGCCCGGCTCCCTCATTTTCCCTAAACAGATGGCCTGCAATGCAGTGGGAAGTCTCTTGGAAAATACTAGAAGGTCCTATTCAGACAACCTGTAATATATATGAGTGAAAAGCACAGCAACTTTTAGTCACGGTGACATCAGTAAGGATTAAAGGTGTAATTCGACAAGGGGCTGACTTACTAGACTCAGGGTTTCCAGAATGAGAAGGGGAACTGGAATTCCCAGCCTCGCCTAGAGACGGGCTGCCCAAGGGTGCTCGGTGGCACCTTTGTAGGAGCAATGGCCCCGCGGAAAGGGGTTCAATCCAGCTCAGTTTAATCCACGTGCCACGCTTTGTCCCAGGCCCTGGGGTCATGTCCCGACTGGGTCACTTCCGCCTTCTGGGGGGTGCAGTAAAGTGTCAAAGACAGGTCCCCCTTTCACGTGTCTTCTTCACGCTTTGGTTCCTCCCCTCCCTGTTCGGAACAACATTCCTCCACCTTTTTATGTGTATTTCTTTTTTTTATTTTGAGAGAGAGAGTGGGAGTGGGGGAGGGGCAGAGAGGGAGAAAGAATCCCAAAGTTGCCTCTGCACTGTCAGCACAGAGCTCAGGGTGGGGCTCGAACTCACAACCGTGAGATCATGACCTGAGCCGAAATCAAGAGTCGGCCGCTTAACCGACGGAGCCGCGCAGAAGCCCCTGTAATTTTTTACACTGGAAATTTTGACATGAGCCACTGAGGACCAGCACCCACTCCAGCTGCCGCGGAGAGAAAACAGAAGCCATCTAGCCCGCGGCCCATCTGTTTATAGTCCTTGGTTTGTCCGACGAAGATGCGACTGTTTTCCAAATAGTACGTTTTGTGTCACGGGCTACCCATTCTCCCGTGACTCCCGGCACTGAGATCCGGTCACCACTCCCAGGGGCTCCACTCTGTCCTGTTCTGGGAGTCCCGGCTGCAGAGCACAAGGCGTCCTGGGGGGCCCTCCCCGGTGTCCGGCCTGTGTCCTCGCCCCCCTGGGTCTCCACCTGAGCCAGCAGGTGTCCCTGTTTCTTACAGAAGCAAGGTCTGAGTGGCTGGGGCCTCCGGGACCCGAGAAGTCACTGCGGCAGGAGGGAGGACACCCGAGTCTCTCTGCCATCGTTTCCCTGCTCTGACTTTGGTTTTCACGTGTGATTCTCAAGATTCCTTCTGGTTCTAATATTCTACGTCCTTTGTTTTTCACGCAATACCCACAAGGGAGGTCACCCTTCCCTAGAGCCTGCATGGCATGATTCAGCACCTGCCTATGATGGTATATGGGCTGATTGGCCTCCTGGAAGGTCCTACTGCTTTCGCACACGTCCCCCTATAATCCACTCTCCTCCGTGCAGGAGCCCGGGCAGTCCTTGAAACAGTAAACTGTTTACTTAAACTGTTTAAACTGTTTAAACTGTTTCCTTACTTAAAACATAGATAGATAGATAGATAGATAGATGATTGATAGATAGAGAGATAGACGATATAGATAAATAGATGGGTGGATGGATGGACGAATGGAGATGATAGATAGATAGATGATAAACAGATGATAAATAGATAGATGGTTGATAGATAATTGATAGTGATAGGTAGATAGATTGATAGATAGATAATAGATGATAGATAGATAAATAGATGGGTTGATGGATGGATGGATGGAGGGATGATAGAGAGATAATAGACAGACAGACAGAGAGACAGATAGGCATTCATTACACTTAGAGTTAAATCTCACTCCTTCCCATGGCCCAGCTGATCTGGCCGTTGCCTACCTGTTGGATCTACCCCACCTCCCCCCTTCCATCCTCTGCTGTAAAATGTCCAGCACGTGCTAACTCGCGGATTGCACGCGATTTCTTATTTTTTGAAGCATTGATTTCTTTTCACTCAAGTCTCAGCTCAAGTATGACCTCTGCAGATAGACCTTTCCTGACCCCCTTGTTTAAAAGAGCTCTCTCCTCCAGTCCTAATGGACCACGTCCCACGGTGGCCTTGACTCTTTCGTTGCCTTCCCTCTATCTGGATGCAAGCTCGGCGCCAGCTGACGTCTTACATGTCTTGTCGACTTGCATCCGCTGTACTGGAAACACACACAGTGCTCAGGACATGCTCTGGATGAATGCATTTTTCATAAACTAGCATTCGTGTGGTTAGAACACACTTATTCCAGGTGAACTTACAAGACTTCCCAAAGAGGAAAGAATGAGCTTATTTGGTACGGAGTCTCACCAGACCCAGTAACCCAGGCCCACAATTAAGACCCATTTCTTCCAAGTCTGGCTCCTGGTTTTGCTTTGTTTTGTTTTTGCTCTGCTCTTAAAATCTCAAATCATTTCAGAGTTTCAGGCTTTCCATGGAGATTTGATGCAAATCATCAGAGAATCAGGTGTTTTTTTTCCCATGCTTTATGGAATCTTGGTCATAACAAATCACATGTTTCAAGGAAGCTCCTTTAGAAGGTTAGCGCAGACCATCGTCACCAGAACGAGCGTTGAGGGTCTGGCGGCCTTGAAGCTGAGTTCGGGGCCCCTGACTCGTCACATGAGCACCAGAGGCGGGGGGGGGGGGGGGAGGAGGAGGTTTTGCATCTCCCACTTAGAAAAATTGCTCTGCGTTAGTCTGTTTCATGCACTAAAATTTCATGCGCTGAAATTCTCATTGGAAGAGTAACTCTGAATACCACTGATCAAAGCCCACTTCTTGGACCGATGAGGACCTTGAAAGAAAACGCCTTTCCCAGGAGCGCGGGGTAGGGTAGCGGTTGAACTGGCGATACGGAAGCATCACGGGCGTGGTTAGGTCTGAGCTGCGTCTTGGATCATGAACAGAAGACCAACAATTACAACGTCTGGTGAAACTCGAACAGATTTGCGTTTCGCGTGTCTGGCCTTGGCAGGCACAACCCGAACGGCACGATCGTGCGTTCAAGCATCAGGACCGTGCGCGGTCTCAGACTTCAGAATCCTGTAATTGCATTTGGAGCCCTTCTTTCCGCGGTGATATCATTTGCTTCCAACACAAGCCCGGATTGTTTGTGTGTTAAAATGGGCAGCCTGCCAACATTGTGAGGGAGCGGCCGGAGTCCCAGCGCGCTGTGCTTTATTCTCCTCAGAGGAAAGAGAGAGAGGAAAAAAAAAAGAGAGAGAGAGAGAGAGAGAGCTTGAACTCTTGGCAGTTGCCTCTTAAACACACAAGACGAATTTGCAGATCTCCCCGCTGGCGGCCTCCGCCAGGAGAGAGGGCAGGAGACCAGCACAGGTGCGGGACGGGAGGCACACGGAGGGCAGGGCTCGTGCTCGGCGTATGTTCTAGACTCTCATCCCCCAAGCGGGGAATTGTGGTCACCGGGGCAGTTTGCTGGCCATGCGGACTCCTGGGCCCCAGCCCCAGAGTGGACATCACTCCTCAAGTGATTTCCACTGTTGTTAGTCCCCAGGGCGGGAACGGTAGGAATAAGGCAGCCTGTGACCCTGGACCATACGCACGTCGATACAGACGCCGCAGCTCAGGTCCCAAGCAGGTGTCGTCACCCCAACAAGAGCGGACAGGGGCTGCTCTGGTCCTAGTGTGGCCTCAAGTCCTATGACGTCATAATCACAGGCGTGTCTGGGAACCTCTCCTCCACCAGGGACCTTAGCGTCACGATGTCCCTGCCATCCTGACAAATGCGAAGCCCGCTAACCCTGCTCCCTCCTTTTCAGCTGTGGCGGAAATTTGCTCGCGGGGCCTGTAACTTCATGGTCACCTTCATCCCCTGGGAAATGAGGATAAAGAAAATCGAGAGTAAGTGTGGGCGCTCGGGGGGTGGGGAGGGGCAGCGGGGAGGCCCTGCCAGTGGCCAGACGACAGCGTGGCCCGAGAAGGGGCTCCGTGTCCTGGTCCTCGCCCTGCGCGTGGTGAGGCGCCGGGCTGGACGCGGGACGGTGGAGACAGAAGGCATCTGTCCGCCGCTTCCCCGGACGACAGCTGTCCCACATTCGCTGCGGCTCACGGGTCGTTCGTGACTCGGACCCGACACAGACCCAGAAGGAGCAGGTGGAAAACTGCACAAGGTTGATGTGAGCGTTTGCCAAACCAAAACTCAGAAATCCGCATTTTCTTAGGGGTGAGTGGCACCATTTAGAAAACATATTCTAAACTCGTTCACACAACACACACCCATAACACAGAGCACACAATGCCAGGAACAAACTCAACAGTGGGTCTGAAATGAAGGAAGCTGTAAAATTGGGCCACCACATGTTTCAAGAGTCTTGTGAGAGGCACAGGTGACTTCATGTTTGGAAGATGTGGACCTTCTTAACGTCACTTCACAGGTTTCCAGAAATTTCGGTAAAAACCTCAATGCAGTTTTTTAATTTTCAGTACTCAACAAGATGATTGTGAAACGTAGGTGGAAGAAAACCACCCAGAAGACGCGTCGAAAAAAAAATTTTTTTTTGACAACGCACATGAGCTTGCGTAACCAAAGGGTTCAAGTACAATGAGGAACACTAGCGCCCTTGACTCTGTAGCACAGCACTGCAGATACACTGGATTCTTACAGAGTTCTGTCAGACCCTCCACTTAAAGTCCCATTAGCTATTAAATATAAAATAGGGAAACCACGAAAGAATTAAGAGAGAGCGTGTGATCTCCGAACGGGTCAGGACAGAAGCCCGTCCAATCCCGAAGGCGAAGAAGGAAATCATCAAGGGAGAGAGGGCTGCATTTGGTCACCTATGAAGGCAACCTGCGTCCTTGAGACAGCAAAGCTGACAGTCAAAGGGAGAAAAGCCCATTTTCGGCATTTCAGTGGAATTGAGCACCGGCACACGCGACGGGCGGGACTGCCCACTGGGAAGGCGTCTCCGGGGGAAAGTTAACATTTGTAGCAAAAACCTTCATGCTGTTTGTGCCCTTCGATAAAACTCCCCCATCCCTTAACGACAGAAGAAACGAGGGCCACGACAAAATCATCGCAGGCGGACGAAGTCGGTGCCCCACCCGGATTTCTCGACTTGGCTGGTCCGGCTTTTCCCGGCAGCTCTGGGTGTGGATGCTGTGACTCACGGCTGCCCCTCCCCACCCCACCCCTCCACCCATCCCCCACTCCAGGTCTCCGGAGCGCCGCCCTGGGCCAACACTGTTCCAGATGCGGGGCACACATCACCTGCCCCAGCCGAGGGCGCAGAGGCCGTGATGGACGAAGTCCAGCTCCTTGTGCCAAGTGGGGCCAACCCACCGTGTTGTGCAATCTGCCTTCCAGGATCCGCCGTGGGATCGGCGGGAGCCAGGCTCCAGCACCGTATCCTTGCTGGGCCCTTTCCCCTGACCTGCCCTGACCCCCACACTCCCTTTCTCCAGAGAGCACTTGCCCAGTGTGCCCCGACCTCGGACAGAAATGGTCTACGGCAGACTTATTCACCCCAGTGAATCCCCCACCAAGTGAAAAGTCAGAAACTTCCGAAATGGCCGGGAGTGGGGCGAGGTTAAGTAAACTACGGAAAATTCAGCTGATGAAGCAATGCAATTTATTTCATGGAAGAATTTTTTTTTGCGTGAGAAAATGCTGATAATAATTAATAACTCAAGATGCATGTTGTAGACAGATGCGAATTTTATACAAAAAATCTATACGTGGAGAATAATAATGAGGGGTCACACGAAAAGCTTGTTAGAAACTCTAATGGTAATTAAAAAAATTTTTTTAACATTTATTTATTATTGGGAGACAGAGAGAGACAGAGCATGAGCCTGGGAGGGGCAGAGAGAGAGAGAGAGAGACACAGAATCTGAAGCAGGCTCCAGGCTCTGAGCTGTCATCACAGAGCCCCGATGCGGGACTCGAACTCACAAACCGCGAGATCATGACCTGAGCCGAAGTCGGATGCTTAATCGACTGAGCCACCCAGGCGCCCCAGAAACTCTAATAGTAATTTTAATTTAGTGTTCTAGAATAGGTAATTTTTTTTTTCTTTGTGATGTTTTGTGTTTTCCTATTTATTGTGACCAACATAAACTAAATTTGAAATACAGATTCAGGGGATTTTTTTTTTAAGTGTGGTACGAATCACACACTCCCTTATCTTCTTAATAGAAATTGGGTTTTGAATACACTTTTTATTTAGAATAAAATATATAGGAAAGTTGTAAGGAGTTTCTATAATTGCTTTACCCAGTTTCCCCTAATGTTAACATCTAGCCGATTGCTATATATCTTGAAATTAAGACAAAAGAATTCTAAGAAAAATCCTGGGAATTCTCAAAACTATAACAAATATATATATATATATATATATATATATATATATATATACCAAATTCTCAAAAGATGCTGATTCTTTTTTTAAAAGAGTTGGTTTTTTTTAATTTTATTTTTATAAGGAGAGCACATGAGCAGGGGAGAGGAACAGAGGGAGAGAGAGAATCCCACGCAGGCTCCCAGTGCAAAGCCAGAGGCAGGACTCGATCTCACCACCCTGGGATTATGACCTGAGTAGAAGTCAAGAGTCAGACCCTCAACCGACTGAGCCACCCAGGCTCCCCTCAAAAGATGCTGATTCTTCTGAACATACATGAAATGTTGTAAATTTGACGAGTATTTGAGAAGTTTTTTGACATAATGAATTTGAAGTATAATGACATAATGAATATGTCATTAGGGAAATTATGAAATTAGGGATTTTTTTTGTGCTTATAACTGGAAATACTAGGGAACATCTTGACCCACGTAAATGACTATTTTGGGGGAACACCCGAGTTGGCCTTCTTGATCTGTGCCCCGATACACAAACAACTACAACACTGCTTACAGAGAACTTTGCACCGTGAGGGTTTTATATTGTTCATCCTGTTTATACTGTTTTGTTTTTTGGTTTTTGGTTTTTGTGTGCGTGTGGGGGTTTTTTGTTTGTTTGTCTTGGGTTTTTTGGGTTTTTTTGGTTTTTTGGTTTTTTCTTTAATCGTTCTTATTATCTTGTCTTTCTTTAGGTCATTTTGGATCTGGTGTTGCCTCCTACTTCATATTCTTGAGATGGTTATTTGGAATTAATATTGTGCTCACAATGATGACAGGTGCTTTTATCGTCATTCCAGAGGTAAGAACTAGTCCAGGAGAGATAAAAATGCCAGTCGTTAAAACCAAGAGATGTCAGAGCAGTTTCATAACACGACTCCCTTCATCATCCTTGTATTCAAGCAAACTTTTTCTGTGGAGGGCCAGCTAGTAAATAGCTCAGGCTTTCCGGGGGCCACGCGGCCCCTGTCACACCCCTTCTGTCTGCCACGCGGTGTGAAAGTGGCCACGGACGGCACATGAACAGTGTGGCTGTGTTCCAGTAGAATTCTATTGTTTTTTAATTTTTTTGATGTTTGCTTATTTTTGAGAGAGCGAGAGTGAGCAGGGGAGGGGCAGAGAGAGAGGGAGACACAGAATCCGAAGCAGGCTCCGGGCTTCGAGCTGTCAGCACAGAACCCTGATGCGGGGCTTGAATCCATGAACCTCAAGATCACGACCTGAGCTGAAGTCGGACGCTCAACCAGCTGAAACACCCAGGCGCCCCCAGTCGAATTCTATTTATGGATACTGAAATTTGACTTTCAGATCGTTCTTAAGCGTCACAATATATCATTCTTCTTTTAATTCTTTTCCAACCATTTAAAAATGCAAAAACGCTTCTTAGCTCTTAGGCTGTTCAAAAAGAGGTGACAGGCCAGATTCGGCATCTGGGCCAGTGTGCAGACGCTGGTAAAATAAAACCCACTTCTCAACTAACCTTTGTCCTCCCAGAGTAAATGGGGTTATTTTCCGTGCCATCAAAGAAACCCGGTGACCTCAAAAACCCATCTGTAGAAGCCCCGTCCAGCCCAGAGACAGAATACCCGGGCGGGCTGATCAAGCAAAGAGAAAATCTGCCCACCCAGGATTACCTCTCCATCAGTGAGAATCAAGCAGAAATCCAGCCCCTAGAGATCTCACACGTGCAACGCCTTCACAGGCCGTGGGGATCGGCCACCCCTTTGCTTCTGGTCCCCTCCCCTCACTGAGGATCCCATAACATCCTGTTCTCTCCCACCAGCTCATTGCGGGCCAGCCCTTCGGAAGCACAGACAGCAAGACGATCCCCAAGGAGAGTGTTATGTCTGCCGGAGACCTGGACACCGTCTGGTCCCTGGGGGTGAGGTGGAGGCTGGGTCGCACTCTCATCTTGAGGGAGGGCTGAACGGGGGCCACAGTTCTGGAGCCCGGAAGTGACACTGAGTGTTCTCTCTTCGCAGGGTTATCTACAGTACTCTGTCCTCTTCTACGGCTATTACGGCAGGGAGAGAAGGATCGGGAGAGCGGGCTACCGGCTGCCCCTGGCGTACTTCCTGGTGGGCATGGCTGTGTTTGCTTACAGCTTCATCATCCTCTTAAAAAAGTATGGCTGCTCAGTTTCTCCAAATACATGCCAAGAGTGATATGTGTGATCTCAAGCTGGTCAATATCATGCAAAGTTAAGGCAGAACTGTACCCACTTTGTAGGTGGGGGGACCAAAGCTAAAGAGAGATGTGCTCATTTTAACCAGCAGCTGTGTGCCAGGTTCCGAGCTGGGTCTGGAGAGACAAGAATCCCATAGACTTGCCAGTTAACGTAATTTCAGGCAATTTAGTAAGTGCGGTGACAGAGGTAGGAACAGGATGGTCTGAGTGACCAGAGCTTGCAGAAAGCCAAACATTCTCCGTCGGCCGCACGTCGGCCTGTGACCGAGCTACGAGTTCGGTAAGGGACAGGCTCGTCCGCGTCATGATGCGGTTGGCACACCCGGTCCATCGCTGAGAGGAGACACAGTGGGAGGAAGACAGTGGGAGGAAGTGGCTGGGGGTGAGGAGTCCCGCACGGTCCCCACCGCGAGACCCACAGCCGCTCACTTCCCCTCCCTGGGCCTCATTACTAAAATGGGCAGGTTGGCTCCCAAGACGGCCAGGTGCCCTGGCAGCCTTCCCACGCCCCGCTTCTGTATTGGGGCCAGACACAGAGGACTGACTGACGGGCTGGGAGTCCAGGGAGAACCTGGCCCCGCCCTGCGTGGCTCACCGGCTGCTTCTGTCAGCCTCGTGGGCACCATCACCATCAAAAAACAAAAGCCTAAGGAGGTGCACAGTGACCCAGGGGCCTCCACTTGGCAAGAAGCTTTCCAGCCTGGCTTCTGGGGGGGGTCCTCAAAACCCCCACCTGGAGGACAGGCCTTTTCCTCGATGTTACGATCTAAGAGACGGATGAGAGCAAACTCAGGAGCAAGGACTGTGGAGAGAGAACAGATAAAAGCTTATCGCCAGAGGCAGTCTGAAGGCACAGGGACTTTGACCTTCAGTCTGAAGGAAGAGGGACGGCGGCTCCTGCCTTCAGAGGCATCTCAAGGGTGTCATGGGCAGGAGGCGCCTGACAGGCTCCCTTCAGTGGGCAGGAAGAAGAAGTCAGCTCAAGGGAGAGTTTGATTTCACAGTCACACTGCCCGGCCCCGGGCACACATGCCTTCAGTGACCTCCCGGCCACCAGAGTGGCCAATGCCATTTGCACAAGAGGGGCGCCGGACGCACCGGTGCCCCCCAGGGGCAGCCGGGGCTCATCCGCCGCCGCCCTCACATGCTCGTCCCGGCTCCCCTCTTGCAGGATGGCCAAGAACTCGCGCACGAGCCTCGCCAGAGCCTCCAATGAAAACTACACGTTCTGCTGGCGGGTGTTCTGTGCCTGGGATTACCTCATCGGAAACCCAGAGGCCGCCGAGAGCAAAACGGCCGCCATCGTAAACAGCATCAGGGTGAGTGGGGCGGCGCAGGGGGGGGCCGAGGGCGGTCAGGGGTCCTCCGACCTCGCCCGCAGCCTTGACCGCGGAGGCCCTGGGCCTCCGCGAGAGTCCGAGTCTTCCTCAGCGAGGGGACCGGCCCCGTGCACCCACAATCCCATGGAATACAGAACGAGGCATTGAAAAACTCTTTATTTCAATTTTCTAAATTTCATCCCCCGAAAATTTCAGTTGGTGCATTGCTGGTAATTTGCATAAGGGATTGCCACCATATTGCAGGTAATTTGTGAGGGAAAAAATACACGCGTGTTGGCGATGTGAGCTTTAGTGGTAGCTCAGGAGAGGAAGCAGTTAGAAGCTCGCAGGGACTCGGGTCTACCGAGCAACCCGACAGCTCAATGCTGCCCCTTTCGGGAAACACCATTAGATCATTTCATTTATTAAATAACATGCTCTGCCCCCTCGTCTCCCCAAGCCCCCATCTGCATTTATTTTAATTTAATTATTTTTTAATGTTTATTCATTTTTGAGAGAGAGAGAGACAGCGTGCAAGCAGGAGAGGGGCAGAGAGAGGGGAGACACAGAATCCGACGCAGGCTCCAGGCTCCGAGCTGCGAGCGCAGAGCCCGATGCGGGGCTCGAACTCATGAACAGCGAGGTCCAGACCTGAGCCAAAGTTGGGCAATTAACCAGCCGAGCCACCCAGGCGCCCCTCCATTTTTATCTACTTATTATTATACAAAGCACTGATGTCAACAACGTCTCACAGATTGGTTCCAGATACTGACTCATCATTTCTTATCATGAAATAATTCTAAAGACTTATGATGAATGGTAACGCTAAGCTTCTAACTGAATGTGTCTTTCCTTAAAGGAGGCCATCCTGGAAGAACAGGAGAAGGAGAAAAGTAAAAACCTGTATGTATGGAGACTCCCCATGCTTCATTCATTGAAATGCTACTTTAATTTGGCACAAAAATGATCCAACTATCTATATCTTATTTTCACACATCGTCAGGTGGCTCTTCTTCGTTTTTAAAAATATTTTTAAGTTTATTTATTTGTTTTGAGACAGAGAGAGAGAGAGAGAGAGAGAGCAGGTGAGGACCAAAGAGAGAAGGGAGAGAGAATCCCAAGCAGGTTCCCTACGGTCAGCATGGAGCCCGATGCAGGGCTCGAACTCACAAACTGCAAGGTCATAGGTTGAGCTGAAACCAAGAATTGGACATTTGACTGACTGAGCAATCCAGACGCCCCTCTTCTTCCTTCTTAAAATCCGTCTTTCTAGTAATGTGACACGTGGGAAGCCTGTAATCTAATCGGTCAGTAGCAGTAGTCAAGAGTGGCTCCTTCCTCCTTAGATCAGGCCATAGGGTGGGAGTTCTTTTACTTAGATGAGGTATTTTTAGCACCAATTTCTAGTTTGCTAAATTAAGCAAAGAGTACTTTATTCTTTTTAATGGTTATTTATTTTTGAGAGAAAGAGAGAGAGAGACAAAGCGCGAGCGGGGGAGGGGCAGAGAGAGAGGGAGACAGAACGGGAAGCGGGCTCCAGGCTCCAAGCTGTCAGCACAGAGCCCGACGCGGGGCCCGAACCCACAAACCGCGAGATCACGACCTGAGCAGAAGTCGGACACCCAACCTACTGCGCCACCCAGGTCCCCGAGCAAAGACTACTTTAGCAACAAATCCCGGAAGTCACAAGACGACCAATTCTTGTCGACAAGCCTTCCAAGGTGATGGCTCAGATCTGAACTTCTCTGGGATTTGAGGGCTGTCTGGGTGAGGTGAGGCCCTTTAGCCAGAGAGTTGACCTGGAAGGGCCAATCCCCCAAGGGACAGTGACCTGTCCTCATGGGACAACTCTCTGACATCCTCCCTGGGTCTTGAGCCCCTGGATTCGTTTCCGTGATGCAGAAAGCCTATCGGAGCCATGCCGTGGACGTGGGGAGGTGCGCAAGCCCACGCAAGCCCCTGAGGAAGCAGGTGGGAAGGATTCCCCACAGGGAGGCAGGGGAGGGGCGCCTACTCTCCCTTCGTCCTTAGCTCCCACGACCCGGGACGGTCCCCTGGCCCTTCCGGGCCTCCACTTCCTCCCCTGTGAAAGGAGAATGGGGCTCCATAGAAGCTACTCAGAGGGCAGAGAGCACCCACCCATCACAGTCACCCCCCGGGCACAAAACATGCCGACCACTTTGGCGCCCACCCCGATTCCCTGAGTTAGAACGTCTGGACGTGGGCCACCACGATCCACATTCTTAGCAGGTGATTTTGCTGTCCCCCCACATTTAAAAACTGCAGCGTCTGGCTGCACGATAACGCATGACCCGTCATGATAAGCAAATACGTCAGCAGCAAGAATAGCCTGTTCCCCAAGTCTCGTCCACAAGCGAATCCTGAATCTTCCCGCGGCTGCCAAAGCCTGGGGAGAATAGGCCCGCGATAGGCCTTCTGGGATATCCAGGATATTATCACAGGACGCGGAAGGATTGGGTAGAGACGGGGGAAATTAACCCTTGACTGGCGACCCCAGCCTGTGCCCGTCACGTGCACTGTTGGGCGCAGTCAGCACGGGGACCGACAGGTTGCCCCCCCACCCACCCAATGACCATAGCGTGGCCTGGGCGCCCTGGTTGGCCCCCACCAAGGACGGCAGCGTGGTCTGGGCACAGGAGAGGTGAGAAAGCACAGGACGCTATGAATGGACCTCACCCTCTCTCAGATCTTCCATCGGCAGTGCTCTGACTCTTCATCTAAAGTTCTGCACAGAAAGACAAGGTGACGTTCATCAGATCATTTGGGGGTGAGCTTCCCCCTTGTACAGACGATGAAGGGCCGCCACTGATGTGGAGGGGGGTGTCGCGACCAGCCCGAGGTCACCCGGAGGGTGGAATTACGCTTTACAGAGAGGCTGGTACACCTCTTCTGTGCCCTTCACGTCCTCCTTGGCCACGCCCCTTCCTCTGGCACCTGCTGCGGGGCAGGGCCGTGGGGGCGCCACAGCTGCGTGCAAAGGGCCCCTCGCACCCCTCACCCCTCACCGGTACCCGCTGCTCAGTGCCCCCCCACGGCCCCTCTGAGGCTGCAGTGTGGGGCACCCACCGAACCCCGGCCAGCGTGCGTGCACGGGAATCTGACAGGCTAGGGCAACGCCGGGGGTTCACTCTCGGGGAGCCACCCTTGACCAGCAGGGAGGAAAGCGATGACAGAGGCTTCCCTACTTCTCGCCGGGCAGACCGTTCTGAGACACAGCCCGCACGCCCCTCAGAAGGCCCTGCCGTTGCCGCGAGCTGTGGCCAAGTCCGTCACGTACCCTGCCCTGACTGCTCTTTTTCCCGTCTCCCCCATAGACCTCCTGGGATCACATCCCGAGTAAAGTACTTGCAAACAGGCCTTTGCCTGATGCTCTGTTTGCAGGGAAACCCAGGCTAAGTCTGGCCCCAAAGTTGGAAGAAGACGCCTTAAAAATAAGCCAGTTGGTTGGGGCGCCTCGGGGGCTCAGTCGGTCGAGCGTCCGACTTCGGCTCAGGTCACGATCTCACGGTTCGTGGGTTCGAGCCCCGCGTCGGGCTCTGTGCTGACGGCTCGGAGCCTGGAGCCTGCTTCGGATTCTGTGTCTTCCTTTCTCTCCCTCTTCCCCTCTCATGCTCGGTCTCTCTCTCTCTGTCTCAAAAACAAACACTAAAAAAAAAATTTTTTTTAATAAAAAGATAAGAAATATATATATATATATATATATATATATATATATATATATAAGCAGTTGGAATCAGTGAGTTTGCCCCCAGAGTTAGAAAGGAAAGAGCAAACCCCTGTTCCATTCCTCGTTCATCATCTAGAAAAGAGCTAGGATGTGTTTATACGCGCTGGGCCCGTTCCAGGAGCTGAGAATACCACGGCGAGGAAGAGTAAACCATTTCAGAGCGTATGTTCTCGAGGGAAAGACAGCTGATCACCTACCGCATGGACCTGTGCACAGGGTCAGATTCGCAAGACTTGTTTCGAGTCCCCCTGAGGGCAGTTGGGTGGGCTTAGAAGTCCTTGTTGATCCCTTAGGAGAGGAGGAGTTTGGGGGTGGGTAGGGGGAGCACCGACGCTTCAGGGCAGAGGGTTCACACGACACGAGGTGGGTCCCGTCGTTCACGCGGCGCCCGGAGCGCAGCCCAGCGCAGCCCGCCTCTCCCCGCAGGGCAGTGACCGTGTGCCTGAGGGTTGTTGCCAACATCCTGGTGCTTCTGTCGCTCGCCGGGAGCATCTACCTCATCTACTTCGTGGTGGACCGGTCCCAGAAGCTGGAGCAGTCGAAGAAGGAGCTGACGCTCTGGGAGAAGAACGAGGTAGTCACCGCCTTCCCCGCACGCGCCCTCCAGGAGAGACGCGAGAGCAGCGCGCCCTCCCCTTCCCGGCTGTTCCTTAGGCAGGTGGGCTGGAAATATCCCCCCGGACAACCTAGTCCCCCTGTCCGAGAGCACCGACTGCACGGGCTCTGAGCCACAGGGGCCACACCAAGACCTGGAGGGATGGTTTGGTTGGTCGCCGTCGGGAACGGTTCCGATTCAACGTCACCTTCCGGCGTTCGTTTCCTTCTTCGCCTTTGGGTGTCGCGGACTGTGGTTTGCTGCTCTCTCGTGGTGGTTCTTCACACACACACGTTTCCAGACACGGACATCCCCCGCAGACTCGCTTTAATGACCAAATCGCAGTCCGTGGCACCTGTCATAGCTGACCACACGCCAGCTCTTAAACACTTAGGTTGTTTCTCTATGTCTTTTTTTTTTTAAACATTTATTTATTTTTGAAAAAGAGAGAGAGAGAGCACAATTAAACGTTTATTTATTTTTGAAAGAGAGAGAGAGAGAGCACAAGCAGAGGAGGGGCACAGAGAGAGGGAGACACAGAATCCGAAGCAGGCTCCAGGCGCTGAGCTGTCAGCACGGAGCCCGACGCGGGGCTCGAACCCACCAACCGTGAGATCATGACCTGAGCGGAAGTCGGCCGCTTAATGGATGGACCGGCCAGGCGCCCCCTCCGTATTTCTAAATTAACAGGGATTTCTAAATCCCAAGCCAGGCTTGTTTGCTAAAAGGTCTCTTCTCTTGGTCGATGTGAATATTCCCATGACGGAAGCGGCCGAGAGAAACGTTACGACCACTCTGCTAATTCTTAGTATCTGTTGTAAGGCCGCTGCCTCCAAAGCCCCGTTGGCTTTTCCCGCCAAGGTCTAAAAGGCAGATGCAGAGACCGTCCCGCCGACTGCTGTTGTAGAAACGAGCGTCATCCTTGGAATTTACGGAGCAAAGTGCGTAGGGGAGAGGCCGTTCTCAGGTTTTCCTCAAGCGACCCTCGTTGTTCAGAACCTGAGACGGCATCAGGTCAGGTTTTCTCAGGCCTCTTATTTCATGCCAGGTAAGTGGGTTACGTGTGTTTGCAGAGAGACCAGGTTTTTAAAGGCATATTCAGATACGGCATCTTTCCTTAGCTCACACCGCCCGGGTACCAGCTAAACGTCCTTCTTTCGTCGTCAGAAAGGCAGACAGACGGGACCCAGGCGTGACCCTCGAGATATTTACTCTACCGTGTGCAGAAAGCGTATCCGATCACCTGTCGGCACCCCCCTTTCCTGTGTGTAATAGTTGGGTCGCCTCCACCCGCCACCCAAGTGACCAGCAGGGCAATTGGGAGACGTGGCGGGACTGCTCACAAATCCCCGGGGGCAAACGTCAGCATCTCGGATTAAAGCCGGCTCCTAAAAGGAGTAAAGCCCGCGACAGGGTGGCAGGGGCCTCTCCGAAACATCGAATCGGCAGGGATCTGGGGGAGGGTTTCCGCGTGGGAGCCGCACAGCCCTCCGGGTGCCCACCGACCACACGGAAGGCCAGGAGGCCAGCGGGAGGCACGCGAGTCCGGGCCGGGGGGGACCGGGGACTCACGGCCGGCTCGCGCTCTCTCGGCAGGTGAGTGTGGTCGTATCCCTGGTCACCATGCTGGCGCCATCAGCCTTCGACCTCATCGCCGCCCTGGAGATGTACCACCCGCGGACCACGCTGCGTTTTCAGCTGGCAAGGTACGGGAGCCCCGTGGGAAATGCCACGCGGGGGGCACCCGTGTGCCCCGCACACGGGGGACCCGCGTCCCTCAAGAGCCCAGCTTGTTCGCTGCCCTTAAAGCTTAGCACAGAACTTCCCCGGGGGTGCCTCTCAAGGAAAGCAGGATGCGCAGGAGAGAAAGGGGGAAGGAGGAGGAAAAGGAGGCCGGGAGAGAGGGGTGGAGAGGGCGGTGCGAGGCTGGTGGCTGGACGCGACGGCTGGGGGTGCTGGAGGCCCGAGGCATGGCAGCTGCTGGGTCTGACGGGGTGTCCTGGGACCGCCCATGGGGACAGGGCACCCACATCCGTTTCTAGTGCTGGCTTCACCCCGTCTCCCTGAAAACTCCACTGCCCCCAGAGGGCGGTCCCCTCGTCCATGCGGTAGACCAGGAGCGGGGACTGTTGGCCGAGCGGGGCCGGGGAGGCGCCACACAGCCCCGCCTCACATCTGCCTCTGCATCGTCTCTTGTGCCGCTCGGTGACATTCTGCAGAACCAGTCGCCCGCCAGCTTCGGGCTAGGTTGCTCTCATTTAGGAGTGGGAAACGTTGTCCCGAAAGACCAGGGCGTGAACGGTTTGGGTCCTGTGGGATAGGTCTCTGTGGCTTCTGCTCAGCCCCGAGGTTGTTACATCAGGACAGTGGCCAGGGGCAATTTGCAAAGGAGCAGGTGGGTGTGGCCGTGTCCCTCACAACTTTACGGACAACAATAGGTGAGGCTAGGATTTGGCCTGAGGGCTGTTTGCCTCTCCCTAAAACCCAACTGTCATCTCAAAGGCAGGAAAACACTACTAGAAAGATCGAGGGGTCTCACTGTGGTTTCGATCTGTATCTCCCTGATGACGAGTGATGCGGAGCATCTTTTCATGGGTCTGTGGGCCGTCTGGATGTCTTCTTTGGAGAAGTGTCTGTTCATGTCTTTTGCCTGTTTCTTCACTGGATTATTTGTTTCTTGGGTGTTGATTTTGGTAAGTCCTTTATAGATTTTGGATACTAACCCTGTGTCCAATATGTTATTTGTAAATATCTTCTCCCATTCCGTCAGTTGCCTTTTAGTTTTGTTGTTTCCTTTGCTGTGGGGAAGCTTTTGTATCTTTTTTTAAAAAATGTTTATTTATTTTGAGAGAGAGGGTACATGTGCGTTAGCAGGGGAGGGGCAGAGAGAGAGGGGAAGAGAGAGAATCCCAAGCAGACTTCTTGCTGTCAGAGCAAAGCCTGATGTGGGGCTCAATCCCACAATCTGTGAGGTCATGACCTGAGCCAAAATCGAGAGTCAGACGCTTAACCGACTGAGCCGCCCAGGCGCCCCAGAAGCCTTTTATTCTGATGACGTCCCACTAGTTCATTTGTGCTCTTATCCCCCTTGCCTCCGGAGATTGTCTAGTAAGAGGTTGCTGCGGCCTGTTTTCTCCTGTAGGATTTTGATGGTGTCCTGTCTCACATTTAGGTCTTTCACCCATTTTGAATTTGTTTTTGTGTATGGTATATATAACAGAATACTACTCAGCGATCAAAAAGGAGGAAATCTTGCCATTTGCAACAACGTGGTTAGAACTAGAGTGTATTACGCTAAGCAAACTAAGTCACTCACATGTGGAATTCGAGAAACATAACAGATGAGCACAGGGGAAGGGAAGAAAAGTAAGATAAAAACAGAGAGGGGGTTAAAAACCGTAAGAGACTCTTAAATACAGAGAACAAACTGAGGGTCACTGGAGAGGGGTGGGGGGGATGGGCTAGATGGGGGATGGGCATTAAGGAGGGCACCTGTTGGGATGAGCGCTGGGTGTTGTATATGTTAGCTAACTGGAATTAAATAAGAAAGAAGGAAAGAAAGAAAGAAAGAAAGAAAGAAAGAAAGAAAAGAAAGAAAGAAAAGGAAAGAAAGAAAGAAAGAAAGAAAGAAAGAAAGAAAAGAAGGAAGGAAAGAAAAAGAAAAAGAAGGAAGGAAGGAAGGAAGGAAGGAAGGAAGGAAGGAAGAAAGAAAATAAAGAAAGAGCCGGCAAGGGGTCTGCAGAAACCTCCCCACCCAGGGTGGCTCGAGATGAGATTCCAAACCGGCCCAAACCCGGTCCTCCTCCTGTGCCCAGCCCCGATCTTGACCTGAGAGAGAGAAGTGTCTGCCTCAGCTCTGTCCTCACCAGCAAGCATTGGGGAGGATCAATTCTATTACTGCGTTGGTTCTAACAGCAATCGTATTATACAGATCGGTCTCGTTATTCACGGTCAAAACTAGAGAAACAGAGTCATCAAGAGACTCGCCCGAGACAAATTAGGGCTAATTCTGGTCATAAGAGCAAGACATATTGTTTTAGTCCCATTAACTCACCACAGCAGATCATGTCACCTTTTGTCCAGGGCCCGGGGAGGCCCAGAGCAAAGGGGGAACCAGGAAGGCACGTGTTAATCCTCTGTCCTCCTGTCGGGCAGCACTTCTGAGCATATTCGGAGGGTCCTGCCCTGTGCAGGTGCCCCAAATGCAGAGACAAACGGGTTCTGGCTGGGTGCACCGGGAGTTGAGGGGCGAGCCAGGGCTCCTCTGTGCAGGGAGTGGAGGGGCGAGCCAGGGCCGGTGGCAGTGATGCCCCAGACCCCCCTGCCGGCTCCCACCCACATGTCTGAACTGCACCTGTGAACAACGGGGCCTTGGGGACCGAGGGGCGACGCCAAGCATCAGCTTGGAGTCTGGTCCTCGGGATAAAGCCGTTTCTCTTCTTCATGCACCTGTACCGGTTTCGTGGCCCCCTAAGTGCCAGTCAGGGTCCCCGGGAGGAGCTGGTGAACCCGTCGCTCGCCTGTCTGGCCTCGTTGTCCCCGACGCGCGTCTGCCAAGGCTCAGGCCGTGTGCTGGGAGATCCCAGGGCGTGTTTGCGCGTCTCTGATCGGTGGCCGGCTGACCCCCCGCTCACAGCTGCCCAGAGTCCCCCGAGCGGCTGACGGCCTGACCCGCGTGTGGGAAGCAGACCCCGCGGCGCTCAGGTGGTGTTCTGCCTCTGGAGAACTCTGGACCTGAGCCGCTCACTGGGCCCCGTGTTGCAATCCACTTGTCCCTTCAGCGTGCGCCTGACCGGTTGGGAGGCTCGAATGAGATCCTGCCTGGAAAATCACCTGACGAACCAGGAATGGGGACGCAAGGATGCGTAGTTTACACGACCCTCCGGAGCCCCACCTCCTCAGCTCACACGCTTCCTGCGACACTAGCGGCTTTAGTATGCTGCCCCCAGGACGGGGCCTGAAGGGGTCCCCAGACCCCACCCAGACCGGCTGAGCAGGACGCGCTCTGGAATTTTTATTCCCCCCCCCCATACGATTCTGAAGGGAACCGCGTGGGGCAGCCACTGTCTCGGGGTGACCGTGAGATTCCCTCCCAAGTGGGGCACGTCCAGAACCTCGGGCTTGCGTGTGGGGCTGTCTCTCGAGGCGGGCGTGTGTTTTCAGGGTCCTCGTGCTGTACCTGGGGAACCTCTACAGCCTGATCATCGCTCTCCTGGACAAAGTTAACAGCATGAGCGCTGAGGTGAGTGCTGTCCTCGGCAGAGGCCCCCGTCCCATCCTCGCTGCCACGCCTGCACGCGCACATGCAGACACACACACACACACACACGCACACACATGCATGCATGCCCACTTGTGCACACACGCACATGCACACACACATGCCTGCACGCGCACATACAGACACACGCACACATGCACACGTGCAGCACATACACGTGCACATGCACACACACGCACACACATTCATGCATGCCCACTTGTGCACACACGCACATGCACACACATGCACACCATGCCTGCACATGCACACACACATTCATGCATGCCCACTTGTGCACACACGCACATGCATGCACACACATGCCTGCACGCGCACATACAGACACACGCACACATGCACACGTGCAGCACATACACGTGCACATGCATACACACATATATACACGCATGTACGTGCACACAGATGTACACGTGCATGCGTACACACATGCACACATACACACATGGGTGTGCGCACATACATGTGCACACACATGCCTGCACGTGCACATACAAACACATGCACACACGTACAGCACACATGCACGTGCACACACATGCATGTGCGTACGCACAGATATACACGTGCACGCGCACACATACACATGCACACACGTGCAGCACATACACGTGCACACACATACACACGTGTACACGCAGGTACGTGCACACAGATGTACACATGCATGTGTACACACATACACATGCACACATGCACGCACATGGGTGTGCGCACATACATGTGCACACACATGCCTGCACGTGCACATACAAACACATGCACACACGTGCAGCACACATGCACATGCATACACACATGCATGTGCGTGCACACAGATATACACGTGCACGCGCACACATACACATGCACACACAAGCATGCATGCCCACTTGTGCACACACGCACATGCACGCACACACATGCCTGCACGCGCACATACAAACACACGCACACATGCACACACGTGCAGCACATACACGTGCACATGCATACACACATGTGTACACTCATGTACGTGCACACAGATGTACACATGCATGCATACACACATACACGTGCACACATGCACGCACATGGGTGTGCGCACATACATGTGCGCACACATGCCTGCACGTGCACAAACACATACGCACACGTGCAGCACATGCACATGCATACACACATGCATGTGCGTGCACACAGATGTACACGTGCACGCGCGCGCACATACACATGCACACACGTACTCACACATGCGCGCACGCGTACACACGCGCACACACGCACACCCACCGGGGCCATCACCCTTGCGGACATTGTCACCGCTTACTCTTGCCCTCCATTCGTCTCGTTCACCACTCAACTCAGCTGTGGCCTTCTCAAGGTAAAGGGAGCAGAATTAGCCCCGTTTCCAAGCTAAAGAAACTGAGGCCGGAGCTTATGGCTAGCGAGTGACCCAGCCGGGAGAGGGGAGCGGGGGCGTCTCGACTCCCGCTCCCTTGCCCGGGGCCGCCCCGCCTCTGTGAGCTCCATCCATCGGGTCGAGGCGGGCGTCTGCGGCGACAGCGGACGATCCCGGGAAGGGAGGCTGGCCGTGAGACTCACTGAGGCGCTGGGGAGAACGCGAGCACGCGTGGGGACAGTTCAGAGGGGGCCCCCCTCCCGGGCCCGCCCAGGGCAGCTCCGGCGCCCCTTGTAAGCCCGCGGCACCTGTGAGGCGCCCCACTTGGTGGGGGAGGGGGGAGGGGGGAGGAGGCGTCGCCGGCGCCACCTTCCGAAGGCTCCTACGGGCAGAAGCGGCCGTGACGCCGCACGGACGGGGCCCTTACTCGCGATGCGCCCGCACACCGCCCCGGAACGTCCCCGTCAGCCTCAGCCTGCTCCTCTGTAACAGGGGGTGACGACTGTCCCGACGCGCTCGCGGGGGCGAGAAGATGCGCCCGGTGTTAACCTGGACGGGGTCTGGAGGCGGGGGCTGAAGGGGCCAACCACCCAGCTAGAGAGAGAGAGAGAGTGGACAGACAGAGATGGACAGGGAGACAGACACAGTGAGAAAGAGAGAGGCGGAGGGAGATCTTTCCCAAGCAGTGCTGTTCTGGGTGTCTACGATGCTTATTTACAAACACGCAGCAATCTTTTTTGCTTCCTTCCGTCGTCCCCGCAGGAAGCTGCCACCAGCAGTAACGCGAGCCGCTGGACGGGTTCTACTGTCTTCTTGGCTGCCAGTGCGGCCCCGGAAGGGGAGAAATGGGCCACACGTGGGCCCGGGACCGGGCTCGGGAGAGGCGGAATGTGGACCCCAGAGGAGGCTGGCCTGGCGACCCCCACCTTGCCCCTCGCGGGGGCCAACAAGACCGCCATCTACACCCAGAGTCTTCAAGACCAGTGCTGGGAGACATACGTCGGCCAGGTGGCTCCCTCGGTCCCTCGTAAAGCCCCTCCACAGCCATTCATCACTTCGTTCTGAAGGGTCACTACCTCTGTTTTATAGGAAAGGAAACTCAGGTTCAGTGAGCGTTTCCGATTTTCTCCGATTCGATGGTAACAATCGGCACAAAGACCCGTGCAGTGTTGGCTACGTGCCGGCCCCGTGTTAAGCGCTTAGTCCTCATGAGACCCTATCGTGACCCTCCTTGTAGACACACGCGGGGAAACTGAGACTCCAGGGGTGAAGGTACTTGCCCGTGGACACAGACAGTAAAGAGCAGAAGGCAGGTCTGAACCCGGGCATCCGCTCCAGACTCGGCCTCCCCGTACGGGATCTCATGCAGAGAATCTCAGCACCCCCCCACACCCCCCCCCAGGTTATTGTCTGTCCTGTGAACTTGAATCACTGGCCCCAAGTGGTCTCCAGTGGCTCAGAACCACAGACCTCAGGTTCTGTCCTGGTTTCGTGTCAGGTTGGACTCAGATACCAAAATTCAAATTCAGATGAACAAATATTCGTTGAGCACCCATTAGGCACCAGACGCGAAGACGCCACGGTGCGGGGGCCGGGGGACTGGCAGAGGTTGGGGGCCCCGCAGGAGGAGGTGGCCCCAAGGACCCCCTGTGTTCCAGGAGATGCTGAAGCTTTCCATCATCGACATGCTCTTCACCGTGGCCAGCATTCTGCTCATCGACTTCTTCCGAGGACTTTTCGTCCGGTACCTAAGCGACTACTGGTGCTGGGACCTGGAAAGCAAGTTTGTAAGTGAGATGCTGGGTCCACGGGGAAGCTCCTATGGCTGCACCCTCCTCTCCTGATGTGGCTGAAATGGGAGGGAAGAGGGGAGGGTGCACAGGGCTGAGTTGCCTTCTCGTTCTCAGCCGTACTGTTTCCTGGGGTGGCCACGCAGACCGCGATCTCTCTGTGTCTGTAACACCAAAGAACCCTTTGCACGTGACTATCGTGAACTGGTTTGCACAAGGAACTTTGGAACCGTTTATTTATTTTTTTAACATTTATTTATTATCTTTGAGAGAGAGAGACAGAGACAGAGTGTGAGCAGGGGAGGGGCAGAGAGAGAGGGAGGCACAGAATCCGAACCAGGCACCAGGCTCCGAGCTGTCAGCCCAGAGCCCGACGCGGGGCTCGCACTCACGAATTGTGAGATCATGACCTGAGCCGGAGTTGGATGCTTAACCCACTGAGCCACCCAGGCACCCCTGGAACCATTTTTTAATGTGAAAGTTCCTTTTCTCTTGTAGCCTGAATACGGGGAATTCAAAATAGCAGAGAACGTGTTACATTTAGTCTACAACCAAGGAATGATTTGGTAAGTATCAAAGCTCCTTCTTACCTTTGTGTACCTCTCATCCAGGCTAAGATTTTTTTTTTAAGTTTATTTATTTTGAGAGGGGGAGCGTGAGCGGGGGAGCGGCAGGGAGAAAGAGAGACAGAATCCCAAGCAGGCTCCGTGCCGTCAGCGCTGAGCCCGATGCGGGCCTCCAACTCACAAACCAGGAGACCATGACCTGAGCCGAAATCAAGAGTCAGACGCTTAACTAACTGAGCCCCCCAGCCGCCCCCGGACTAAGATTTTGCCTTACTCGGTCTGGAAGGGACACGATTGTAACAAACACAGTCACAAGAATTAAAAGTGACATAAACAGTTCCTAACTAGACCATCTTGCAAATGTAGTAATTTTACAATGGCTTTTTAGCAATGGCTTTCTAAGCATTTTGCAGAAAGGAACGAGAAAAGAAATAGTCTGTATTTAGGCCATTGTTAGTCACAGCCCCCCCACCAAATATATATATATATATATATCTGCACAGGAACCATTAGAATAAGCTGCTGGGAGGTTGAGGGACGGCTGGGAACACAGTCTGCTGAGCCCCCAGGAGTTCCAGGGAGTGGCTGTGTCACAGCTGGGTCCAGGCCCGCCCTCAGCCCCCCACTGTCCCTCCCATGTGCCTCCATATTTTCATGGAGACACTGAGCCCAGAGCATGGCCATCGTCCAGACGGAGAGACCCATCCTGGGATGAAATCCGTTCACGCGGGGCAACTCCCGGCCAAGGCAATCTTTTTCCTAAAGACACCGAAGACGCAAAGGGACCCCCACATACGCGCGTGTCTGTGGGAGCACGGCGGGGAGCTCCCCGAGTCAAGCCCCCGCCTCTGGCTTTGCCTATCGGACCACACGCAGTGCTGTCTGTTCAAATACAGGCAAGGAAAAGAAGTTTCCATCCTTCTTTTCGGAGGCTCCGTGCATTCAGAAAACACAATCTCTCTCCCTAATCATTCAGTAAAATGCATGAGGCATAGAGAAGCATCGAGTAACATTTCTCAAAGTCTGTATACCCTTATAGTCTGCTCCCTTTTGCACAGTTGTCACAAATGCAGTATTTAAGGCCACACCCAACGCTTATTTAATATTTTGCTCAGTATCAGGCACTTTTATAACTACAGTAGTCTCGCATCGTGGCAAGAAGCAGGGTGAGTGCAGTTCCTAAGACAGTTTGAGAGGGAGGCCACATTCATAGACCTTTTGTTACATTGTCTTCTAATGGTTCTGTTTTACTGGGAGTTCTTGTTAATCTCGTAGTGCCTACCTTACAGGTTAAACTTCATCCCCTGGGGGGGGAGGCATGTGTAGGAAAACCCGGTGTATGCGGGGTTCAGCACTGTCCCCCAGCGCGGGGGTCTTGGAACAGAGCCCTGCAGACCAGGAGGGGACGGCCGTGTGGGCAATTTCGTCAAAGCGAGAAAGCAAAGATCCTCTTGGGATTTCTATTCGCGACAGGAGTGGCCCGAGGCCAACTGCCAGGTGTTGGGGTGGACGTGTGTGCCCCCCGCCGCACGAGGAGGCAGACACAAACGCCGAGCACACCCGCATGGCAGGGGCACGTCACAGGGTCACTCCTCGCCCGCGGGGGTGACCGGCCGTGTCCGCGAGCCGGGCGGCCGGGCTCCCGGCCCCTCCGGGGTGTCTCCGGTTCCTTAGGCATCGCGGGGACGCCCCAAGCGTCCGAAGCGGCACAGCTCACCGCCTCCCCTGTGTTGCAGGATGGGGGCCTTCTTCTCCCCGTGCCTCCCGGCGTTCAACGTGCTCAAGCTGATCGGGCTCATGTACCTGAGGAGCTGGGCCGTGCTCACCTGCAACGTGCCCCACCAGCAGGTGTTCCGGGCCTCCAGGTGAGCGGGAACCGCGGCCGCTGCACACAGAGGGCTCGTCGGGCCTCCCACCCCCCGGGGCCAAGTGCCGCAAGGGGTGTCCCAGCGGCCGCCTGGCCCTGGCCCGTCCGCCCTCCGGTCGCACTGAAGCCCCTGCCCGTGCCCCACCCTCAGATCAACTCCGATTCACTCCTCCCCAGCTCCTCACATTGGTTTTGAAATGCTTTCCTGGTCTAAGAACCATCTAGAAAAGGCACAAGGCGTAAACGTGCACGAACCGAATGCGAGTAGGGAACCAGCACCCAGATCAAGAAGCAGACCCAGAGTCATACCCGGAAGCCCCCCTTGCACTCGATTCCCCTCGTTACCGACTCCTAAGGGCGCCGCGTTTCCCGGTTTCTTGCTTTGTGTACCGTCAGCCCTGTGCTCGTGCGGTGCTTCCTAAGGAGAGCACCCCAGGGCCTTTATCCCTGCTCCTGTCGGTGGGCGCGTGGGGTGTTCCCCGCCCTGCTAGGAACAGCGCTGCCTTCAACAGTCCCCTGAGCGTCCTTTTAAACTTTTAAAAAAATGTATGTTTGTTTTGAGAAAGAGAGAGCGAGCGAGCAGGGGAGGGTCAGAGAGAGAGGGAGAGCGAGTCTCGAGCAGGCCCCGTGCAGCAGCACAGAACCTGATGTGGGCAGAACCCACGAACCTTGAGATCATGACCTGAGCAGAAATCAAGAGTCAGACGCTTAACTGACTGAGCCACTCCTGCGCCCCCCGAGCATCTTTTGTTTTTAATTTTTAAAATATTTATTTATTTTTGGAAGAGAGACAGAGACAGAGTGCAAGCAGGGGAAAGGCAGAGAGAGAGAGGGAGGCACAGAGTCCGAAGCAGGCGCCAGGCTCCGAGCTGTCAGCACAGAGCCCGACGCAGGGCTCGAACCCACAAACCGTGAGGTCACGACCTGAGCCGAAGTCGGAGGCTCAACGGACTGAGCTCCCCACCTCCCCCCACCCCACCACCGCCCCGGGCACCTCCTACAGGAGGAGGATTTTTCTGTCTAAAGTGTCAAGGCCTCGGTGTGGGTGTTGGTTTGGGCATATCATCGTGTCAACTGTCACAGAAGGGACTCGGCACGCGGCACGCGGTTTCTTCGCAGATCCAACAACTTCTACCTGGCGATGCTCCTGTTCATGCTGTTTCTGTGCATGCTGCCCACTGTCTTTGCTATTGCTCGGTACAAGCCGTCTCTGAACTGCGGGCCCTTCAGGTAAGTTACTTCGGGTCTGTCCCCTCCGCCCTGAGCGACTGAGCTCTAGGGGAAGGGCCCCTGCCTTGAAGGGAATTCTCTTCCCGGCCGACGGAACAGGTCAACAGCAGAGAAGGGTCTCGAACCCACAGCCTGGGAGTCCAGGACCGGTGAGCGCCCTTTCCCTGACGGCAGGCTGCCCTCCAGGAGCATCATCTCCGTGCTCCTCTGGAAAAGATAGCGCCTATCAAAACAGTACAGCCTGCTGTGCGACAGAGGAGGTCACCTGGGCGCTCGTCCCTTCCAGAGCTCAGGAAGCCGTTATCAAACGCTAACCCACGTCCCTTTTCATTCTACGTTACTTCTCTAACTGCATCAGGGTAGCAGGGCCCAGAGCGCTCTGCCTAGCTTTCCCTTCAGGTCGGTTTCAAAACTATCGGGGACATTTACCGTCCTTAAAACGCACACGCGCACACGGTGATCGCTGACTCCACCTTCAAATCTCCCATCAGTCGGACAAGTCATACAAAAGCTTAGGAATGTTGCATGTCTTACACTTTGGGGTATCTACCCTCCCTTGGCACCCGACTCCGAGGACGGGGCTCCGGCCATACGGCTGTTGCTTGACGGTCCGTAGAGTCCTCCCGCCAAAAGCAACGCCATCTGGGGTTCTGTCTTCCTCGCAGCGGACAAGAGAAGATGTACGACGTCGTGTCGGAGACCATCGAGGAGGACTTCCCCGCGTGGTTCGGCTCTGTGGTGGGGTACGTCAGCAGCCCCGTGGTCATCCTGCCGGCCACCCTGCTGCTGTTGTGAGTACCACACGCGACGCACACACCCCCCTCCCCGCCAGGCTTGGGGGACTTCTGCAAGCTCTGGCCACCGAGAGAGCGCTGCTCTCCAAGAACCAAATAAAAGCCACGAGTTCATTGCAAAGTCCCGCGTAGAGCCTGATGACCCAGGCGGGAGCCGCGGAGGGAGGGACGGCGGGCTTCGTTCCGCTGAGGCCGCTGCGATGGGGCCGAATGCCGCAATCGTCGTCTTGTGGGACAGACACTGAAATGATCCCGCACCAGCCTGGCCCCCAGCGCACCCCGGGCGGCCGGCAGCGGGAGGCGAGGGGGGCTCACGCGTGGCCTGTGTTCTTCCGTCCCAGCATGGTCATCTATTACCTTCAGAGCATCGCAAGATCCTTAAAGCTCAGCAACCAGCAGCTCAGAATGCAAATCCAAAACGTAAGCACCGCCTCGTCTCTGCCGTGGTGACTGCGTGTCCGCCGCGGGGCAGCTCTCGCCCGCAAGGGACTACCGGTGAGGTCACGTTTCCGGATTCCGAGGGCTCTTGGCCACCTCCGGGGCACAAGGCCACGCCTCCCCCAGGCTCCAGCAGAGTTCTTTCTAAGAAATCCCAGGGACAGCTCGCATTGGCCCAGGAACTAGCTGACTCCCCCCCTCCCCCGCACCGCGGCCTTGCCGATACCCTGAGCGCGTCAGCGCCCTCTTGTGGCTGCCCCAGGGACTCAGGGTGCAGGGCTCTTCTGTGGGCCGCCACCCACTCAGAGGAAGGAAAAAGGGCCCCTTTCCCGTTCTGTGTCAACTTGCACATCTGAGCCCACGCACTCTGTTTGGACCGAAAGACGCACCTTTTTCATGACTTTCAGGCTCCGGTGTCGTCACCCTCTCTCCCATCTGGGACTTAGCTCTCAGGACGGTCAGAAGGAGACTAACAGGTCCAGCGTGGGCACGGTGTCCCCTCTCTGCACACCGCCCTGGCCAGGACGGGGTGAGGCAAGGGAGGCACGGGCTCTCGGGCTCCCGCTGAGCCTGCCCCACGCAGCCGAGAGTGGGCGGTGCCTCCCTACAATTCCACCCCTGGGTGCCTCCTCGCCCCACCCCAGTCCCAGAGCCCCACGCAAAAAACATCCGCCTTTTGCAACTTTGAAAACCATAACTCCTGGGAGTATCGGCTCAGGCAAAGAAACAGTTCCGTGAACAATCATAAGAAACAGATGGGGAGCTACAGAAGGCGTTTTGGGGAAACATACACGTCCCATGTTGATCTGTATTTTCTCATCTGTGTCTCAGGTTGACCATAGTGGCAGAATCGACACCCGGTCTGTCGAACAGCTGGCCCTAAAAATAAAACCTGCTGGGTAACACTTCAGCTCTGGGGTGTCGGCATTTATTCATTTAAGCAAGGCCCGAGTCCCTGAGTACGCTGTCCCCAAGTGATAGCAGTCGAAGGCTCTTGGCCCAAGGCCGTCACACGTGAATCCCCCCCTCCCCCGGAATAGTGTTCATTACTTCTTCCTGCTAAAACCAAAACAAACATGCTTATTATTTGTATTTTAGGCCAGATCTGAAGACAAGAAAAAGGTTGCCCAAATGGTAGAGGGTAAGTAGAGACGAAAATGCCTTCTGCCTCAGTTGGGGCGGGGGGACATTTAAAAACACAGCAGTTCGGGGCACCTGGGTGGCTGAGTCAGTTGAGCGTCCGACTTCGGCTCAGGTCGTGATCTCACGGTTTGTGGGTTCAAGCCCCGCGCGCTGGGCTCTGTGCTGACAGCTCAGAGCCTGGAGCCTGTTTTCCGATTCTGTGTCTCCCTCTCTCTCTGCCCCTCCCCCGCTCACACGCTGCCTCTCGCTGTCTCAAAAATAAAGAACATTAAAAAAAATGTTTGAAATACAGCCGTTTAAGGTGTGCTACCAATACAAATGCCTGATAAACTGTGGTTTTCACAATGAACTAGGCACCATAAAATAAAACAGGGCTATAAATATTGGTTTAAACTTATAATTTTTCCGTCATACCCAGGCCTGTGAATGGCACCGAAACATGTCTGAAATCAGAAGGAGAGTTTGATACGGGAGAGAAAAAGCAACAGAGAAATCTGGAGCAAACCCATACGGACGCCCTTGTCTTGTTAACTTTTCTGTACTTCTCGATGGCCATTTCCTCCTTGCGAGACCCCCTCCCCCCCGTCGGTGCCCCAGGTGCAGCCTTCTGAGGGCACCCCTCGTCCCACTCCCGCAGGGCAATGCCAGCTGGGCCCGGCCTTCTCTCCCCAAATTCTCCAGGGGCCCCAACAAACTTGTTCCCGCCCAGGCTCCCCCTCCTGCAGAGAGCTGGTGTGGCCGGAAGGAAGGAAGGTGGGCAGGGGAACCCATCTGCCCCCGGGCACCACGAAGAGACCACAGAGAGATCACCCCGCAGCGCTGAAACGGCACAGGCCACGTTCTCCCGCGGAAAATGAATGAGATTGAGGCCCTAAAAGGCTCCGCGGGCCGGCTCTGTGTCTGCTGTGCTGCAGAGCTAATTAGATCCGTCCCCCTCGTGGGGGTGTGGGGGTTTGGAGGGGGCGCTGAGGAAGAGCCAGGAGGCCCAAGGGTTAACCTTGCCCCTCCCCCTTTTCAGAAAGCACCCTATGTATGAAAATCCGCTACAGAAAGAGACTGAAGCTCACACGATCAAACCCCACTGAAAGTCAAGGACTACTTGCCAACGGGACATAATTTAGTTCGGGTGGTCCTTAAAACCGAGGGTCTCGGGAGCTCTCTCGGGAGGGCAGTGGCTTTGTCCGATGGCCCTCTTTCAGCTCCAGGCTACGTCTTCTTCCAGAATGCTCTGTGAACTGCTTCCAAAAGCTCATAATTGTCGTATAAGCTTTATGATATGCATTGTGTAGGTAAACGACCAGAGCCCCAAAGCTGGGCAACGACCCGCTTTGCCTCTGGGGGGCCCCACATGATGCATCTGTAAAGCCTCGGGGTTCATGGGAGTCCACACTCCCTTCCGGCTCCCCGTGAGGATATGATCGGGGTTACGGAACGTTGGCTGCCCGCGGGATAGGTGTGTCCCCAGGCACACAATGGTTTGCACACCTAGCAGCTGGAGGTCCTGACGTTCCTGCAGCTAAACCAGCCCCGACGGGTCACCCCTGCCTTCTCACGTCCCACCCTCTTCCCGCAGCCCGAATCCAAACCCAAGACGAAAGCAGCAAGAGGCTTCCCAAGGACGGCGACCTCGGCAGCCAGCTGTCCTCAGCTCACTTGGGGACACCCCAGAGCAACGGCGCCGTGGTCAATTGGGACTCATGCAGCAGTGAGAGGGGCAGGGTAGAGGCCGCTGCCCAGCACACACCCCCGAGTCCCCGGCCAGGCCCCCGCAGCCCCAGCTCGCCTCTTCCCGGCACGTCCAAACCCAGGCCGGGGCAGGACACGAACAGGTGAGCTTATCTGCAGACCAGCTGGAAACCTGCCTCCCTGACCGTGACACCTGCCGGTGATGGCCAGGGCCGTGAAGTGCAGGTTGAAGAACCCTTAGGGATCTGAGGGCCTCAGCAGTTTCAGGAGGCCAGGCCGTCGAATTCCAGCTCTGCCAGCCGGCCACCGGGCCAGCTGGTACTGAGAAGAAATGGGGGGGACAAAGTGGGTCAAACAGGACACATTCTTCCCCCTCCGCCTTTTGCCGGATCACCTGTAAGCAAACGTTCCTGCCAACCGAGGGTAGGTGTTTCTACAGCCTCAGGGGAAAAAATACCTTTTATAATTGTTGGTTCTTTTATTTTTTTAAGTCCACACTGGCCATATTATTGGCAAGACCTTTCATATTTCAGTTCCGGGCTGGCCAAGTTATTGGCAAGGTCGTTCTGTGTTACCTGGGGTCCATTGTCGTTGTTTGAGCCTTCCTCACACATAAGACAGCAGCGGATGCACTCTGGGAGTGCGCACTGACCCCAACTCACCGAGGATGTGGTTGGAATTGATCGTGACAACCGTGAAAGCAGTTCAGATAAAATGCTGGGGGGAGAGGGTGGGGTTTGTTGGCAAGTTCACGGAGGACTTGAAATCCTGCGATAAGAGAGTGTATCTACGGGGCCTTGACAGGGAGGAGGGATCCCGTACGCTCGGGTGGGCAGGGAGTGCCTGAGCGGCCGGACAGCCCACGGCAGGGACGACACGGAGGAGCGTTCCCGACACGCGCTGGCCTAATATTAGCCCCACTGTGTGCTCCTGGACAAAACGGGGGCTCAGGGCGGGATATGTTAGCAAAGCGCCCTCTGCCCTACTCCCTCCATGGAGATGCACCGCGCGCATCATTCCGGTAGGTGTTCTAGAATTCCAGGAGCAAAGGCTTCTGTTTCTCCCGGGTCCCCGAACCATCCTGTGCGTGCATCCGCAGAGCACATGTTAACGCTCTGGGACGTGGTCAGGGAAAGGCCGAGAACACGGCCTCCCTGGCTGGCGGCGCTCGGGAGGCAGGGGCTCGGACCAGGCGCTTACCCACCTCTGTCTTGCAGGCGCCCGCGTGGTCCTTGTGTGAGCACAGGTGACCGGCTCAGGAGCAGACCCCGCTCGCCTGTGATGCTGACAAAGCCCATCGAAGACGCTCACTCAGAACCTCTTTTCCGAAAAGGCTTTCAGCACATCAGCCCTCCCCTTGGCGGACCGGGCCCCTCGGCCTGGGCACCGCGTGGTCGCAGGCCCCGGGCCCCCAGCTACTACATCGTTAATGAGCGAGACTCTCACAAAAATTCCCATCCAACTTTCTGGCCAGAGAGACATTTCCGGATGGATGCCCTGGGGGACCTGGTGGAGGTGTACCCCAGGAGCACGCGACAAGCTGTGTCCCGGGGCCCCCGGCAGGGTGGCTCCCCGCAGCTGAGTGAGGAAGACGAGGACGCCCCGCGGAGGCAGCTGATGGAAGGTTCTTTCCACCCACACGCCCCGGCGGGCCTCCGAGGGGCTCCTCACTTCTATGTTGGCGAAAGGTCAGAGAGGCAGACCCCGGCCCCCAAGCACCAGGGAAGGGTGCCCCACGGGTCCTGGAGTGACGGCTTGGAGACTCAACTCGACAGGCCGGTGTACGTGCACAAGAAACCACGCTCCCGGGGCTCCCAGTACCCACAGCACCCCCCGAACCTCAGGGACAGGCCGGAGTTTGAGCCACCCCTGACGGAATCGGACTCCGTGTCAGCAGCGTCCAGCAGCGACCAGCGGGACAGCAGCTGTGAGCGATACTTCTGGGTCCCCCACGGCAAGGGCAGGTTCCCGAGGCCTGCGCTCCAGCTCGGCAGGAGAAAGGCCACATCCAGGCAGGAGCTGATCGCGGATCTGAATGACCTGGTTTGTTCTAACGTCTAGAGACTTCGTCCTGCTGGTTCGGAGCCCAGTTGGAGTGCTGGTCTGCTGGTCTGACGGCGAATGGTCCCCCCCCCCCCCACTTCTGGAAGGAGACTCGAACACACAGCCCCAGGACAGGGCTACGGTTCCGGTTTCTCCAGCAACCGCCTGCGCTGGGCTGCGTCCACGGGTCTCTTTGTGGCCAGCACGTCCGCAGCATCAGGCTGTCGTTTCAAAAGCTTCCATCCCCTCCCTCCGTTCAGGGTGCCCACAGGTCACGGGCAAGCCAGACCGCTCAGCCTGACGGCAGAACCCCTTGTGAGATGTCTGTGTTGTCCTCACTCACGCGTGTGCACCGTTTGAACCGTGACGCCCGTCACGTCTGTCTCGGCACACGGAGCTCCCTGCAGGCTCCCTGATAACACCCAGGAACGAGGCGCCTGCCCTCCAAGACTTCACGGCGCTTAATTAGTTCATATGAACCGTCAGTCTAGGAATGGCGGGAGTACGGTGTGAGAACTTCTCCTGCTGTTTGCCGGGCTGCGTGAACGTCCGTATTAACGAGGACGCAAGGATAGGAAGTAACGGGATCCCCGGGATTTATTGGTTCCTTTAACTGGGAAGGATGGGAATCAAGCCGGCTTCAGGCTCAGCTGGACCTGGGTGTCGAACGTCTTCAGGATCCCCTGTCTTTTTACCTCCCAGCTCTCCCTGTGTGTCGACCTCATTTTCTCCCACTGGCGACAGGCTTCCTCCAGGTTGTAGGTGGAAGAAGAGTTCACGGAGGCAGAAAACGCCAGGTGGAGACCAGCCAGCCGATGGGCCCGGGGGAAGGAAGGGAGGTGTCCGCCCCGTCACGTGATCTGCACCTGTGGTGGCTGACGCCCCATTCGCGGGCACTGCGCAGGGCTCTGTAGCTGTGTGGGTTCAGTCGGCCGTGGCCAACCGGAGGCCACCCCCTCGTCCTATCTCCATGACCCCTCTCGCCACTCCAGATTGTGTCTTTCAACTTTTCCGCCGCCTCCACCAGCCTGTGGAACAAAGTGGTGTTTGTTCATTTCTGGGCCCTCCCCCCGCCCCCAGAACCGACACGTGGCAGGGCTCGTCCTCCTCTTCCATTGCTGTGTGACACTTGGTGGCTTAAAGCAGCACACAGCTTTCATCCTACGGGGTCTGTGGGCCGAGCACAGACGCAGCTGGGTGCTCCGTCCAAGGTCGCCGCCAGGCTGTCCACCAGGCATCTCATCACGGCTGGGGGCCCTTTCGGAGCAGCTCGCGTGACTGTTGGCAGAATTCATCTGCTGGAGGCGGTGGCCGGCCCTCCGCTCCCGGAGGCCGGACACACGTCCTGCTGCGTGGCCCTCTGCGCAACGCGGCCGTCTGCCTGACCAAGCAGCGAGAAGATACCCCGTCGGCTCTGAATCTCCTCCAGGGAAGTCCCAGACGCTCTTGTCAAAGAGCCCATCTGATCGGGTCAGGCCCCCCCAGAGGGATCTCCCTTCTCATCACGTCAACGTTAACCGGCCAGAGACCTCCATTACATCTCCAGAACCGTCTTTACCGTGGAACAGCACCTGACGGTGGGAGTGAGAGCTCATCATATTCGCGAGTGCCGGAAACGTACAGCAGGGAGCAGGCGACACAGTTGACCTGGGAGCCCGCACTCAGTGTAAGATACAGAGTAATACAAAGCCCCGTGTGGCGAGCACCCCCACCCCCGCTGGATCAACGACCGCTACAATTTTGCTTGATTTCCATCGATCACCGTGTTATCAGTCGTGAGAAAATATTATAGATACAACCAGAGTGCGTTGTAATCCCTACGCAGAGGTCCACACCCCTCTCGCCCTGCCAAGAATTTCGTATACGTCCATAGTTGTTTACAGCTACCTATGGTGTGTGTGTGTGTGTGTGTGTGTGTGTGTGTGTAAATATGTGTGTAGAAACATCCGTAAACATACGCGTGTTTTGCTTAAGCAAATACTATCGTATTGCCTGTATCACTTTACATCTTTATGTGTTCGAGGCCTATCGATAAAATATAAAGATCAAGTTCCCTTGTAACTGCTGCCGAGTATTTCACCGTAGGAATAAACTCAGTACCGTTCCATTTCCTGTCGATGGGCGTTGAAGTCATCCCCGCGTCAGCTAAAGATCATGCGGCAATCAACATCTTCTACACGGTCTCGGCTGCCCCCCGTGCTGATGCTGAGCGACGGGGGTGCTGGTTCTCCCGAAGGGCAGGTCCCTGGTGCACAGGGCAGGCGTGTGTTCACTTTCACCGGCTGCTCCTCTGTGAATCCCTGTGCGCCCCGACCTTCACAGCCCCCTCTGCGGATGATGAGGGCCATTTTACTTACTGAGTCACCAGAACTTGGTATCATCACCACGAGGCAATTTTTGCCACCTGCTGGAAAAAAAAAAATTCCAGGTTAATTAAAAAAAAATTTTTTTTTTAGTGGTTACATATTTTTAATTTTATTTTTTTTTAATTAAAAAAAATTTTTTTTAACGTTTATTTACTTTTGAGACAGAGAGAGACAGAGGATGAACAGGGGAGGGTCAGAGAGAGAGAGGGAGACACAGAATCTGAAACAGGCTCCAGGCTCTGAGCCATCAGCACAGAGCCCGACTCGGGGCTCGAACTCACGGACCGCGAGATTGTGACCTGAGCCAAAGTCGGACGCTTAACCGACTGAGCCGCCCAGGCGCCCCAGTGGTTACATATTTTTGAGAGAGAGAGGACAAGCGGGGAGGGGCGGGGAGAGAGGGAGACACCGAATCCGAAGCAGGCTCCAGGCTCCGAGCCGTCCGCACAGAACCCGACGCGGGGGGTCAGACTCACAAACCGCGAGATCGTGACCCGAGCGGAAGTCGAATGCTTAACCGACCGAGCCGCCCGGGAGCCCCAAATTCCAAGTTATTTGAATTAATCCGCATTTCTCTGGTCGTTAGCCTCTTTCCCCGTGTTGACTGGTTGCTCGCATTTTCTCACCTGCGAACGGACAGCCTGTCCGCCTTTTGCTCGGTCTTCTGTTGTCAGTGGCCACCAGCTCTGGCCCTTACCTGAGCCGCAGCCAGCAGAAAGCCCCAGTCCGCGCTACCAAAACACCTTCTCGTAACTGACCCTTCACAGCACGGCTTGGGCTTCCGGGGACGGTCCCTGCGGGCGGTGGGGGGCAGGGGGCGATTCCCATCCGCCCTCCAGTAAAACTATCACTGAGGACATGGTCCACACCGTTATTAAAAATCTCTCCTAACCATGTCTATGCAACAACCTCCTCTCAGGTCTCAGAGATCGGGACAACGGTATCCACTAAATCGAGGTGCGTGAATTCCTCTTGATGGGAACAGTCTGGCAAATGCCTTAGGCCCCTAAAGGCGCCTCCCTCGGTCACTGCTCCTGTCTCCAAATTCGCGAAGGCCAGAGTATTCAGAGAGCAGTTTCTGTGCATCTCGAAAAGACTGACTTCTGTAGGCTCGGGTGGCCCTCCTGTTTTCCGGCGACTCCGTGGACGTGTTTGCGTGTTTTCCCTCTTCAGGATTGCCTCGGTTTGGATTTTGTTCTTTGCCCGTTTCGTGGTAAACACTGCGTTTCCTCACAGGAAGCCGGAGGCGGTAAAGCTTGTTAAGTAAACAGAGCCTGGGCGTGTGCCACAGCTCTGCCCCTTACTAGCTCCGGGGCCATGGACACCCTAGGGGATTCTCAGTTTCTCAACCTGTGCAATGGGATGATAGCATCTCCTAATGCCGTGAGGGCTCAAAGGCACCACGCAGAGCAGGTGCTCGGGACAGTGGCAAGTAGGACCCGCCGAAAACAACCAGCTGCGGCTAAGAACAAGCATATGCGTGCTTACAGGTGAAAACTCGCCTGTGGAGACAGCACCTGCCGGAATGAACGTCGGAAATGCACACCCGATCCCTCGCCATCGTCCAAGTAGAACGCAAATACCCCATTCAGGAGCTCTTAGGGCTGGAGGGTGTGCACACAGGAGCCCACCCCTCCGCGGTCTGGAGCTGGGGTGGGGTGGAGGCCGCCGGGCTCCCCCCACCGCCCCCACCCCACCCTCCCGCCATCTACACTGATTTAATATTCAACTAGGATTCCAGCGCGATCTGCTCTCACAGCTGGGTTACTCAGAGGCCTGAGGACGTGGTGGCAGGGGCTCTGATCAGTGGGGACGGCAGAGTGGCTCCATCCTCCTTCCCATCAGCTCTGAACGTCAGCCCCAGGCCCTGTGAGCGGCTAGTCCTGTGGGCCGACCCCCGCCCCTGCCCGGCCCCCACAACCTCCACAGGTCTCCGGGCTTCTTGTTTTCTGGGAGCAAACATTAAACACTCTTACAGTGTTAACTCTTTTTTGTAAAAAAAAAACATGTTCCATTTATATAAGAATAAGTCTCTTAAGTGTTTGATGTCTACTTTAAAGTCACTTTCCAGGCGCCTGGGTGGCTCAGTCGGCTAAGCATCTGACTTCGGCTCAGGTCGTGATCTCATGGTTCGTGGGTTCCAGCCCCGCGTCGGGCTCTGGGCTGGCAGCTTGGAGCCTGGAGCCCGCTTCTGATTCTGTCTCCCTCTCTCTCTGCCCTCCCCCACTCATGCTCTGTCTCAAAAATAAAGTAACATTAAAAGAAATTAAAAAAAAAAAAAGAATCTGTAACCTTATGGGGCACCTTGGTGGCTCCGTTGGTTGAGCGTCTGACTCTTGATTTTGACTCAGGTCACGATCTCACAGCTCGTGGGTTTCAGCCCCGCATCAGGCTCTGTGCTGATGGCTCAGAGCCTGGAACCTGCTTCGGATTCTGTGTCTCCTCCTCTCTCTGCCCCTCCCCCACTCATGCTCTGTTTCTCAAAAGTAAATAAACACTAAAAAAAAAAAAAAAAGAAAAGAAAATCACTTTCTACAGAAAGACTGACTTTCCCTGAGCTATGCTTTCACTGTGTTTTATCCCCAAACAAAAAATCTCTGACAGGTCCCAGCTGACGAGGTCTTGAGCTGCAGCTTTACAGAAAGCCTACACTGAATTTGTCAAGGAGGCTTTTATTAATTTAAAAAGTCTTACATGTTAGGAATTAGAATAATTAAACACAGTGTATGAGGATACAAAATAAAAAAAGTAACAGCCTTTGGCATCACTCCCTCCTGCTCACAGTTTGTATCTTGCTAGAAGCCAATCTTCTAAACACATCGATGTATAAACATACACAAACATCTCTAGTTTTTTTTCTCACTCAAGACACATATGATATGTTACATATGAACATTCATGGTACGCCAGCCACCATTCCGATTGCCAACCCATCCGTTAAAACCTTCGGCTCATACGTCAACCCCAGGAGTTAGCGCTATGATTTTTCTCATTTTCCAAATGAGGACGCTAAAGTCTGCAAGGGTCAGTGACTTGCCAGGGTCACAGCTAGTTACGTGGCGATGCTGGGATCTGAATCCAGGCAATCTGAGCTGCGCACTGACTCTCCTACCTACAATACCCTTGTCTTTTAATATATATTTTTGGCAAAAAAATAATAAATTAAAAAATATATATATATATATATATATATATTCCCTGTCAGTGCACATTGCACATATAAAACATTCATAGGGGAGAGTTAAGAATTTAAATAATACTAAGCCAATTCTTAAACTGAGGTTTTTTTTAAATATATGAAATTTATTGTCAAATTGGTTTCCATACAACACCCAGTGCTCCTCCCAAAAGACGCCCTCTTCAATACCCATCACCCACCCTCCCCTCCCTCCCACCCCCCATCAGCCCTCATAAACTGAGTTTTCAACACCATTTTTTTCCTTCATAGAGAATAAATTGCTCTTGGCTAGAACAGCCGACTTCCCATCAACCGTGTCCAGCCTGCTGCCTGTGCTCCAGAGAATATTTCCTGTCCCAGCTGGGCTCCCTCCCCTTCCTGTGTCTCACTGTTTTAATGGCTACCTAATAGTCCACTGAATGAATACCCTGTAACTTTCTTTACTCCGCCAACAAACAGATTTCTTTCCGGTTGCATGATCAATCTTTGGCTTTGTGCAGGAGTTTCTTGGTCAAAGCACAAGTAAACTCACATTTTGATAGGCTGTTCTCCTCCCAGAAGGTTACATAAGTTTAGACTCCTGCCCGCAGCGTATTAAAACATACACCCTCCTACCCGGAATTAACAGACCTCTTTATCTGCCCGGCTGATAGGTGTGAAAGTGGACGCTTGTTTTAATGTTTTAGTGACGGATTCCCTATGAGGGAGGTCCTGCAACTTTTCACTGCCTTCTTAGCCCTGTTAATTTTTCTGCAGAGTATCTGTTCCCATCTGATGCATTCGTTTTGTCTGTTCGGTTGTTTGCATATATCCTAATAATTCGTAAGAGCACTTTGTACATGACAAAAACTTACTTTTAGATAAACAGTGCTCCGATTTTTCCTTCAGATATTTTTGTGGCATTTTTGATGTGCTTAATTTTTTTAAAACATCTTTTTTCCCTATGTTTAAAAATTATTTTAGGGGCGCCTGGGTGGCTCAGTCGGTTGAGCGCCTGACTTCAGCTCAGGTCACGATCTCGTGGTCCGTGAGTTCGAGCCCCGCGTCAGGCTCTGGGCTGATGGCTCAGAGCCTGGAGCCTGCTTCGGATTCTGTGTCTCCCTCTCTCTCTGCCCCTCCCCCGTTCATGCTCTGTCTCCCTCTGTCTCAAAAATAAATAAATGTTAAAAAAAAATTTAATAAAAAATTATTTTATTTTTAGAGACAGAGCGAGAGAGTGGGGGAGAGGGGCAGAGGGGCAGAGGGAGAGACAGACTCTTAAGCAGGCTGCATGCTCTGCGCAGAGCCCAAAGCGGGGCTGGATCCCAAGCCCTGGGATCATGACCAGAGCCAAAATCCAGAGTCCCAAGGTCAACCGACTGAACCATCCAAGCGCCCCTGTGCTTAATTCTTTTTAATGTGGTTACCTCATTGGTCTTTCCTTTGCTGCCTCCTAGGAATACCCACGTGTGACTTCACTTGGCACGGAGACATTGATTAGTGTCTCGCTTCATCTTGGAACAAACTGAGGCTCAGAGAGGTTAAGTGACTTGCCCCAAATCACACAGCCACTACGGGGTGAAGCCGGGTCGGGAACCCGGGAGTCCCTAAGTCCCCAAGTCCCCGTCCAGGGCTTCCTTACAGCCCGGCAGCCCATCACAATCTCCGAAAAGGATTTTCAAGTCGTCTTTTGGTTTACGACCATTTTTCACACCTTTACAAGAAACAACAGGCACAGGGACACACGCACACACAGACCTCAGTGCTGACCTCTTCACACATTTGGTTGGTTCCAGAAGAGGAGAGACCGAGGCTGCCCTTGCCATTCGCACCAGGGGGATGTGGCCCCACTCGCTCCCCAAGACCGAGGCCACCCGGATGCGCAGAAGCCTGTACCTCTTACCCGGAGCCTCACTCTGCCCCAGATGCCCCCCACATCCCACGCCTCCTGGGCCCCTCCACTTAGGTCGTTCAGCCCTCCGACCCCAAGTGCCCAGAACTGAGGGCACCACGGTCCCCAGGGGCTCAGGCCGCAGGGGCGGCCGCCGTTCTGCAGCCCCCACGTCACTGGCACAGACCTCCAGCCTCCCCCGTCTGGGCACCGGCGACGGAGCCCTCTCCTCCCCGGCCCCGCCGTCTCCCCTCCGCGGCTGCGGCCCCTACCCCGCGTCCCCGCGCACCCCCCCCTGCGCCCCCGCAGCAGCCACCCCAGAAGCTCATCTCCGACGCGAACTGCACGGTCGCCCGGCCCGGCTGCAGGCCTGCGGGCGCTCCGAGCACCGGTGCGCGCTCCCGGCCCGCCTGGGCCTCCGCGGGGCCGCCCCGAGCTCGGGGTGCAAGGCGGCTCCCGGGACCCGGCGGGCGGGAGGCGGACCCGGCAGGTCTGCGCCGTGATCCCCGGACCCGCCCAGCCGGGTCTGGCGCTCGCGGGCGGTGCCAGTCTCAGGCCGCCGGTCTGCCTGCCTGGGCCAATCCCGAGCGCGGGGCGGGGCCCGTCTGCCGGCCTGGGCCAATCCCGAGCGCGGGGCGGGGCCCGTCTGCCTGCCTGGGCCAATCCCGAGTGCGGGGCGGGGCCGAGGCCCAGGTTCCGCCCGGGCCCGCGAGCTGTGGCCTCCCGGACCCGGCGCCCGCCGCCGCTCAGCCGGGCCGCGACCCCGCAGCCACGCGCGGCCCTTGGCGCTATGGACCCGGCGCTGGCCGCGCAGATGGGCGAGGCGGTGGCGGAGAAGATGCTCCAGTACCGGCAAGACAAGTCAGGATGGAAAATTTGCCGGGAAGCCGTGAGTGAGGAGCTGGGCAGGAAGGGGTCGTGGGGCCTTTGCTCCCTGGGGCCGGGGTCTCCTCCGTAGACCCCAGGCTCCTCCTCTTCCCGCTCCTTTCTGCATTCCAATACCCTGGAGCTGGATTGGGAGGAGATTCCCTTGAGGGTTGTTTCCTTAAAAAAAAAAAAAAAAAAAAAAAAAAAATCCTAGGCCCGTTGTGCGCACTGTGACCCCGGGAGATAAGTGTCTGTCCCTTTCCTTGTGTGACTTGTCCAAGGCCGCCTGGCTAGCACACGGTGGTTTGGAGTCGAGCCAAAACACCAGGTTCCAAAGCCTGCACCTCTCTCTGTGTTCCCGGGAGGGCGGCATGGGAATGGTTTTTGCCTGCGCAGCTCATGACTTTTAACGAGCAGACTGACATTGCTGGAGGAAACAAAATGCGTGGTGATTTGGAGAGGCTGGAAAACCGCCCTGAGCCCTTGGAATCCAGTTAAGAGCCGTTGCTTCATCACGTTCAGCTTGGTCCAGGACCCCCGCCCTGGCACACGAGTGGGGTCACGCACCTTGGAGAATCCCACCTCTCGAGGCTCCAGACTTCCAGACCAGGGGAAGGGGCCAGGTGATCTCCCAGAGCCCTTCTAGCTCTAAATTCTGCGATTCTGTGCCTTTTGACAGAATGGAGTCTCGGTTTCCTGGAGGCCATCTATGGAGTTTCCAGGGAACCTGTAAGTGCCTTGTCCAAGTTCATCAGAAGTGCCACACCGCTCTGGATGTCTCTGTGGGTTTGCTTCCTAAAATAATTCCAGTCTCCCCTAGCACCCTGGAATCAGCTGGCCAGTTGTCGTCCAGAAAACCTTCCTGTTTTTATCTCAACCATTTCCAGCAAACTGTCTCTTGCGAAAGCTCACTGTCCATTCCTGCAGGCCTGAGGGGAGGCGGGCTGGTAAACCTCAGCCCCCAATCCGCGAGGCTGTCTCAAAGAGCGGTGACAGATGTGGCACCGAGTCCTTGTGTACGATCCCAGGATAAAAAGCGTTTGGTTGATGCCTGGCATCACCTTCCTCCTTGTGCTCCAGGTACCGGGGAGAAGGCATCGTGAATGGGACGCCAGAGAAGGTGTGGGGCTGCGTTAAGCCACTTGCTGGGACCCTGAGAGACCAGTGGGATGAGAATGTGAGCAGCTTTGAAATTATCGAAAGCATCACGGATGTAAGTCTTTGCGAGCGCTCTTACCTTGGCGGTCACCTCCCTCTGGAGCTGGTCAGCGGCAGCTCTTGGCAAGGGGAGGACCCTGCAAACCCCTGGTACCCAGCAAACACAGGCTGCCCGCTGGCCAGGTCCAGGTAGGAGACGGCGTGACTGGCGAGGCGGAGGAACCCTGAGCAGAGTGCAGAGAACGCAGCAGCTGACGAAAAGGGGGGTGTGAATGTGGGCCCTGCAGCTGCCGGGCCAGTGCCTGGATTTGACCTTGACCTCCCAGCTCTGGTTTGAAATATCGCCCTCTGATGGGGCCGTGATCATGAATCCAGAGTCCTGGCCCCAGCGTCGGGGTTCTCTGCCAGCTGCGGGGCTATGCCAGGTGGCGGCTCTGGATTACAGTTTCTCCATTGGTAAGACGTGCGTCGTCTAAGCTAGCCCCGCCCAGTAGAACTTTCCACCATAATGGAATTGTGCTGTAACCACGCCTACTACAGTAGCCACTAGCCCCGGTTGGCCACAGAGCCCTTGAAACGTGTCAAGAAAGTGAAGGAAATGAATTGTTTGAGGATGTGAATTGCTAATTTTATTTGTTTGTCGTTACTCCCGATGTCAGTTTAAACAGCCACACGGAGATATCAGCCACCATAGGGACATATTTCTAGATGGTTGTGTCTTCAGAACATTAAGCCTCAGGAGCTTGTAAGCAGGAAGAACCCACCTCATTCTGATTACGGAAGTTAAGGAAACAAAACAAAGTCGTAGACAAAACTAATAAGCCAGTTGCCTTGGGGGGAAATGTTGCCACCCGGTTTGATTTTGCCATCTGTGGACGTGACCGCCTCTCGGCTGTTTACACAGACGACGCTGTGAAACCTTCAAGACATAGTGCTGTGTGTTGGCCAGTCGATAGGACCCAGGTGTTCTCTGCCTCCGCCAAAAGTCACATTGCAGTCCCTTGTCATAGCGTATGTCCCCGTTTCCTGAGAGGTGGGGCACACACCCCTGGGATACAAAAGACGTCAGGCCAGAGCTGAAATGGAATCCCACATGGTGAGATCGCCCCATCTCAGTTTACTCTCTGACAGTCTGAAGAGGGGGGTCTCGGGGACTAATGTGCCTTTGACCCCCGTTTGACATCTGCTAGTCCGCTTAGAATTACAATCCAACAATCCTTTGCCTGTATATTTTGTGGTGGCCTTTATGCCAAGTGATATTTCCACCCCCCGTCCCCCATCTTGGGATAGTTAAATAGCTTCATTTTATCTTTTTTAAATTTTTTTTAATGTTTATTTATTTTTGAGAGAGACAGACAGAACGCGTGTGGGGGAGGGGCAGAGAGAGAGGGAGACACAGAATCCGAAGCAGGCCCCGGGCTCCGAGCTGTCAGCACAGAGCCCGATGCGGGGCTCGAACCCACGAACCGTGAGATCATGACCTGAGCCGAAGTCGGACGCTCAACCGACCGAGCCACCCAGGCACCCCTAAATAGCTTCATTTTAAAATAAATTTACCCAGGGTGCCTGGGGGGCGCAGTTGGTTAAGCATCGGCTCAGGTCATGATCTCACAGTCTGTGAGTTTGAGCCCCGTGTTGGGCTCTGTGCGGACAGCTCAGAGCCTGGGGCCTGCTTCGGATTCTGTGTCTCCCACTCTCTCTGCCCCTCCCCTGCTTCAAAAATAAATGAACGTTAAAAAAAATTAAAAAGTACATTAAAAATTTTTCAAATCTGGACTGAGGATAGGATTATAATTTAGTAAAATAACATGATTAGATTACCAATGTTGATGAAGGACTATAAGCTATAAAAGTAAACTATTTTACATCTCTCATGAGAGGAACAGGGGGTCTTTTCTCCTTGAATTAATTCACGTGTCTGTGAAAAGATAAGACTTTCCACTTAGAAAGTTAGAGGGGACACCTCTCTGGCTCAGTTGATGGCACGTGTGAGTCTTGATCTTGGGGTTGCAGGTTCAAACCCCACGTTGGGTGTAGAGATTACTTAACAATAAAATCTTCAAAAAAAAAACAAACAAGGAAGAAAGAGCCTTTAGTGGACAATAGCTATAAAAGAGGGGAACACACGGGCTGCTGGTGAGCTCAGCGGGGGAAGCGGCTGACCACGGCACCTGACCTCTCCGTGAAGCAGTGAGAATGGGGGGAAGGAGCCCTCCCCTGCAGGGCGGTGTGTATCAGCCAGATTGTGACGAATCTCCGAGTTGATAGGTAGATGATGGATGGACAGACGGATGGATGAGACACAGGGCCACGCCGCAAGCTTGTGGCATTGAGGACACGCGCTGACACCTTCAGGGTCTCTTACCCGTGTCCTCTTTATCTCCGTCCCCAAACACCCTCCTTCAGGAACGAGGCATCCTGCGGCAGGAATCGGGAGTAGAAGCCGGCCGTGTTGTTACTAAGAACAAATCGCTTCTGCTGGTCCTGCTGCACAGTACGAGGACTCAGACAAGGCCGGACTGCCTTGTTTCTAACAGAAGCTTTGGCCTTTAGAAAGAATATGCTTTAAAAAAAAAAAGAATCTGCTCAAGAGAGGGGAGGGCAGGACATTCTCACTCCTGCATGCCCTCCTTTGCTGTTGGAATCAGCATCCTGACGTGTCCCTTTGGCGCCCTGGGGAACTTGGGCACGGGGACTCGGGCGCGCGTGACAGGATTCCAGACGGGTCGAGCGTGCTGTGCCCGTGTCTCCAGTGGGGAGGGAGGGCCTGCGTCCAGGTGAGCCCGTTCTCGGGCAGGTGGTTTTAGCAGGCACACGGGGGAGGCCGGGTCATCTGGAAAAGGATTCCCGGTTCCCCCCAGGGATTGCCTGCCTGGCTGCAGACTCAAACCCTGGGGACAGAGGTGGCTGAGAAAACACCTGCCAGTCGTGCTGTCCCTCGCCCCCAGGCGGCCCACCCCGTCCTCCACCTGTTCTCCTTTGTGAGCCTGAGAGGACGGGGCCCCGCTGCACCAGGGGAAAGTGGACTAGAGCCCGGGTGGGTTTAGGGTGACCTTGGCTTACAGGGTGGGAGAGAGGACTGGTGGGGTGCTCTGGGACGGGGTGGGGTTCCTGGGGCACGTCCTCCAGGCCTGGGACGTGGGGAAGCAGAAAGCTGCCTGGCTCAGCCTCTCAGGGTCAGGCAGGTGCAGGGTTAGCCAAAAACCAGCACCCCTCCTGCCTCTCAGGCGGTTCACACCTCCCCGCCTGAGCTTAGCGGTGAGCTGCTTCACCTCTCCCAGCCCCCGTGTCCTCACCTGTCAAATGGGTTCATGACACCCAGGTCTCAGAGCTCAGTGGCGGGGGGAGGTGCCCGAGAGCTTTGCCCAGCCAGGCTCTCCCTGGACGCACAGTCAGTGGCAACTCTGGGGACCCTGAGACGTAAGCTCAGAGTGGCCCCGATCTAGAGCCTGCAGTCCACGGTCAGCGCTGCCCCCTCCCCGGTTTCCCAGACCCCGGGGTGTGGGGTGGGAGCAGGGAGACCTCCGGCCGGCAGCTGGACTCCCCTTGGCTTTGACAGACGCTGTGTATCAGCAGAACCGCCACCCCCTCGGCCGCCATGAAGCTCATTTCCCCCAGAGATTTCGTGGACTTGGTGTTGGTCAAGAAGTACGAGGATGGGACTCTCAGCTCCAACGGTGAGTGCCGGCCGGCCGCCCCGGGATCACGTCCTGCGTCCCTTGTGCGTGGGCCTCTCCTCGTCGGCTTGGGTGGGATCGTGTGCCACGGAGGGCCGAGGGGGAGGGCCCACATGCTAGTAATTTCATATATATGTATGTTTTCCTTTAATAAATGTTTATTCAAGAGAGAGAGACAGTGCAAGCAGGGGAGGGGCAGAGAGAGGGGGAGACACAGAATCCGAAGCAGCTCCAGGCTCTGAGCCATCGGCACAGGGCCCGACGCGGGGCTGGAACCCACGAACCGCGAGATCACGACCTGAGCCGAAGGCGGACACTTAACCGGCTGAGCCCCCCAGGCGCCCCGTAATTTTACGTCTAAGTCTCAGATGTGGCCAGCGCCCCGCTGGCCGCCAAGGCTCATCGTCCACGCCCGACACGTGTCGCCTGGTTTGACTGCACGGAGCCTCCGTGTGCGACGAGTCGCTGGGCCCGTGGGGGCGCGTCCCCGAGGGGCTGTGGGCCGTCCCCTCCTTCCCAGCGGGGAACAGAGTCCTGCCAAGGCGTATTTCACCCGGGGAACCCGCAGCCCCTGCTGTTCCTCCGGATCCCGGCAGGGGGGGCGCCTCTCCTACCGCCGTGCCTCGGCCCGTGCAGTGTTCTTTTCTCTAAGAAGCTGGCAGGCTTGGGGAGGCTGTGCACGTGTGTGGACGCCCATGAGCGTGTGCACACGTGTGTGTGTGTGGGTGTGAGGGACACGGGTGGGGGGGGACGCTCAGGGGCAGGTCACGGGGCGCCCGTGCTGACTCCTCGGGCCCCAGATGGCGGGGTCTGCGGGCAGGAGGGGCCACGGTGCCCCGACTGTCTGAGGTCGCAGCTCACTGGCCACTTTGTGCTGTCTTCCAGCTGTGAACGTGGAACATCGGTCATGCCCCCCGAGGCCGGGGTACGTGAGAGGGTTCAACCACCCTTGTGGTTGCTTCTGCGAACCTCTGCCCGGGTGAGATTGATCTCCTGCGTGGAATTACGTGCCCAGACCCACGCGTAGCTTAACTGTGGACCTTTCGTTCATGGGGCACGTTAGTTACAATTTGCAGTCATAAAAATGCCTTATGGCTCTGTAGGCTCTGACATTACTCGTCAGTGATGCAATGTCCCAGAGCACCAGGCCCAGGGGAAGGGACTGTTCAATGTGGACTGCTCCCTCCCGCCCCATAAGACAGGCTGGGCGAACGTCATGGTCCCATTTAGCAGATGAGGAAACTGAGGCCAGAGGAGGTCAAGTTATCTATGTCGGGTGAAAGGTTTCAGAGGCTGGCGGTGCAGAGTTGGAGGACCCGGAGTGGCTGAGCGGCTGGCCGTCCCCACCCCGTGTCCCACACAGGGCTTGGGTCCCCCCAACACGGAAGAGGCTGGCAGTGCTAGGGGCTGACGGGCGATTCTGAGAGCACACGTGAGCCAGCCCTGACCCTGCACTCAGGGGCAGTTCTGTCCCATTTTCTCATAGCTCGGGGCAGGTTTTTACTAGAACTTTCTGGGTAAATAATAACCGAAGGTCAGTTGACAGTGAAAGAAATTGCACCCGAGATTGTGACCCAGAGTAACGCTTCTGTCGGGGACGGGCGGCAGGACTGGGGGGGGGGGGGGGGCGCCTTCAACCACACAGTCCTCGAAGGGCCTTGCCACAGGGTTTTGCTAAAACTCCTTCCGGGAGTTTGAAAATCGCTGTCACACGCCCCGCGACACACAGCTGCATGCGGTTTTGGTCCCCCGCATGCACAGGTGCCCTGACCGAGACCATGAACTTCTGCCTTGTTTTCTTGTCCTTGTTTTCTTTTTTTTTTTTTTAATTTTTTTTTTTTAACGTTTATTTAGTTTTGAGACAGAGAGACAGAGCATGAACGGGGGAGGGGCAGAGAGAGAGGGAGACACAGAACCGGAAGCAGGCTCCAGGCTCTGAGCCATCAGCCCAGAGCCCGATGAGGGGCTCGAACTCACGGACCGCGAGATCGTGACCTGAGCTGAAGTCGGAGGCTTAACCGACTGAGCCACCCAGGCGCCCCCTCTTGTCCTTGTTTTCTTGTCCGTAGCCTCTGGGGGCTGCCTCTTCCCTCCCAGCCTGGCGTGCGTTTACCTCCCTCCACGCCCAGTGCCCCCCCAGAGGTGTCTCCTTTACCTGCTCATGTTTCCAGGCAAAGAGTTCATGCGGAGGGATGCTAGGGCTCAGGCGAGCCCCGGGAGAAGGAGCAGACAGAGGAGGGGGGTGCCACCCGGGCTCAGCGGGCGGGGGGGCGGAGGATGTGAAGCTTTGAGACGGAGGGAGTCGTGGCCCCAGACTGGATGGTCCGCGCAGACCGGAAAAGCCACGGCCCAGAGCAGCACGTGCTGGCCGACACTGCTTGTCTGCTCAGCCCGTCTGTCTCTGGGCCTCACTTCCCTTTCTGTACATCTGGGAGGAGGGCAGGGTTCTAAAGGGTCTCCTCCTCCAGGCCCTTGACCTACATGACGTTGGAGCAAGTCTGATGGGCAGGCGCAGAGCTGTGTGGGGTTCCTGAGGACGAATCTCCACGTCCCGGCTGGTTCTCCGGGGTGGGGGGCGGGCCCTCCTCACCGGCCCTGCTGTGCGGCCCCAGTGCCCTGCCACGGACACGTGACGTGACTCTGATCTGGTTTCTCCAGGGAGCCCGGCCGGACCCACCTGGTCACATTCTTCCAGACTGACCTCAGCGGGTACCTCCCACGGAGTGTGGTGGACTCCTTCTTCCCCCGCAGCATGGCTGGCTTCTACGCCAACCTGGAGAAAGCCGTGAAGAAATTCTACAGCTGACATGCTCGCCCGCTGGCCCAGAACTTGCGTCGCTCGTCACAGAGCTCCAGGTGCTGGGGTACCGCTTTTCCCTCTGTGGAAGCCGCTTGGGGACCGCTCGTCTCCCCAGAGGCCGGCCAGAGAGGCCCCCCTGTCCCGCTCCTTCTCCTCCCACTCGGGGCCCCCTTGGGGGACCCGCCCCGGTGCCCTGTCTGCCGGCTGTCTGCACACCTCCTCCAGCCGGCACACCCAGCCCTCCAGCCGCCGCCGCCCACAGGGTGATACTCCACGGTCCAGATTTCCGTGCCAGTCACTGTCTGAGATTTCCTGTCCCTGTTGGTCAGAGGGAACCCCTGTCAATACCGGAAACCAGGCTCTCCTGCCCCTTCAGCGTCCGGGACTCTGTCCGACCTGTTGCCGCAGACCTGACATCTGTTTTCCTGATGACACCGCACCAGGGTCTCCCCTTTAAAAAGATGTCCCTGAAAAAAAAGCTTAGAAAATACTGCTTTAACAGATGAGATGAGCGTTAAGGAAAAATACGTCCAATATTTCGTTTGTTGTATCTTCTATTTGAACGGGTTGTTTTGTCTCTTTCCCCTGAGTTAACTTCTCTTGCCCTCCGTGCTAGAGGCCTGGGTCGGGCCGTGCCGGGGTCAGCAGGAAGGCTGGGAGAGCAGGTCCCCTCCAGCAGCGCCGGCCAGAGTCCCCGCACGGGCCTGCACGGGCCCTGCCCACCGCGGTGGGCCGTCGGACCCGGGGAGCCCGGCCTTGCCACCTGGGAGGGGCCTCAGCAGCCCCACGAGGTCCCTTGCCTCTCCCCGGTCAGGACCACCCAGTCGTGTGGAGTTCTCCGGCACCCCCTCCCCTGCGGTCCCCCGCCTTGCTGGTGCGGAAGATCCCTGCGTGTCTGAGCAGAGTCCCCTTGTGTGGCAGCCGGAAGTGCCTGCAGGAAGTTTCCAGAGTCCTGTGCATCGTGTCCTCACATCTGCCTGGCCCGCCCGTCCCCTGAATGTGCCGAAGCCCGAGGAGCCTTTAAAACGGGAGGCTCTGTGTCCGGGGCTGAGAAAGCCCCCTTCTCCCTGGGTGGTGATGCGACCACAGATCCCACGGTCGTGCCGTCGGGATCACCCCGCTAGCTTCTCGGGAAGTCGTCATCAGACTCTTGACTTTATTTCGATTCCCTTCCTTCGTGAAGAACTGCCCGGCACTGTCCTGTGTCAGCGCCTCCTGAGTCGCCTCCGCAGGTGCAGCCAGGTCTGGGCGCACCGGCTCAGGAGTCCCCGGGAGGCGGTGGTCTTAGCGAGACGGGGCTGCCTGTGCCGGGCCGTCCAGCGACGTGGAGAGCCGTGCTGCCCGGCGCACGTCTCACGGGGCCCCCCGGGCACCCCGCCCACCTGCCGGCGTCGGGGTAAACTGAGCACTGGACTAGGAGTCCGAAAGCATGCGTCTGGTCCCGTGCCTGCCACTCAGACCCCTCGCATCCCTGCGCGTCGACTTCCTGTCTCTCTAGGACAACACGGGGACACGAATGCCAGCCCCAGCCCGCTGCTCGGGAGTCCGTGCGGATGGAGGGACGGGCGAGGTCACTGCCCAAAGCAGAGGACCGGGGCAGCCGGGAGAGGCCCTCGGGGAGGCTCGTTTCCGTGCCGTGTTGACGAGGTTGGGAACCGTGACGCTGGGGTCCCTGTGGGTGGCTGGAAACACCGTCTGCAGAGGCTGTTCTGGGCCTGGCCTCGTGGCCGTTCCTAACGAGCCGGGGGCCCTTCCGACACCCACAGCCGCGCCCCAGCCCCGAGACCAGCCTGCCCCTGTCGCTCACTTGGCTTGTCCGGCCCGGCGGGAGGCTTTCTGTGTGTCCCTGGCCCCGGCCGGCACCATGGTCATGCGTGTCCCCTCCTCCCAGTCCCGACAGAAGGCCGCGTCCTCCTTCCCTGCGCTGGTCCACGTGCCTGACCTGGCCGCTTGCCTGACAACGGCCCGATGATCGGAATCGTCTCTGCGCGAGGTGGTGGGGGCGGGGGTGTGCCTCCGGGTCCCCGTGGCCTCGTCACGCAGGTGGGACCCTGCGGATGGCTGCAGGACTGAGTCACGCCTTCCGGGGCTGCGTCTTCAGGGTTTCTATGAAACCTGAAGAACTGGTCCACGAGGCGGCTCAGCTCCTGCCTCCGCCCGGGGCTTCACGGGATTCACAAGGGGACGCAGGGGGGCAGCAGGCAGGACACGACCACGCCGAGCCCAACGGCTTCCCGGGGTGAACGGGACGGCGAGGGGACGGCCACTGCCGTGAGGTCACTGTGGCACTCGTGTAAAGACGAGGCCCCGGGGGCCTTTTCTAAGAGTTCACTGCCCCGGAGAAGCCACCAGTTCCCGCCGGCATGGCCCGGCGCTCCTGGCCCCGGGAATAACTCGTGTTCCTGTTGTCTGTGGTTTTTGCGATAGACGTGGGGCCGGGACGGGGCTGGAACGCCGCCCAGGGTCGCATCAAAGAGCGCGCTGGCTGCTTCTAGACATTTCTTTGTCCTGAGCTTGGCAATCGGGCGTGGAGAGGTGACTGAACCACATATCCCTCTGGTTATTGACCTCATCGTTTACCAGCGTGGACAAGTTACCTGCCGTCTCCGCGTCCTGGTGCCCCCCCCCACCCCCCCGTGAATACGATGGCACAAACCATGCTCTGGAGACATTACTGTCATTAGGGAGACAGGGTCCACTGAACACCAACCCAGTGCTGGGCGCGTGCTGGGTAAGTGGTAGCAGCTTCTTTCACTCTCTCTTGCTCGCGCTGGCCCGTGCTCTTGGTACACCTGCCCGTGCCCGGAGTTTCACCTGTCCTCTGCTACCTTGCCCCCCCCACCAGGCAGCACCCTTGCGAGGATGAGTCTCCGGCCCAACCCAAACCAGTTTTGCAAATGCTGCGAGTGGTAGATTGTGTTTTCCCAAAAGAGCCCAGAAGCATCTCCCCTCCCCTCGCACCCGGGCCGGCCCCCACGGGTCAGGGACTGAGGAAGACACCTGTGTGGCTCCACAGCCAGCGGAGCGTGTCACAGGAAGGACACGACTGCCACCTGCCCCTCACTCTCCGGGGACGCTCACCCTGGCACCCGGCCGCCATGTTGCGAGGAGGTCCAGGCCACGGGGCGAGGCCGCCCGTGAGCGTCCGGGCTCACGGCCCCCACTCGGTGCCCAGCCACCAGCCAGCACCAACGGCCAGCTGTGTGAGACAACGACCCTTGGGGGGGGTTGTGGCCCCCAGCCTTTGAGTTGCCCTGGCTCGTGCCCAGTAGGACAGGATGGCCTGTCCTCTCCCAGTGTGCCCTCGAGGCAGGCTCACAAGAAACCCAAATGCTATTTGGGGAGTCGGCCATTCTGCCGTTCTAGGACGTGGGAAATCTGCGAAGCGGGACACGGGTTTCATATCAAACTGTAACGTGTCCGTTTTATTTACTGCACCATAGTATTACCGTTACGCTCTCTGGACATAGTCTGTAGGCACTGGCGGCCTCCCCGGCGTGACCGGGCCCTTCCCCTGGCTGGGCGTGTCCCAGAAGGTCTGGACCAGGGCAGCAGCGACCAGGAAGCGCGACTCTGCTGCCTCCCCCCTCCAGGCAGGGGTGAGCAGTGACCCTGAGAATTAGCAGTTGTGAGGGGCTGTCTGTCCCCGGCTTTGGTGTCGGCGCGGGCCTGCCTAGGGCTCCCCAGCCGCTGTGGTCCCCGAGGACTGGACGCTTCTCCTCCTGATGACGATCGTGACGGGGCCGTCAGGCAACGTCTTGATAACGTTCCAGGCTTCAAACCGCGTGAGCCCCTGCACGGCAGTGCCGGCCAAGTGTAAGATTTCATCTCCCGGCTGGATCGTCTCGCTCTGTTCCGAGGCTGCCCCTGAGAGGAAGAAAAAGATAACAGGTTGCTTGGGTGACAGGGGAACAAGGAAGGTTACCTCCTAGCCTCGGTCTCTGGGGAGCCAGGACGGCTCAGAAGGGAACGGGGGGCCCATCCCTCAGGGGCTCGGTGCTGGATCTGGAATGGGGCAGCTCATCAAATGGTGGCTTTGAGGTTGGCATGCCAGGCTCCTGCTCTGTGGCCCTTGGGAAAGGTGTGGCCCGTTGTATCCCCAGAGGAGGGCGGCCGCGGGCAGCTCCGAGCCCAGAGCCCGGCCGAGGAGACTTCCGTGAGTCACGGAGCCCTCTGGGGGGCCGATCCCCTCCAACCTCCACGCACACCAGCCCAGCAACCTCCGTCCGCATGTGGTCTCTCCCTTCCGACGAGCTCGCCAGGCATTGGGTGGCGTGGGGAGGGGGCCGGTGAACCCCCTAGGCACGCTGCCCCTGAACGGCCTGGAGAAGACCCCTGCGTCCGCGTGAAGAGGGACGTAATCCTATGTGGCTCCCACTCTCAAAGCTGTGTCCGGGAGGAGCGTTATCGTTCATATTGAACGCTATTCTACGGTATTCAGAAATACCGAATAAAAGATAATAGTAATGGCAATGATAAGAAGTTGGTGAGATGTGCTGGGCCGTTGTGCACATCAGGTTCTGCGCGGACGCCCCGCGAGCGTGTCAGTAGCCCCGTTGCGCACGCGAGGAAACCAAGAGTTCCGCAGCCCAGCCGAGCGTCAGAGCCGCTAGGTAGCGGGGTCTGGGTTTGAGCCCAGACTTTCTGGCCCCAGCGTCCGCATCTCCCGGCAGCTGGCCGGCCCGGCCCCGCGGACGCAGACGGGACGAGGGTGGAGAGTGGTCTCCCTCGGAAGCACGGCTCCCACTAGGAGCCGGGTCTCTTGACTTTGAGCCACATGCTCAGCCCAAGTCGACCTCCAAAGGGTCTTTCCCAGAGTTGGAGTAAACACGGGTTCCTGGGGGAGCCCCGCCGCAGTGACCCTCGGTCCCCCCCGGGGCCCAGCCGCCACTGCGAGGCTCCGTCTGACAAGCCCAGACACACCCCACACCTCCGTGCGGACGAGGAGCCTCGGGCCCCGGGGGGCAGCGGTCACTCAGCAGGTGAGAGGCAGAGCCGGGACTAGAACCCAGGTCTCCAGACTCCTGCCCAGGGCCCCACAACGCAGGGACTCCAGCTAGAAAAGCGGTGAAGACCCGGGGGTGGGGGAGGGGGTTCTGTGGTAGCTGCGGGCCATTCACGCTTTTCACAGGGAAACCCGAGCGACCCCCACTCTAGTGCACCTCAACCCCGTGACGAACGAAATGTCAAAATTTTTAATAAAGGCAGAAGCTGACGGGACCAGGACTGAAGGGAGCCCAGGGAGGCCGAGTGTGTGCAAGTAGAAAGTCAAGACTGTGTCCTCATTTTAAGCTCTGGTGCTTTGTTCATTATGGATTTTTAAAAAATTAAAATTAATTTTAATTTTTTAAAACCATCACATTGGGGGCGCCTGGGTGGCTCAGTCAGCTAAGCGTCCGACTTCGGCTCAGGTCACGATCTCACGGTTCGTGAGTTCGAGCCCCGGGTCGGGCTCTGTGCTGACAGCTCGGAGCCCGGAACCTGCTTCGGATTCCGTGTCTCCCTCTCTCTCTGCCCCTCCCCTGCCTGCTCTCTGTCTCTGTCTCTCTCCCCAAAATAAATAAATTTTTAAAAATTAAAAACAACCATCACATCGATTACTGCGGGTTTCGGGGCCTCACCTTGGCCCAGGCCTGCCCAGCTGAGCCAGGCCCAGGGCTCAGTCACTGGCGAGGACCCAGGGAAACAGAAGTAGTGAGGGGACGTCCGAACCAAGGAGAACAGGCAGCAACCGCAGAATCGAGTCCCTAAGTGGCCTGCCTGCCTCCTAGAGGGCGTGGACTTGCAAACAGCCATGGCCCAGAAGGTGCTCAGAGGCCTTTGGGGGCCTGGCCCGCCACTCGCAGCCGGAGGGAACCCCCGAGAGCCAGACGCACAGCTCACCTTTGAAAATCCTGTTCACGGTGAGAGGCTTGTCCCCGAGCAGGGAGCCCTTGCCGCCTTCCAGGCTGAAGCCCAGCCCCGCGGACGTCTTCTCTAGCGTCACCGTGTGCACCGTGGCCTCCGCTGCAGGGGAAGCACGGGGACCGTGTTAGGGACGCCCTCCCCTCCAGGCCGCGCACGCCTGGGCGTCACGCGAGCCCCGCGAAGGCTGCCGGCCGCCCTCGCACGTGCACGGGTAGACACAGACGCGTCTCCTGCCGCCCACGCGTTCCTAGGGCCGCGCGTCACTGAGCAGCCACGGCAGGACTGGCCCCACGCGGCCAGGGGGCTTCCTCCCCCGAGCTGGGGGGCACTTACTGGAATCCCCAGAAACGTCGCTGGCCACAGAAGCCGAGTTTGTAGAATCTGTGGATGAGTTCAGGTCGGGCGCGGCCTCCAGAGCCGGCTTCCGTGTGACGATCACAGCTTGCCTGGGGTCCCGAGCTTGGCGGAGGATGGCCAGGGCGTCGTTGTGCGTGGCCCCTTTGAGGGACTTGCCGTTGATGGAGAGAACCTCGTTGCCCTTCTGAATAGTGCCTTCCTGGGAGGCCAGCCCGTTGGGGAACACCCTGTGCACCTGAAAAGCCACAGGAAGTCAAGACCCAGAGGTCACCGGCGTCAGATCCAGACCCTTCCGGCAGGAAGGTCCCAACCCGTCAGTCAAGGCCTAGAGGCTGCTTAGGGGAAAGAAAATTAAAATAACCGTGTCTCAAACCAGGGCTGCCGGCTCAGGACCTCCTTCGGCGGCCACCCCGAGCAGAGATCACTCAGTGATGGCCAGCCTGGTCCTCAGAACCCCTCCTAACACCGCGTCCTAGACCACATCACCACAATCCTATTTCCACCTCTCCTTCCCTGCAGCATCGCCCCGAGTCGTTTCCCTGAAGCCCCGATTCTGTGCCACGTTCATAGGCATTGTATCCGAAGAAACAAAAAAGGTTTCCAAGGTCTGACAAAGTGAAGAACCCTGGAGAAAACAAAAGTTCTGAAAAATGTCTACACAGCTTAAGAAGGTATTGGAGACCGTGACACCTCCGTAAGAACGGGCAGCGGGAGGCAGCGACCCCCGACAGTGTTTCGGTACAGAATCCTTTTCTTCCGGGCGGAAATCCTCGGGCCTCCACCTTCCGCAGAATACGCTTTTTGGAGAAACGCTCACCTGGGAGGTCTGGACATTCTCAGAGCTCCTCCCGCAGAAATGTTGATCCAGTTAAAAGGGACAAGCCAGTGAGCGCCCAGCATGGCCTTGGCCGTGGACGGTGCTCACGGTTAGTTCTTTCAATGACTCGGGAAAGGTACAGAAGTGTCCACGCCTGGCCCGCGTGCACCGCTTCCTCCTGGGGTTTGAGTGACCGCAGCGTCTCAGGCTCGCCGGCCAAACGGGGCGGGGAGACGTCGTGACTCGGCAGACAAAGATCCCCAGTGCTATTCCCGCGGGCCGGCTCTCTCGTCCCTTCCAACAGAAAGTGGACTGCACAACCAGGGATTACGGTTCTCTGCTGTGTGCTCGGTGACAGAAATCGGGCCTCGGTGGTCCTGTGTGCTTTTGTGTGCGGTAGAGGGCCTGCTGGCCAAGAAGGAAGTCACCGTTCGCACCCGGGCGACTCCGAGATGACCAGCAGGAACCGGCCGAGTCACCCGCCGGGAGGCGTGCCGTGTTTAATGCTGGCTGATGCTGAGCTGGGGGGGTCGTTTCCAGCCGGGTGAGGAAGTGCGTGCCAGTCCGCATAAAGACCACGCTGAGACGACACGGCCATCGGGCAGGAGGGCGCTCGGCTTTGGGGCCACGGAGCAGCCAGAATAACGGGGTCGGCGGGAAGGGGCGCAGGTGATACCGGCTGCCGTCTCTGGCTCTCCCCGAACAGGGGCGAGCCCCCAGGACCCGAAGCCTCGGGATGCAGCCGGGGCTGTGCTCTGCGGATCTTGCACAGGAACCGCTCCTTCTTCTGTCCAGCATGGCCCCAATGCCCCAGCCAACCATCATCGGCCTCTCTGGTGTCCAAGCCAACAGCCCCCAACTCTCCAAGTGGGCACAACCGGGGAAGCAGCCTCCTCGACAGAACGCGCCTTCTTCCCAAGGCGCCTTTCCATCCGGGTGAGGCCCCCCTGCCTCGTGGCCTGGGCTAGGTATCACGGCCAGGTCGTCAACCTCGAGCCCTGGCGGTGCGGCCTTCCAAAAAGGCCCGGGGTCATAAATCATTCTCGTCTCGACGTTTAGTAGTTGGCACCTTGCTGGTCTACTCGCCCCACACAAGAGACGTCGGATAAGACTTGCTTCGAATTTCTGCTGTTGTTG